>NC_046662.1:24751979-24759356 GCF_010883055.1 Belonocnema kinseyi | reverse complement strand
CCAACGTTTCAGATTCCGATAGGAACAATTTGTGGCAGTTGTCCAAATTTGGTCGTTAGATTCTTGATTTTATTTTCAGGAATTCTTTTCATCCATTTGATTATTGGATGTTAAAAAAATTTAACATTGGATTGTTTTCCTATTTAAATATCCTAAATTTTAATTTGGCTGACTTAGATTGGAGGTCACTTTCATTTCAGGTTTGTTTGGGGATGGTTTGCCTTTTAAACTTTCACTTCATTCTCAGTTGTTTTGTGAGATAGCATCATGGCAGGTATGCTGTTCCTGCTAGCAACAATTTTTATTTTTATTTTCATTTTATTTTGATTTTATTTATTTTTTTATTTCCATTTTATTTTATCTTATTTACTTTTATTTTTTTTTTATTTCATATTATATATATATATACATATATATTTTTTTTTTGCCTTGATAAGGGTGCTGTATGAGTGTCGAAAAGTTGTTGATTACTATATATATATTTTTAATGTTTTTATAGGGATTTGACAATGGTGGGAATCAAGAGGACGAAAGAAATAAAAAAGAGAAGGAAGGGGATTTGGTTGGTTGCCTTCTCATTTTTGTCCTCCTTTTTATTTTCTTCCAAAGGAAGGATGAATAGTTTTTTTTCTTTTTTCTTTTTTAAGGGGAAAGGAGGGGAGAGAAGTGTTCTTTTTCTTTCGGATTCCAATGGGAACAATTTGCTGTCGTTGTCCAAATTTGGTCGTTAGATTCTTGATTTTATTTTCAGGAATTCTTTTCATCAATTTGATTATTGGACGTTAAAAAAGGATTTTACCTTGGATTGTTTTCTTAGTTAAATATCCTTAATTTTTCTATCCAAGATTTCCAGTTAGAGTTCTGTACATATTAGGGGACGAATTTTTTTCGTGTAACTTTCAGGATTTTCGTATTTAATAAACTAACGATATCGTCATCCAAGGGTGGTTGGACTCGCCACTTTTGATACGTCCCCAGCGTGGCGTAGAATCACATGGTCGTATAGCCAAAGATATATGAACGGGATTGCAATCATGTCTCTGTTACCCAGGAGTGTCCTGTTGGGATAATATAAATATTGTATAGTCACTAGTGTGCTGAAGGTGATGCCGAACCAAGAAACTCGAGTGGGTGGAGTGTCCAGATAAGGGGTGGTGTCTTGCTTCTCACCGGGGGCGAAAATACGGTCTCTCTTAGAATATTAGCCGATATCCTTTGCTATAGGTTTCAAGTATTTACGAGGTTTGAGCTTCATCGAATTGCTAGGACACTTTCAGGACTCCAAGAAGGAGATGAAACGAGACCAATTGAAGAGTGAGAGGAGGAAGATGGCACAAGATAGTGGAAGATGAAGGTGAAGTAAGAAAGTAGAGTCATCCCCTATCTGACTCATGTGGCTTCAGAAAAAGAGAAGCCTGGTTAGGAGTGGGACAAGAGAGAAAGAAAATCGACTGACCAGACACTGCTTGGATAAGATTGCGAAACCACAACTTTGTCCCCAGTGTCCTTTAACTTCTGACCAGGAAGAGGATACCACGAAACATTCGGTTGCCAGAGCGGATGTTGAATATCGACCCTCTCGTAGGTTCTGATTTTCGGTATGTAATCGCAGCAAAAAGAACTGCAACTATTGTACTATGCGATTGGAGAAGAACGGGGAGGTAATGAAAACAACAGAGGGTAGGCAAACTTTTCTAATATCCAGGGCTCGTCTCGAAATTGAGAACTATTATCCTATCTATTTGCCAGATCTGACGCTCTCCCTTGAGAGGTTGAGCTCTAACTTCTTCGGGTTCAAAAATATCTTTGGTTTGTTGTAAATTATTTAAGGAGAAAATAAAGGTCTATAGGACCGATTTTATATGAAATCGGGCAGCCTCTTCCTATTTGTACGAGTATTACGGAATTTTTTTTAGCTGCAATGTATTTTTTCTAGTGCAAAGTATCAGATAAGAATTTGATGTTTTTCTCCAAAAAATGTTTTTACCAAATATACTTGGTTGAAAAATGAGCTACTTTGCGAAATATTTATTTTTTTTCTTCTAAAATATGGTTAAAATCTCATACATTATTTGAAAATTCGCCTTTTACTTGAAAATTAATCTTCTTAGTTGAAAACATAGCTGCTTGTTTGAAAATGGAACTACTCTATTTTTGGTTGGAAATTGATCTTTTTTATTTAAAAAGTCAACTGTTTTATTTTAAATTTTTGTATTTCGTCTAAAATGTACCTTGTTTTGGTTACTAGAATGCAAGTATTTTTTATCTTAAATCAGAATTTTTTTTTGTTCTTATTCGATTTTTATTTAAAAGTTGATTTTTTCAATAGAAAATTTAACTTTTTGTTGAAATTAATTTTTCTTTTTCAATTACTTGCTTTAACGGAAAAAGTAACTATTCTACTTTTGTTTTCACATTCGGCTTTTCTAGTTAAAAATTCAACTATTTAGTAAATTTACCATTTTTTCACTTAAAGTTATGATATTTTATTTATTAAAAGTAAACTTTAGAGAAAATAGTTACATCTACAAAAATTCCTATTCCTAAAATTGGCTTGAGTTTTGTATAAAAAAACTAAAATGGTGGAAATTTCTAGAAGAATCTATAAGGTTGCATTTCTGAAAAAGGCTACCTTTGATTTTTTTCTGAGTTTCGTTTAGAATTATTGTGATATGTGAAAGAATTGCTGGAAGATTAGTTAAAAATCAATGTCTGAAAACTCATGATTTTTTTTCAAAATTCGTCTTCTTGGTAGAAAATTAATCTTCTTGGTTAAAAATTTACCCTTTTAGTTCATGATTGAATCATTTACTTAAAATTTTGCTTTTTCGTGTGGAAAAATAATTTTCTAAACTGAAACTTTAAATATTAAATTTTTTATGTGAAAATTTAAATATCTGTTTAAAAATGATTTTTTCTATTTACTAAAAACTCGTCTTTTTTATTGAATTAAAGTGTTGTTTATTTTAAATTAATATGTTTTTCGTTTGGTCTAAGATCTAAATACTTGGTTAAAAGTGGAACAGTTTTGTTATATATGGTTTTTTAATTTAAGTATCCAGTTGCAAATTCATGCATTTTCAACATTCTCCAAGTTAGTTGAAATTTTTATATTCTACAAATAATTTTTTCAAGCTGGTAGTGCACCTATTTGACTTTGGTTTGAAAGTTTATATTTAAGTTAAATAATCAGCTTTTTGTTTCAAACAAAAATGAAACCAATTTTTAACAAAACATAAGTTTCAAACCAAAAGAACAATTTTAAAACTAATAATTAAATTTTTAAATAAAATATATCATTTGTCAACCAAGAATTAAATCCTTACATTCTCAGGTAAAAAAATAGTTTTAAAACTGAAAAAAGAACAATTTTCAAAAAAATAGTTGAATTTTTAATTATTTTGCTTAATTTGTATAAAAATTGAGTCTGCTACGATTCACACACTTTTAGAGGAAATTATTATTCAGACAATTTTCAATTGTTTATAAGTATTGTTTTGAATGTTCAGAAACGATTGAAAACAATAATAACATTGTTTACATTTAATGTGAGACCCGTAGTATCTAAAATATGTAACTATTTTACCATTTTTTACAAGAAATAAATTATTTAAAGGAATTAAAATTGTTTAAGCAATTAAAAATTTATTCAGAAAATGAGTTAAAATAAGAAACTTATCCAGTCATAATTATTTTTTGGAGAATGAAAATATTTTTAATTGGCAGTTAATCTTAATATTACGTGAAACATCTATCAGCACTTATGGGTGATTATTTGTGGCCCCTTAAGAGTCTTGATATTTTAAAAATATTTAAAATCATGGCCGATTTTTATTCCCTGAAGTCTTCTAATTTCAGTTAAATTGGAAAATCATTTTCTAAGGCAATACAAAAACTAGGGGATTGGATGACAAAAATTAAAACTTTGTTTTACAATTTAAGTAAGGAAACCAGTCTCGAAAGTTCGCACCGGGTCTATCATAGTCTGCCGGGGCTAATATGGTACATTATGGGGTAAATATGGAACAGCATTTAGGCCCGATAAGTCTATACAGTTTTTTTCATTTTGCTCAAGATTCTTTCCAAATCTTATTGACAATAATTCTCGGATAAAAAGCAAAATTACAGAAATAATAAAAGAAATTCTACCAAGTACTACCCTAGGATCAGAATAGCTCCAAAAAATAAAAATAGCTCTGGTTGTCAAGAAAGAAATTTTTCCTTGCAACTGACATGTTTCCTAGAAGTGACTGCGATATTTGTGACCTCGGTCAGAGAGACTTGGAAGCTATGGAAGGAGCAAGTGGAAATTTCATTCGAGATGCTCAGTCTGACCTAAGCCCTTCCTTATCCCCTTTCCAAGGACACCCTGACGAGCATAACCGCAAACTGTCTCCTCAGAGTGAGGAACGGCGACGCCGCATAGTCGTGGCGCGATTCTGCTGAGGGGGGCGATTCACCCACAACCCTTCAACGTACCCCCACCCCCTGACCTGGTACCGACTCCGCCACCCACCCGGAGAGACCGCGTTACAAGGGGCCAGTATTTATGCACATTGTTGACTGGCACGTGGATTTATGGACGTCCGTTATATTATGCGTCCTGTCGACCCCCGTGTAATCCCGGTATGTCTGGTACGGTTTCAACCCTGCACGCAAAAAATTTATTTTCACTCTATCAATCACAGACTTTTCACATCAACCCTTTTTTTAAAGTTTCGTAGCCTATAGTATTTCTTTGCAACTAGAGGAAGTCCCTAGTTGACTTTACCTAGTAAGATAGCCAACTTTATCTGGTAACCTAGCCAACTTTACTTCGGATGATAACCAGTTTTGGCCCTTACACTAGCCAATTTCGCCCCGTTGCCTACCCGAGCTTACCACGTACGCTTGCTGACTTTAATTTTAAGAATTTTTTAATAATTCAACTGAAAAATTGTTTAATCATAAACGCAAGAAAAATATGCTAATGAAATACGAATAAGAGGCCATTAATGTTTGGGTTTTTGACCTAATAGCCGAATTCTTTACAAAAATGTTTGTATACAAGAAGATAAATTATCCAGTCAAAATTAACTTTGATCAAATCGTAAGTTTGAGCACGCCTAAAAAGCCTAACTGTTGTGTTTCGCGCTCAATAACACGTCAAGATAAATTTTGTGATTGTGAATTCTCTTTCGTTAAAGCTCCTTCGGCTTTAACGAAGGCATTCTCATCACGTATCTCGTGTTGCGCAATCGATTTAGTCGAAAATGCGAACTTTTATACTTTATATTCAAATCTATTATATCAAATCTATACTGTATTTATTTCTCTACCTCTCACTGGCGCGTTGTAGCCTTTTGGAAAAAGGATAAAATGTCTAACAAAAGAGATTAATTGTTAAACTAAAGATTCAAATTTTCATAAAAAATTTAAATTTTTAAACTGGAATTATTCTTTGGTCACAGTTGAAATAAATAAATAAAAACTCTGAACAAAAAAAAATAATAGTATAGTCTTTTGGGGCCAAAAAGATAACATTTTTAACAAAAAAGATTATTTGATCTCTGCAAACAAAAAATGAATTTTGAATAAAGAATGTCAACTTTTAACTTAGTTTCAAATATTTAACAAAAATAGAGGAATAATGGAAAAATAAATGATTTTTAGTATAAACAATGTATAGGCAAGACATTGAATTGAATATATAACATTTAAGAAAATATACTGACGTTCTAATAAACTAGTTGAATTTTAAGACAAAAATTATTAATTTTCTACTTTAAGGAATTAATTTTCAGACCAAAAAAAGTTTTTACAAAACAACTCACTTTTGAATTCGAAAAGATAAATTTCCAACCAAGTAGTCAAACGACTTTTTTAGAAGACAGTTGAATTTTCAATCTAAAAAGATGAATGTTCAACAAAACAGTTGAATTTTCAACAAAATAATTAAGTTTTTAACGAAATAATCAAATATAAAAGAAGTATTTTTAAAAAGAGTTGAATTTTTATCAAACAACCATTACTTTTCAAATAGTAACAAACTAGTTAAATTCTGCGTTAAAAAAATCAGTTTTGAACCAAAGAATATGAATTTTTAGTAGAGTCGGTTTTCAGCTGTAAATTCGTCGGTTTAAGGGATAAAAACTAGCCTTTAAGTTTACAATCAAAAAAGTTTTTGGAAAGTTAATCACAAGATATGTTTAAAATTTTAATCTTCGAATGCTTACACTGACAGATATTTTAATTTAAAAATAAAACATTGTAAGCACCCTTATTTTTAGGAAGGTAAAAACTTGTCATCAGTTAGTAAGTTTCAACAGTTTTATTCACATTTACTTGTAGCCTATGATATTTCATCAATAAAATATATAAATTTTTTATGACGCAATCAACTAATTTAGAGGATAAATTAAATTTCCCAGAATAATTTTTCAAGGTTGTTTGTTACTTTGAAAAATTTAGATTTTTTCTTAATAAGTTAAAAAAAAATATTGGGGGGGAGGGGTTTAAGGGTAAAGGCGGTTTTCACCCCTTAAATGGCCAAATTCGAACATAGCCACTCAAACGCAGATATTTTGTCAGTATAATATACAATTTGTAAATTTAGTTCAATAAATAATATTTCGTTGTATTCATTTATAAGGCTTAGTTTAATTTTTTTTGGAATAAGAAATGTTTAAAAGTTAAAAGGAGTTTGAAGATTTAAATATATATGCGATGCCTAGGAATGTGATATTAGTGTAATTAAATGTGTGATTTAACATTTAAATTAATTCACGCAAATATCTCTGTCGTTATGTAAGATACGAATAAATTGTTTGGACAAAAGTTGTTGAAGGCAATGGGGGCCATTGGACTATACTAACAACTGTTGTTGGGCTCCGCCAACTTTTTTTTCCTCATAAATCCTTTAAATTTTCAAAAATAGAGCTTCTGGACCATTTTTCAACAGTTGACCTTGACCTACAGAAGGTCACTTCAACAAATTACAAACTATCTTTTCGGAGGTGAATTTTTCTGCTTTTTCCAAATCTGATGTTAAGAACAGGGGGTTCCATTTTAAAAACTGATCGAAAACTTTAAATGACCTTGAAAATTGAAATCAAGGTCACATTTATTAGTACAGTTAGATGGCCCCTATTGCCATGAAGAACTTTTGTCCAAACAATTTATTCGTATATGGCTTATTGATAGAGTTATTTTTGTGCGTCAGTTAAAATGGTAATTTGAATCTTTTAACTCTTTTTAACTTCTAAACATTTTTCATTCGAAAAAAATATTAAATTGAATTATACGAGGGTGGATTGATAAGTTTCCGGCCTGACCAAGAAAAACAACGTTTTTAAGAATTTTTTTTTTTTATTTCTCAACATAATCTCCTCCAAGGCT
>NC_046662.1:24747431-24751879 GCF_010883055.1 Belonocnema kinseyi | reverse complement strand
GCGAGGGCGCATACTTTGAATAAAATATTTGTTATCATTCTCTTGAAATAAATGTGTCTTTTTCTTGAAAAAATACCGGTTTCATATGTATACACCTGGTACATATATATATTATCTTTTGTAATTTTTTCAAATGTTTGCAATATATTCTTAAAATAAATTTTATAAACTAAAAAATAATTAAAAATTTAAAAGCTTGCATTATTTTTGTATTTTAAAAAATTTCGGAAATGTGTGGTAATTTTTTCATTTTTTATATTCTTTTCAAATTAATTTTTCAACGTAAGGAATCATTTTTAATACTCCCAGGAATCTTAACAATTCTTTTTTATTATCTTGAAAATGTCCAAAATCTTGAAAAGACTAAAAATTGTATTTCGAAATCTTCAAAAATCTACATTTTATGTTAAGTTTTTTGTAATGTTTTCAAATTTTAAATTATTAAAAAATTGGTTTAAAAACTTCTAAATATATTTTAAGAGGATTTAAATTTCTCCTAAAGCTTTGAAAACATTCTGCAAAATAAAAAAAAATATCCTGAAAATTATCAATTTTCTTTTTTGACAATTTTAAACTAAATTCTGTAAAATAAAAAATTATTCAATCTTTGTTCATCAATCTTTAAAAAAATGTTGTGTTCGCTTGACACTTTTTAAAATTCTTAAAAAGCTTCTAAGTTTTTTATTCCAAATCTTCAAAAATGCACGTCTGTTAAAAATTTGTTTTATTAATCTTTGTGGTTGAGAATTCAACTATTTCGTTTAAAAATTTATGAATTAGTCGAAAATTCAGCTTTTTGGTACAAAATTACACTATTCCAGTGGAGATTTCATCATTTTAGTTGAAAATTAATCTGTTTGTTTAAAAATTAATTTTTGTTATCTGAAATCTTAACTATTCTATTTTTAATAAAAGATTGCATTTATTAAAATTTTAAATTCTACAATTTGGATGAAAATTGGTATATTTTATTTCAAAATGTAACCATTTCGTTGAAAATTCATGTATTTTTGTTAAAAATGTGTATCTTTGGTGGAAAATTATTTCTTTTGTTTGAAAATGCAAGTATTCCAGTAAAATATTTATAAACTTATTTGAAAATTCAGTCTTATATTTTTTATAAAAAAACTTATCAGCATTTTCAAAAATTGGATCTTTTATAACTTTTAAGAAATATGGTATTTTCTTAAACGATAAACAACAAATTAAACATTTTCAAGTGCTGAAGACCTTTGTTTCAATTATTATTATTAAATTATAAATATATTATTTAGATAATATAAATACTATTTCAACAAAAAAAGCTTTAAACTTTCAACTGAAAAAAAGTTAAATTCATGCTAAAAAAGACAAACTTTTAATAAAATAACTGCATTTACTTTAAGTTTATTCGAATAAGCTAACTTTTATTATGGAAACAAAAAGCATCTTTGATATGCTGTGGAGTCACGTGAATTTAAAAAAAGTTCCATAATTTTTTTCTATTTTGAGCCATTTATAGCCATAAAAGCTTTATCAAAACTGCTCGTTTCGTTACAATTGCAATTGCCATTGCAATTCATTACATTTTCACTTTTTCTCATTTTTTTGTTGAAAAAAAATTAATCGTTTAATAATTGTTTAAATAGTACACTTCACTTTATCATTTTTGTATATATATAATGTATTCAGGTTTGAAAGTCCCAGTAATCTTGACGGTCCCAGTGATCGTGTAATTTGGTTATAATTTGAATATATTAATAAAAATATGTGTTAAAACTAAAACTTAATGATGAATACTGCTTCTTTTTAGCATTTTATAATATCCAATAGAATTTCATATCTTACTTTCTTTCAGTTATTCTGTAGGACGTGTAGGAAACGAGCAGTTAAAAAAAACTTTTATTGCTATAAATAGCTCAAAATAGCAAAAAAATTATGTTTCTTCAAAGAATCATAACTCTTGATCTATGAAGACTAGAAGTATCTTTTTTTACATTTAAGCAGAATGTCATGCCCTACAATTTTTTCTGTTGCACCACTTATGTAGCTTCATGGAGAAGTGAAGTATTTTGAAAAAACTGAGCACGATTAATTTGCCCTGAAAAATAGGTCAAAAGTGGTCAACTTTGTTAGGCTATAACTTATGACCTATTGGGGCTAGATCATTGTATTTTTTTATAATTACTCGAAATTGCATGTGCTTTACTTCAACTATTAATTTTTTTGTAAAATTAACAGGCTTCAAAGTACAGATACAAACTTCAGAAATTAGGGTTTTCGCCTCCTTTTTCTAAAGAAGCTGGGATCTTTGAAGGACCTTAACTCGGCACCTGTTGCAGATAGCAGGTTTTTCCCCTCATTTCGCAGAATTTTCTCTTGTTTAATTTTGGGATTGAATATTTTGCTCTAAAATGCAATGGGAGGGAATTTTTATCAGAACCCCTTAATAAACCGTTTTTGCACAAAAAACGCACAAAACCGTTTGCAAAACCGTTTTTGCAAAAAAAAAAACTTTTTTCATCGCTTTAAATGTGTTCTTGTAAGACAGCAGGAGAAGACGACCAACTTTTTTTTATAAATATCCTCATTATCCAATATATCAGCCTGATTGAGTAGTTTGTAACAAGTTTTCCCCTTAAATACTTTTTTATCATAATTTTTTGAAAAAATAGATTATATTTAGGCCTAAAAAAATGAATTTTATATAATGCATGTTGGGGGTTATATATAATGCCCAAAAATGCCAGAAAAAGTATGTAATACTCTCTATTATACAGATTTCCTAGGCATTATGTTTAATACCTAGAGCAGAACAAACAAAGTGTATGATAAATATAAAGAAGTACTTTTTAAACATTATTCATAGTGATGCGCAGTTAAAAAAAGTGTAATTAAACATTTAAACAAATTTTGTATATTCCAAAAACAAATGTTAAAACTCAATTTTTGAAAAAATCCACTTTTGACTTTTTTTAAATTCTTTTTTAAATATCGATTACACCGTGTGCTTTAAAAGTCCTGTAAAGACAGGATTTTCCGAATATTTATTCTTATTTTCAACTTTTAAATTAGTGTGAACTAAGAATTAATTCAAGTAGACAAACATAATTCCTTATGAAATTGAGTATTATTTTAAATAATATTGTCTTCGAATAATGTTAGAAAGTTTCGTTTGTTTTCTTAATTATTTACCATTTTTTACACTTTTCAAGTAGTTAAAAAAAAATTAATTTAAGTTTCAGCTCGGTTCACCTAAAATTAACGATTCTGAACTAAACTTTAGAAAATGTCTTTCTTTATAAATACGTGTTAAACTTCAAGATTTCACATGAAATTGTTAATTTCATAAATTTTCCAGGCATTTTTTGAAAGTTTTTTAAATCGAATTCATTCTGTATTAGTCTTAATTCAACATTAATTGCATGGTCGAGAACCATAAGGGGCTAACCCTTATTCGGAAAATTTTTCAAGAGAACGAAAAAACCCATGACATGTAACGTCTTGGGATAGCCTTTTGGAGGACTTTGTAATTTTATTAAAAATAGTAAAATTTAATTTCTTAACTTTATAATAAAAGCACGATACGTAGGACAGATTGGACAATTCACATTTTATATCAAATCTATGTATGTATATTAATGAGATCAACTTTGCAAATTCCCAAAAAATTTCTTTTGTTTATTTATTTGCTTCTACCATTATAAATGGTATTTTTTTGACAAACGGCAAACTATTTCTATAAGTCACGAAAGGTTTCAAATTTCTCATTTTTTTACCAATTATTATGTTATAAACAAGAACTGTTTATTTAAAAAAAATTTTTTCACATGTAAAAAGTAAAAAATCATCATTTTGTGGGATAAATCATCAATCTGATGAATTTTAATGATAGTATTTCAAACTTTTCATATTTTGAAATTAACTAATTGAACAATTCTTTTCAAAAAACAATTTTCATTCATGCAGACAATTTTTTATCTTTTAAATTGTGAAGTATATTTATTTAAGTTAGAAATATTATTATTAAAATTAATCAACAATATTTACATAAAACTGATATTTTTCATTTATGGGGCACTCCCGGGTATAATACAAGGGGGTTGGGGACGTCAAAATTAACATTTATCGAGTTTGAATTATTCCTTAAACATTCATTAAGAGTAGGTCAAGCTTTAATTTACAAATAGTTAATAACATGTACTTATTATTTTATTTTTTATTTTCTTGAAACCCGAACTTTTTTTATTAAAAAGCCCCTCATAGTTCAAAAAGCTCAGGGCACTAGTTAATTTGGACTAATTTGAAAAAAAATGGATTTTATTGTCTTCTCAAAAAGACCAATTTGGAACGCGGAAAGTGATGATCGACCTCCGAAAATCGGAACTCAAATTTGTACAGGTATCTGGAAACATTTTAAAATGGCATTTTTGAAAATAATAAAAAAAGAACTTTGTTTTCAAATAAAA
>NC_046662.1:24740628-24747331 GCF_010883055.1 Belonocnema kinseyi | reverse complement strand
ATAAGTATTCGATTATGTAATTTGCCTGAAGTGGCCAGGTATTATATATAATGCCTTGGGATTATATGTAATGCCTGGATTATATACTTAGCCTGTAACATATAAACGATTAAAGTAGAAAGGAAAATATTTTAGAATAAATTTTCAAGTTTTTGTAAATTAAAATTTTCGAAATGCCCTAAAAAATTTAAATGAGCAAATAAAAACCTAAAGTTCAGAGTTTTTTTTCTTATTATGCATAGCATGAACGTGCACAGACAGTTTTTCTCTACATTTTCACTTCATTTACATCGGTCTTCGGACCACTGTAGTTAGTTTAAATTAATTAGAATCGTTTAATAGTGTATCTATCACACTCGCGGTAATTTCCCACAAATAATTGGGATCCGTTGATCGATAGTATCTGAGAAGGTGGCGAAATGGCACCTAAGTCATCTCATTCGTTTTCGGTGAGATACTCGAGAGACAAGATCATCGATTTTGGTGGCTGGGTTAAGGAAAATTAAATGATGCAGACCCCACTGAAGGAGAGATATTTGTCACGGAGGTCAGACTTCTTCAACTTTCCCAGCCCGTATCTTTTTTACCTTTGGTTTCTTATCAACCTTCCGGAAACAGAAATCTATTCTCTTACTGTTCCTCAATCCTTCAGTTTATCATTTTTCAAACTGATGACTAGAAAGATAAACTTTCAATGAATGAATTAAACTTTCAACAAAAAATCTTAATTTTTCATAAAATAGCTACATTTTTAACCTACAAAGATGAATTTGCAATCAAGAAAATTAAATTGTCAAGAAAGGACAAATTGTTGAAAACCGTAATTTGGTCATTGTGAATTCTCTTTTGTGAATTATCTTTTCGTGCATTTTTTCGTAAATTCTCATTTTGTTAATTCTCTTTTTGTGAATTATGTTTTGTACATCAGATTTATTTTTAACAGACACATCTTCATTGTGTTATTTTTATAATTTAATTAAATGAAATCAAAACCGAGGGTTTGGTGTATGCCTATCTTGTAAATGTAATGATCGTAATGATGTCTTAGGGTGAATGCAAGAAGAATTTCTTCTAATAGTAAACTTTGAATAAAAATCCTAGACTGATAAGGATATGAAAACGGGTGCAGCTTTATGGTAAAATTGGTGCATAGAGGCGTTAGGAATGGGACGATTGGAAAACAGGTGGATCTAGAGGATAAGAGAACATGGTTTTAAAAGCGTGGTTTTTCTTTATTTTACATTTTAAAGGTGCCAGTCTACATGTATTTTCCATTCTGATACAAAATTCTATATAAATTTTGAAATTTTAAGCCTAAACAAATAAAAATCCTAAATCTCCTACGCTTTATATCTGGTACAATTGGAAGCTGATGTCATCAAATTTTAAGTTTAAAACTTCTTTAAAAAATTGATTCAGATGACATTTTTTAAAAATATATTTAAAACATATCATAATTCTATTGCAAAAACAAGAAATATCAACTATGGGGCAGTGAATTACTTACGTTATTTTCTTCATCTAAAATTTTTTTGGAATTTATATAGAGGTCATCCAAAAACAAAATAGTTTACTTCTCAATGAAAACAAAAAATTTTCATTCTCAATCAAAAACAGTTAAATTGAACCTGAGACATTTGTTTTAAGTAGCTAAATATTAAAACAACAAAATATTTTTTGGTTCATTCAGGGAAACAATAAACACAAAATGTTAAATTTATGAGAAAAAAGACAAAATTTTCACAACATAGTTAAATTTTTAAGCACATAATTTAATTTTTGACAAAAAGATCAATTTTCAAAAAAGTGGTTGAATTTTTAAACTAAAAATATCAATGTTTACTTGAAAATGGAATAGCTACATTTATATTCAAAAACATGACTTTACCATTAAAAACTGAATTTTCTGCAAAACGGTTGAATTTTCAAGGCAAAAAGAAACAATTCGTGGTGTACAGTAGTCAAATTTTCAATTCAAATGCATGAAGTTTCAATAATGAAAGAATACATTTTTAGCCAACAAGTATTATTTTTAATTAAAATTTTAATTTTCTAACTGAAAAAAATTATCTATAAAGCAGTTCAGTTTCCTGCCAAACAAATGCATTTTTAAATCAAATAATTAATCTCAAGCTAAAACATAAGATTTGATATGTCAACAAAGAATATTTTACTTTAAAATAAAAAACATATGAATTTACCAAAAAAATTGATTTTATAAGCAGAAAGTATTCGATAAAATGAATAGATTTTTCAACAAATGTTAAATTTTGGAATCAGGAGGAATATTCTATAACTAAAAAGACGAATTTTCAATAAAATGCATGAATTTTAAACTGAAAGATATGAAATTCCAACCATAAATAGAAAAATTAAGCTTCCATTAAAAAAAAAAATTTTTAACTTAAATGCTAATTCATAGAAAAGTTAAATTTTTTAACCGAAGGTATAAACGGCTCGACAGCAAAGTATGTATGAATTTCCGAATAAATAGTTAAAAAATAATTCTTAAGAAGAAAACGGATTTTTACAAAAACAGGTAAGTTTTCAACCAAGCGAATTTTTTCAAAACAGTTAAATTTTCAACCCGAAATGTAAATTTCTAACAAAGAAGTTAAGTTACAATTGAACCAGAAAATTTTTATCTACACCGTTAAATTTTTAACCAGAAAAAGATTAAATGTTTATAAAACATGGATTGATTTTAAAACCAAAAAATTAAAAAAGTTTTCATTGAATTCTTGAAATTTCAAGACAAAAAGACATTTTTGGCCCTAGGGAAATTTTAAAAGTGTATGTATGTAAACATAAATGTTTACTGTTAGTAACATATAATTTTCTTTTCTAAAAAAATAATTTCATTAAGGTTCCACGACTATTTTATTAGGAGCGTTGATATTTTATATTTATTTCACGGTATATCACATAGGAAAAAGGGGGTTCGGAATTTCAGAAAAATAACTCACGTGATTTCTTAATAATTCCTTACTTGTATATTAATGATCATAAGGTAAATAATAAAACTCCTAATTAAGAAATTGTTTTAACAACCCAAAAAACTACTTAATTTATGTACATTGCATTGTAATAGGTGATGTTAAAATTTCAGAAGCTCAGGAACACAGTACAAATAATTAGAAAAAATGTTTAAAAATCTGAACGGAAAAGGAAGAAATTCTCTGATGTTCCCAAATATTTACGAAAAAGCATTAATGGAGCAATGAGGCTTTGTGGAAGGTAAAAAGAAAGCGATTGAAAAAAGCTTAGGAGATATTTAGTGGATTTCCAAAAGAATGGAAAAAGAGGTACTTGAAGGAAGTATGGTTGAAAGGTTGGAAAAGATGGAAATGAATAATGGTTCAGGAAGATGATAGAGAAACCCAGTTAAATTATCAGAGAAGGCGAAGAAGAGAAAGGCAAGATGTTAGATAATTTATAACTACAAAATCACAAGAAATTAAAAGGAGGAAATAAGAAGAAAGGATTAGCGTAGATATAAAGCAGATTTTACTGAAAATATGAAATAAAAAATACATTAAGAATGTGTGGATTAAAGATAGGCGACGATAAAAAGATGTAGAGATTAAAGAGGAAGGTTTCTTATATAATGAAGTGTTCCGGAAAGAACATTCACTGTTCCTTTTATAATCGCAAATGGTCAATATGGTACCTTTTTTTCAACTTCGGAAGAAACATCGGCAAATAACGGTTGTTAGCGATGAAGAAAAGGTTATAAAAAGTTATGAGCAAGATAGATGATAGAACAATACAGTTAAATTATCGGAGAAGAGGAAAGAGAGAAATACAAGTTCTTAAAGAAGTAGTAACTTCAAAGTCACAAACGCTGGAAAAACTGTTGCGAAAGAAAAGGTGAAGGTGAGAAATATAGAAGGAAGGTTGTAGAAGATGAAAATGAGGGTAAAAAGAACAAATGTGAGTAAAGATATATAGTCCATTTTAGAGAGAATATTAAGTAGAAATACATGAAGAAAGTGTGGACTTAAGGTTGGAGAAGATGAAAACGTGTGAAGTTTTAGGAAGGTCTAAAGTGGAGCATATAGAAGAAAATGCAAAAAATGAGTTGTTTGAATATTTAAAAATCTGAGCTAAAAAGAAAGGCAGTCTATAAGGTTGAAGAGTGTTCTAAAACACCGGAAAATGAAAATTGTAGGAGATAAGAAAAAAGGTTGAGGAAGGTGATAGAAAAACAGTTGTAAAAAAAAAAGTTGTGAGAGGAAAGGGGAAAGTAGGACATAACGAATAAAGAATTTAGAAGACGAAAAGGAGGGGAAAAAAGACAAGAGGAAGGGTACAGTAAAGATATGAAGTAAATTAAATAGACAATGTAAAATAGAAATGCAGCAAGAAAATCGGAATTAAAGGTTGGAGTGGATGGAAATATGCAGTGGTCAGGGAAGATCTAAAGTAGAGTATAGGGAAGACAATAAAGGAATAAAGTTTAATTGGAAATATAAAAAGGAAGGTGAAGAAAAGATGATGGATGGGTGCAAAAAGTTTTAGAAGAAAAGAAAGTGTTTAAATATTTAAAAATCTGAGCTGAAAAGGCAGGAAGTATCTGATGTTCACAACTGTTCTGGAACGACCATTTACGGATCTTTTTATAGTCGCAAATGGTCAACAGGGTATCTTTTTCTTCAGCATCGGCAGAAACGTGATCTTTTTTGCTCGGGCGATTACACCCTTAAAAGCCATTGGCGAAGCTTACATGCTTTTTTCGTTTGTATCGCCCCTAGGAGAAATGCATACGTTGAAGGGTCAAAGGGTCCTTTGACTCCCTTTCCATATTATTCTCTTTAAGCTCCTCTCCCTTTACCTTTCTTTTTCAACATTTATCCTTTTATTCAAAAATCGTTGAAAGTGGAATTTTTAGTCAAGTATATGTGACTTAAAACCTAAATTGGAAAACTAGAAAATGTAAGATTCAAACGATATGTACGGTTATTCAAAACCTTGAGAAGTACAGAGGACCTTATCCAGAATTTGTATACAAGTAATTCAAACGGCGTATAATTGTAGCGTTATCACAGTAACAATATATCTAAAACAAGACTAAAATCTAAAGAAAAATCAAAAAAGAATAATTGGAATTTAAATCTTTTATACTTTTAAAAAGAAAGAGAAAATATTTAAAATGTATTAAAAATTTATTTTCTTTGGCTTAAAATTGAATTTTTCGGGTGTAAATTTAACCACTCCAGTTTCTTGATTGAATAAAGAATAATTCTTGGTTAAAATTTTAATTCATTGTTCGAAAACTAGTCTCTTTGGTTAAAAAAATTAACCTCTTTTGGTCTGCATTTCATTTTTTTCATTAAAAATTCTACTATTTTTCAGTTGAAAGTTAATTATTTTTTGTTAAAAAGTCTACGATTATATTTTCAGCCAATAATGAATTTTTTTCGGGTAAAAACTTTATTACTTTGTTACAAATGTTATTCTTTTCTTTAAAAATATGTACATTTTTTATTAGGTCGTTTTTTTTGGTACAAAATTAAATTCTGTCTTAAAAAGTAGCAGTTTTGGATTAAAAATTTAAAAAATTGGTAGGAATTTTATCTTTTTTGGTTCGAAATATCACTGCTTGGTTAAAAATTATTATTTTTTCTTTAAAAATTTATCTATTTGTATAAAATACCAGTTTTTGTCAAATTTAACTGTTTTTGGTGTATATACCAAAATGTGCCTGATTTTTTTTTAATTTTCGGTTATTCGGTTCTTTCTTTGTTTAACATTAATTTTTTGACTAAAATTTTAAGTTTTGCATTTTTGATGTGAATTATATTTTTTTGACTCATATTTATCTATTTTGTCAAAAGTTCAAATTTTTGTAAAAAAGTATGTGTTTTATTAAAAGATCGTCTCGTTAAGAAGAAAATCAATTTTTTGTTAAAAAATGTATCTATTTTTTTAAAAATTCGTTGTTTTTTTGGTAGGAAGATTATTTGTTTCGTTAATATTTTTTGTTGTTGTTGCATATGCATTTTCAGTTGAGAATTCTTTTTTTGTTGTTAAAAATTCAACTATCCTGTTGAAAAATTATGTATTTAATAAAGATTCATGTTGCCTAAAAGAAAATTAATTTTTTGTTTGAAAATTTCAGTATTTTCTTGTAAATTTTCTTTCGTTTGAAAATTAATATTCTTGGGTAAAAATTCATTTGTTTGTTGTTACATAAAATGTAAATGCTCAGTTTTAATGTTAAATGCTAAGTTAAATTTAACTATTTTGTGAAAAAAATTTTTTTGGTTTAATTCAAATATTTCTGATTTTAAGTAAAAATTTTCTTCTTTTTTAAATACCAACTATTACATTTTCTTTTGAGAATGGATTTATCTTTTTTGCAAAAATTGGCGTTTGGCGCCCGAATGAAATTTTCAATTAAACAAAGAACACCAACAAATTTTTCCCGGAATTTTTTTCTGTATCCTCCACTGTATCTAAATTTAAATTATGTGATATAAATATTAATAAAAAAATGTATTCTTGCAGTCGTGATTTCAAGGGGTTTAAACCCTGAGTAGTAGTTTAAAAATTGAAGTTTTTTGTCTGTTAGGCATTTTTCTGTTCGAAAGTTGGTTGCTTCTTTTCTTTAGAAATTAGATTTTTCAGTTGAAAATTATCCTTTTTCATTTTTCGTTGAAAAATGATTCTTTTGGTAAAAAATTTAACAATATTTTGTGCA
>NC_046662.1:24723712-24740528 GCF_010883055.1 Belonocnema kinseyi | reverse complement strand
CTGAGGTTTAATGTTAGGGATTGTTTAAAGTGGAGCCTGAAGAAAAAAATGAAGAAATCAAGTTTAATAATTAGGCAGTTGGGTTTAAAGTAAGTCAATTCTAGAGAGAATATAAAAAAATAGGAAAAAAAATATGCGCCTGGAATTCGAGAAGGTGGAAACATGAAAATGTTAGGGCAGCTCTGAAATGGAGTCTAAAAAAATAAATGAAGAAATCAAATCTAATGTTTTGGGACGATGCAGAAGAGAGAATGAAAAGTTTTAAACAGAAAGAAGAAAGACTTTGTAGATAAGAGAAATAAGACTTTGGAGAAATCATGGGAATTGTAAAAAGTCGTAAAATCCAAAAAATACGCAAAGTAAATAAAGAATTTGATCAGCGTGAGTGTCTTCGCAAAAAATTTTAATACAAGTAATTCCAACTTCATGACAATTTGGTGATATTATAATTGATAGAACATTAAATTAAGAAAGCTGGAAGTTGCTAAATTTTCATACAGACTTTTGAGCGTCTGGGTTGATTATAAATGAAATCAATTTAGAGAGTATAAAGAAGAGAGAGAGAAAAGAAGAATATATGGGTTGAAAGTTAAAGAAGATGGAAAGAAGAAATGGTTAGAGAAAGTCTAAAATAGAGCTTACGGAAGATCATGCAGGAAAAAGATATAATAATTAGGGATTATAAGGAGGAGAGAAAAAGAGTGGAAAAAATTGTAATGATGGGCAGATAATTAAAGCGAATTTTAGTAGTGGATGAAGTTAAGGAAACTGAAAGATGGTAGTTTTTTCACGAAATTTCTAGAGCTTCTTCGCTGGCCCTAAATTAAGTAGTTCATAGAGAGAATGTAGAAGAGAAATAAAAGAATAGAGTATGGGTACAAGGTTAGCGAAGAATGAATAATGTAATGGTTAGGGAAGGTGTAAGATGGAGTCCAAAAAAGACAATAGAGGAATAAAGTATAATCATCATAGATGATGCAAAAGAGAGATAGAATAGGTTGCAAAAATTGGTCGGATTAATAAATAATTCAAGCAGATTGTAGTTATGACAATATTGTATTCGATAAACCATCAAATGAAAAAAGCTGAATGTTAGTAAGTTTTTCAGAAAACTTTTAAGCTTTTTGATTGGCCGTAAATGAAGTCGATTTTAGAGAGAACACAAAAGACAGGTACAAAAGGAAAGTATGGGTTAATAGTTGAAGAAGGTCGAAAGCCGTCATGATTAGGGAGGGTCTAGAAGGGAGCCTAAGGAAGACAACGAAGAAATAAATTTTGGGGATTAGGAATTATGAAGAAGAGAGAAAGAAGAGTTTCTAGAAGTTGTAATGATTCAGAAGTAATTCCAACGGTGATATCATGGTCGATGGATCATCCAGTTTGGAAAGCTGAAACTTGGTAGGGTTTTCACGGAGACCTTCGAGCATCTTGGTTGGCCGTAAAATTAATACAAATAAATAATCGAGGTTGGCAGGCGGAGTTCGCAAGGCCGCGGAAAGTTGGCGATGACGGCGGATGTTATTGGCAGCGAGGCCATTCGTCGCGATGATGGATGCCTGACAGGCGCTCCTCGCTCGCCTCGCTCGCTCTCGCCAGGCAGTTATAATAAGTAATGGGCTCACTTCCGCCGCCATTGCTGCCTGAAAGCCTGACTGGCTGCATGGCTGTGTGCCTCGATGCCTTCGCGGCTCTCCTTCTCCCTTGCACCCTTTCTTTTATCTATCCCTTCATCTCTCAACCATTCCCTCTCTCTCTCTCTCTCTCACAACTCAGAAGCGTACAGAGTGTGCCGAGGCCAAGCCGGGGGGCCACTCGTCTTCCCACTCTTTCCACCCCTTCACCATCGCCACCACTACTAACACCACTCTCGTAATAACTACAAATCTGTCACGCATTAATTCTACGTCTGGCATAAATTCGAGCGCACCACTACACGCTAAGCGAAGAAGGAAAAAGTTATCGCGAGACGAGTCTTGGATAAGATGTAACCGGAAGATGAAGTTTGATGGATACTTTTGACCCTGCAATCGGAAAGGCAAATAGAGAGAAACTATTTTCTGTTTTATTCTCAAATGTGCTCTTTCTTTAACTACATCTTACTTAATTATTAAGCTTTGTAAAACTAGCGTCTAGCCTAATATTCACTTGACATCCTAGTTTTAAGTCAAAACATTGAAAAGAAAAATTGAGGGAAGAAAGTTGTGACTATTAAGTGAGGAATGAGGATTGTAGAAGATGCAACGAAAGGGATGGAAATGTTTAGGAAAACATGAAGTGAATTTCAGACAGAATGCAAACAAGAGATACATAAAGGAATAATAGTTTAAAGGTGATAGAAGATGAGAAGATCTAAGGGTTAAGGAAAATATTCAATAAATCTTAAGGAAAACGATAGAGAAATAAAATTCAAAAATCAGGGAGAGGGAGAAACAGATGGAGAGGGAGAGTATGAGGGAGAGGGAGAGGCGTTAATGCAGATATGAATATGCAGAAGGTATTGATTCAAGCAAAAAAAATAGAAGGATGTATTGCTTAGGTAATAAATGACAAATGAAGGTTTTGAAAGATTGAAAAAAATGAAAGATGTATAAAAGTTTAGTAAAGATAGGAAGTATATTTGAGAGAGAATGCAAAATTGAGAAAGAAGTAGAAAGTACACGTGGAAACGGAGCTTAAGAAATGAAATTGACAAATTAAGGTAAATAATGAGGGAAAATGAAGACAAGAGAAAAAACTTGAAAAAAGTTGCACTTTAAAGTCAAGTTTCTGCCAGAAAAGAGTTGAAAAAGGAAGGGCTGGAAAAAGTGTTCAGAATAGTGTGGCATACTTTTTAAACGACTCCTAAAGGTTAGATAGAAAAAATAAAAAGATAAAATATTTAAGGAAGACGTAAAATAGATCTTAAAAAGATAATAGATGAATAAAGTTTAATAATTAGGAAAGGCGAAGAAGAGTCTAAAGAAGTTTAAACTGTGAAATCACGAGGCTAGAAGAAAATATAAAAAAGGGAGATGATGCTAAATGTATGAGGAATGTTATAAAGATTAAAATGTTAAAAGGAGAAGATAAGTTTATTCGAGATATAGTGGATTTTAGAGACAATAAAAATGTATGAGTAAAAGGTTGGGGATTGTCAAAAAAGGAGCTCACAGAACATAATGAAGAAATACAGGTTAATCATTAGGAAGATTGAAGAAGTGAGAATGAAGAGGTTAAAGATGTTGTAATTCTAAATTTAATAGTCTAGATAAAAAAATTCAAAAAAGGATAAGGTGCTACATGGCACATAAAGATTATGAAAAATAAAAATGAGGGACGAGATAGGAAGGGTTGGTGGAAATATAAAGGCGATGGATAAATGTAAACGGTTAGGGTAGATTTAAAGTTGAGCTTAAGAAAAACAGTTGAGCAATGTAAGTTAAGAAAAGGAGAATGTGATTAATGGCATATAAATATTGTAGAAGACTTAAAGGTCAAAAGCGACAGAAAAAATTAGTAGAAATATTAAGTAGGGTAAAGGGAAAGTACAAAAAAGGGATACATGAATAGGGAAGTAATGGTTAGAGATGTTCTTAAGTGAAGCAAGTTGAGACAATGAAGATCTGAATTTTTCAAACCAGGCAGATTGACGAAGAGAAAAAGAGGCGTTAGAAGAAGGTTAGGGAAGGTTTAAAGTGGAGTGTAAAGAAGACAGTTTAGCAATATAAGTTAGGAAAAGGAGAATATGATTAATGACATATAAATATTGTAGAAGACTTAAAGGTTAAAGGAGACAGAAAAAATTAGTAGAAATACAAAAAAGGATACATGACAAGGTTAGAGATTTTCCTAAGTAGAGCCAGTTGAGACAATAAAGGTCTGAAATTTAACAACAAGCCAGATCGAAGAGGAGAAAAAGAAGCGTCTTGAGAAGTTGTAACTATAAATTCACTGGGTTATAAACAAAAGTTGAGAAAGTAAGAAGTTGATAGATGACAAATGAACATTGTGGAAGTTTCAAAGGATGGAAAAGGAAGAATAATGTTAGTAGAGACATGAAGTAGATTTGATAGAATATGCAAAAGAGGGATATAGGAAGAAAGGGTTGGTTAAAAGTTCGAGAAAATGGAAATATTTAAAAGCTAAGGAAAGTCTTAACGTGATTTTAAAAAAGTATATGCAGAAATAAAATGTAGAAGAGAAGAAGACGACGTAGGAGAATTTGTAACTCTGGCTGGAAAAAATGTTTAAAGTGGGACAGGGATGAATGCCAAATAAAGGTTACCAAGGCTAAAAAGGAGAGTAGAGAAACTAAAGTGAGATACAATATGAAAGAATGGAATGAAGGTTTGAAAGGATAAAAGGATTTAATGTTTAAGTAGAGTCTGAAATTGACCTAAATGTGGATACTAGAGAAATAAAGATTAATAATTAGGAAAGGTGAACAAGAGGACGAACTGGTTGAGAACGTTGTAAAGAAAAATAAATATTGGTACTGATTTTAAGGAAAATGATGAAGGAGAATAATTGCTAATAAGTGAGTTAAGATGATATTGGCGGTGGTAAGATGAAGAAGTCTAATAAATACTAAACTATTGAATAATGGTACGGAACGGCTCATTGTAGAAAGTGGGACATCCATTTGGACTTGCATTATGTCAAAGATCGAGTCGTAAAACATTTCGGCGCTGGGGCTCGTTCTTTCTTATCTCTTTCCTTCTCTATTCTCCTATCTTGGACAAGAAGAGCCGTATCGTCGACTTATTTACGATGCTCGTAAGCCTCGATCGTAAGACTTGCCTTGGATATCGATATCGACCCCTGTCTTATTCTTTTCCTTTCTTATATCGTCGCTTTTCTCTCCTCTGCCAATCTTTCGTTTCGCGTCTAGTAGGGTTTCAGACTGGGACATGAATTTACTTCTTTTTTTTTTTGAAATTACTAGGGACCTTACATTTTTATAGTGTAGTCTTAAATCGATAGGCTCATACTGATCGCATTTTTATCTGTCCTTAAAATTCATCTCTTCGCAAAATAACTTTTTCTTTCTTAAACTGTTTATTTTTTTCTGACTTATTTATTTCAGACTGCCAACCTGAGAGATTAAAAAATTTCATGGATTAACTGAGGTTCTCTCACAAATTTTCAACAATTTGAGTTTATAACTGATAAGTTAAATTTTAACTAATATAAATTGATTTTGAACCAAATTGTTGAAAGACAAATTTGTAACCAAAAAGATAATTTTTTAACCGTAAGGGTAACTCCTTAATTATAGTTTATATTGCAACAAAAAATATTTTAGTAGCATTAATTTAAAACTGGTTGAACTCAACATAACAGTTGATTTTACAACCAAACAATTAAATGCTTAATCAAAACAGATTATTATAAACCAACAGTTGAGTTTTTAATTAACAGAAGAATTACATTTTTACCCAAACAGATAAAATTAAAAAAAGAAAATGGAAAGATTTGTATCAAAAGCAGTGAATTTACAATCAAGGAAGATTCTTCAGTAAAAGAAGAGAGATTTCGTTCTCAACATTATTCAAATTTTAAATAAAAAAAGGTGAATTTTCTATAAAAAAGTTAAGCTTAACTAAATAATGAAATTTGCATTCAATAAAAATAAATTCTTGATAGACAATATAACAGTACAGTTTGTAAACAAAATGCAATAGTTAAATTTAAAGTTAACAAAATTAATGCATTGCCGGAAAAAATTTAATTTTCAACCGAAGAACCAATTTTGAACCCAAGAAGTAAAGTTTCTAGAAAACAGTTGAATCTTTAATTTGAAAATGTGAATTTTCAATAAAAAATATGATTTTCGACCTGATAGCCTAACTTTCTACAAAAACAATTGAAATTTTCAAATAATTTTTAAACTAAATAATAAAATGTTGATCAAAAAAAGAATAAGTCTCACTGAAAAATATAATATTAGAGAGGAGAATTAAAAAAAATTGTAAAATTTTCTCAAAATTTAAAAACGAAAATCTTAGGAATTATTTGAAAATTTGAATAAACTTGAGATATCTTAATTCTTAAGAGATCTCTCGCGACCCATTTTCAAATGAATTTTTTTTTGCTTTATTCAATTATGAGGTTGAAAAAAATGATTGGTAATTGATATCAGTGTGTTTTTGAATAATAAGCCTTTTCGATGCATAACTTGATAGTTAATAATAAATTAATGATTTATTAATAAGCATTTTATTTTTATAAACATTCGTAGATAATTTTAAAAGGATTTTGGATTATTTCATTATCAACAATATTATTGTTAAAAACAGTGCTAGAGGATTTTTGAAGGATTTGGATATTTATGAAGTAATAAATTAGAAAAGTTTATTATCATTTTGTGATTGTTGAAAAAAATTTATAAACAAACGCGCAGTATGACTTATTCTTAAGAGTTTGAGTTATTTCTATTTTAACATACTTTGTTAAGCTTAATAGCTTATTCTTTATATACTTTTTTAAAGGGTTTTGTTCACCATGCTAATATTTGTTTATCAAATTTGCTAATAACATTTATGGTTATAAAAGTATAATATAGTTTCATGAAGCATAACTGCCAACTCATACAAATAACGTTTAAAAAAAAGGACCTCAAACCCACGAAAATTGCTCAAACAAGGCTGTTTGAAAAAAAATCACCTACAACCATTCAAACTAATTAAAAGACCACCTGCTGTTGTTTATAAGAATACCATTGTTAGTTAAAAATAATTTATTTAAAATTAACTATTCAGTTATGCTTATCGAAAGTTTATTTTTCGAGTAAGTGCTGATAGCAATTATTTTGAAATAATAACGTACTATTAAAGAAACAATATCTTAAATTTTACCATTTTTTTAATGCATGTTTAGGTAAAGTTAATGAAAGAATGATTTTTAAAGTAACCTTAAGGGATTTCTTAAGAATTTGGTTTGTTTAAATTTAAATCAAAATTAAAATGAATGAAAATTGTGGGTGAAATCATATTTTGTAAATTTTTTTGTCATTTCGCAACACTTTGCAAAGGTCTTCAAGAGGTTAATAATGTATTACTCATCTTTGAATAATTATTTATGGTAAGTATCACTTATTTTATTTAAAATTTGATACATTAAATTTGCCATTAAAAATAAAAAAAGGAATGTAGATGCGCATTTTTTATTAAGATCGGAGGTTCAAGGTCACCCTCAAATCCAGGTTAAGCAACTTAACATGAACATCCGACCATTATAAAAGTAAAAATCGACGCAGATGTGTGATTTTATAAAGCACTAGGACCTCGTTTATTTTTCAGACTGTGTTCCTGATTTCGAATAGCACATGTGCATGTTAAGTTTCTTCACCCGGATTTGAGGGTGACCTGGTGCCTCTGATCCTAGTTAAAAAAGCGTATCTACATACCTTTCCCATCAGGGGTTCTCTACAATCACTTTACATGCGCTAATCAAGAACAAACTTCCTCAAGATTTCATTACAATTCTCAATAATAATTAGCATATTTAAATTCCTCTTTTTATGACGAATCCAACGATATAAGAAACCAATTTTTAATAAAAATAAATTTGCATAGTCTCTTTATTAAATCAGCAGTGTTGTGTTGCTTCCGTTTAAGATAAAGAACAACAAGAGATTTTCATTTATAAATACATAATTTGTTTAAAACATTCTGCGGTATGAAATAAACATTTCGGGATCAACATTTCCCTTATATAAATATTGTATAGGGATCTTAATTTGCATTCGATGTGAGTAGAGTTTAGGGATTGTGTGATGCATGTGAATGGCGGAGGCAATGCCAATGGAACCAGACACCATACCATACAGGGTTGTTATAGGAGCAGAGGATGTTAATGACCATAAACACGCAATCACTGTAATCCGCCATGAGTCACTCCAGCTGTCTAGCTAGCTTCATAGATACGGCCTGCCATATGCCCAGCTTCGACCTAACTGACCAGATATGAACGCTAGTGGATTTGCGTCACTCATCTATTGCTCTAGAGTCTAGCCTATACTGTTTCTAGTCAATGTTCAACACAAAGAATCTATTTAGGGGTCATCAACAAATTCTGTAAGGTGTTTTTCTAAAAATTGATACTCCCACCTACATTTTACTAAGATTTCATAAACCTAGTAACAAACATTTGGGAAAATGACATCTGTTAAGAACAATCATCTGTGGTTGATTATGAACCAATCTGATGAAATTATTCAATTTTTTAAATAAGGAAAGAAATGATAATTCACAAGGTTCGAAGTCAAATTAGACAACCTCGTCAAGGATTTTTATTAGGAAAACTACCGGTATGATTAATAGAAGCATATGCTAATGGAAATTAACAAAATACCTCAGAATAGAAAACCATTAACATTTTTTCAAAAGTTTACATTCATTGGCTTAATAATAACCTTACACAAAGCTCTGTTATATCTTGAAACATTGTTTTTTTTTAAATTAATAGCTTTGTTAACTTTTCATATTATAAATAAAATCTTCATGAAATTTTTCTTTTTTATTGCTCCGATGATTAAATATCTGAAACCTGTCCCAAGGAGAGTCATGAACATATGTGATTTTATGTTTTGAAATCACTGAGTGATATTTAGGAGTTCTATGAAAATCATTCAGGGTTTCATATCTATATATTCTAAAACATATTGACAAGTTAAAGATTGGTAAATAACATATTGTCTGTCTAGATTTTGAAATCTATCACTATCCAATTTAAAAATCACATTAATATTAAGCCTTATCTTTTTAACATGGATTTCAAAATCTTCCAAATTTTTCCAAAATAAGGTAGGGCAATCGCATTAAGAGTATAATCTTCTCTCAGAAAAAAGATTAAGTTTATTCAACATACACTTTTTTTGACCTCCTTTGTTTTTTAAAATTAAAAAATATGGTTAGCTTAAATAAACCTTTGTTTTATATTTATAAAACGCAACGAATTGACAAAGTAATTATTTATTTGGGTATGTTTAGTTGTTTAAACCAAATAAATGTATTGAGCGAAATATATAATTGATTCGAAAATGGTTTGGTTGAAGTAACCAGATAAACTTTAGTTCGCAAGGTGCAGTTTAGTTAAATGGTGCATGCAATCTAACTCCAAAATTCATAATGATCAGCATTGATGAGGGAATCCCAAACAAGTTAATAGAAAACCCCCTTCTGTCTTTGGTCAAAATTCGGTTTTCTGATTCTTTAAGTGATGTTTATCCAAAGTTTTAATTAAATAAGGAAAGTTTTTTTATACATTTTGGACATCCGCTGATACGACGATTATTGATACAAACAATATATTTGAGGTCTATCAAGCTACTTTTTGTGAAAATTCAAATTTTGAGTGGAGGTGCTGACTTGAATCAAGCCAGCACCTCCACTATATGAAAATTGAAAAAAAATCAAACACGTCAGAACTTTGGGCTCTTAAACGCACCAAGAATCAATGTCCAAAAACCACCTTTACAAAGTATAAAACCACCCCCTATGTAAAAAATCAAATTCGGAAAAAACAAAGAACACCAGAATTTTGGGCTTATTTTAGGCTCTAAAATGCATAAAAACAAATAAAAAACTACCCCATTTTTAAAAAACCACCCCCTTGCAAAAAATAAAATTTACAAAGTCCAAAATGCACTAGATTTTTGGCTTATTTTAGAGTTTCAAATGCACTTAACATTATATTAGAAAAACCACCCCTGTGTAAAAAAACGTCAACCTAATAATAAAAAATTAAACCTTAATGTTGGCATTTTTGAACAGCACAAAAATCATAAACTCAATTTGAACCGTAAAATTCGAAAAATATTAGAGACTATAGTAACACTGTAATATTCCGAAAAAGATTGGTTCACACAAAATTATGTTTGATTGTTCAAAAGGGACTGTTTTTTAACATCAAGTGTTGGGGACCACAAAGCGGAGTAGGTACTTTTAAGAAGCTCAATAATCATAAACTCTACTGACACTGGAAAATTCTCAAAAATATTAATTTTTGACAAAGTCATATATACATGGTAGAGAAGGGTTGATTTTATACGTTAAGGGTTGAAGCCCAAAAATTGGAGTGGATATTTTGGAGGAGCCCAAAAATCAGAGACTACATTGACACTAGAAAATTCTCAAAAATATTATTTTTTGACAAAATCATTTATACGTGGTAGAGAAGGTTTGATTTTATACGTTAAGGTTTGAAGCCAAAAAATCAGAATGGATATTTTCGAGGAGCCCAAAAATCAGAGACTCTACTGACACTAGAAAATTCTCCAAAATATTATTTTTTTACAAAGTCATATATACGTGGTAGAGAAGGGTTGATTTTATAAGTAAAAGGTTGAAGCCCAAAAATCAGAGACTCCTTTTGGGCTCATCGAAAATACCCACTCTGATTTTTGGGCTTCAACCCTTAATGTATAAAATCCACCCTTCTCCACCACGTATATATGACTTTGTCAAAAAATACTTTTGAGAATTTTCTAGTGTTAATGTAGTCTCTGATTTTTGGGCTCCTCGAAAATATCCACTCCGATTTTTGGGCTTCAACATTTAACTTATAAAATCAACCCTTCTCTACCACGTATATATGACTTTGTCAAAAAATAATATTTTGGAGTATTTTCTAGCGTCAGTAGAGTCTCTGATTTTTGGGCTCATCGAAAATATCCACTCTGATTTTTGGGCTTCAACCCTTAACGTATAAAATCAACCCTTATCTACCATATACATATGAATTTGTCAAAAATTCATATTTTTGAGAATTTTTTAGGGTTAATGTAGTCTCTGATTTTTGGGCTCCTCTAAAATATCCACTCCGATTTTAGGGGTTCAACCCTCAACGTATAAAATCAACCCTTCTCTACCACGTATATATGGCTTTGTGAAAAATTAATATTTTTGAGAATTTTCCAGTGTCAGTAGAGTTTATGATTATTGGGCTTCTTAAAAATACCTACCCGATTTTTGCTCCCCAACACTTGATGTTAAAAAACAGTCCCTTTTTAACAATCAAACATAGGTAATTTTGTGTAAACCAATCTTTTTCAGAATATTACAGTGTTACTATAGTCTCTGATATTTTTCGAATTTTACGGCTCAAATGGAGTCTCTGATTTTTGGGCTGTTCAAAAATGCCAACATCAAGGTTGAAGTTTTTATTATTAGGTTGACGTTTTTTTACACAGGGGTGATTTTTCTAATATAATGTTAAATGCATTTGAGTCTCTAAAAAGAGCCAAAAATCTAGTGCATTTTGGATTTTGCAAATTTTATTTTTCGCAAGGAGGTGGTTTTTTGAAAATAGGATTAGTTTTTTGATTTTTTTTCATGCATTTTAAAGCCCAAAATAAGCCAAAAATTCGGGTGTTCTTTGTTTTTTCCGAATTTGATTTTTGACATAGGGAGTGGTTTTATATTTTGTGGGGTCGTTTTTGGGAAATTGGTTGTTGGTGCGTTTAAAAGCCCAAAAAAAGCACAAAATTTTGACGTGTTTGATTTTTTTTCTTTCAATTTTTATATAGTGGAGGTGCTGGCTTCATTCAAGTCAGCACCTCCACTCAAAATTTGAATTTTCACAAAAAGTAGCGGAGCCCAGAAATCGGCAATACAGCCCAAAAAAGCCCAAAATTCTAACATCAAGAAATTTGGGAATTTCGTTCGTGGAGGTGCTAGCTTGATTGACCTATGTATTTGTTAGGATCAACCCACATATTTGATTGGATCATAGCAAATATTTGGTTAGATCAGCCGCAATATTTATTATAATCAACTAAACTTAATTAACAAAAAATTTGGTTGAATTAAGTAATCTTCCGATTGGACATAAAGCAATGTATTTATTTGATCTAACTTAATTTTTGTGGAACCAATCAAGCTTTTTTCTGAGTGTTTAATATTACTTTTGTTCTCATTATTATTTTTACCTTCATTCCAATTTCTTCTGTTCTGCTCAAGATTTTATATGAAATCTAGAGAACGATGGTTGGGAAAAAGAATTCGTTTACTCAATCTAATATTTTTTTACAAAATTTAGATATGGAGAGTTAAGAACTCTATTTATTAAATTCTTTACTACTCACATTTGGGTAGGAATAAAATAATAAAAGAGAAAAGTCAGTGTTTTTTCTGACAAAGTTTTTAAACATCGACGTAATTTAAACTGGCAAATTGTCACTTTAGTTCTTACTTAGCAGAGTGAACGGATTATAAATTTTTCGTGAAAACGGAATTCCATTTTCTTCCAATCTTGTAAAGCAGCTGCGGGTGTGTAAATGTTTCGTAAAGTCTAATCGATTACATGCGTTGGTTTTTGTGTTCTGTGTGCTTTCGCCTCATAAGGTTAATTTTTTCATTCGGATTTATTTTGTATGTGTAATAGCATGAAATTTGTTACTATTTGTAGTGGTCCTGAGTGGACACAATATGTGTTGGTCTCTTTGGTTTATTTTTTTATAATGGTTGTGATTTGACTGCATGCTGATTCACTTCAGTAGGTTTCTACAGGTTTTTTTTCATTATAAATGGTTTTTAATTTTTACATTTCTTCCTAAAACTTACATACCCAGCAGACACAAAGTTTGGCGACGTCTTTACGACATCGTTAAGACATCTTTACGACAACTTTAGGACATCCTATGTCCATTTCGTTTCTGTGTCTTTACGATATCGTAAATAAGTCTTATGATCTGACGATGTCTTTACGATATCGCAAAGACACCGAAACGACATGGACATAGGATGTCGTAAAGTTGTCGTAAAGATGTCTTAACGATGTCGTAAAGACGCCGCAAATGATGTGCATACTGGGTAACCTGACGTTTTTTCTTCCATTTTTCTAGAATAATTTTTTAGGGTTTGAAAAAATGTGACCAGAAAGTGGGGACATATGTAGAGAATTATCTAAGGAAAAATTTCATGTATCAGACATATGGATTTGACACCCATTATACCCCTCAAAGTTGGCCATTTTTACCTATTTTCACGGGCAAAAAAGTGGAGTTCCGTTTTTTCAAAATAAATCATGTCCATTTTAGTTTTCGTTAATGATGCTAGAGGATAAAATAAAGTTCACGAAAATCTGCTTAGGTCTAAATTGAGATATTTTAGACCTATTATTTTGGAAATTTGCAAGGTTTCAAAAATTGATTTTTTTGTTTTGTTTTTGACTAAAAACAGAATTTCTTTTAATATCTCGTTTCCTGCGCATGCCACGACAATATTACATAAGATAAAATGAGCGTGGAGTCAATCTGGCAATAGTTCAAAAATAGGGCCCTAATCTCAATAGGTCACGAGGTATGACCTTGTAAAGTTCACTCTTCTTGCATCTATAGAATTATTCAATTTAAATAATAATTTATTTTTTGTGGATATATAAATTTTTACAAAATTCTCGCACTGTTTGTTTCGTAATTATTCAAATGGAAGTAACAGAATCTCGATTTGTACTTCTCGCCAACAAAATACGGAAATTTATATTTATAACTCGAGCATTAAACCTTTTTTTGTCAATAAATAATGCCTTAAAAATTATAATAAGCATTCAAAACATTAATGCGTTAGAAAAAAAGATCTGAAAAAAAGAAACAACAAATTCTCTGTTTTTAGTCCAAAATACACAAAATAATCAATTTTTGAAACCTTGCAATTCCCAAAATAATAGGTCTAAAATACCCTTTTTATCAAATCCACGCAGATTTTTGTAGACTTTATTTTATTCTCTGTCATCATTAACGCAAACTAAAATGGACACGATTTATTTTGAAAAAACTGAAATCCACTTTTTGTCTGTAAACACAGGCAAAAATGCTCAGTGGGCACAAAGTTTGGCGACGTCTTTACTACATCATGACGACATCTTTACGACAACTTTACGACATCCTATGTTCATGTCGCTAAGGTGTCTTTACGATATCGTAAATAAGTCGTATGATCTGAGAATGTCTTTACGATATTGCAAAGACACCGAAACGACATGGACATAGGATGTCGTAAAGTTGCCGTAAAGATGTCGTAACGATGTCGTAAAGACGACACCAAATTTTGTGACCACTGGGTGGCAAACTTTGAGGGATCATAACTTATGACTTATTATAGGTAAGACATTATTCTTTTTTTCTTAATTACAGAGAATTAGGTCAGCTTTCACACAGCGTTTTTTGAAACTTAATGATTTATCGCTGAAAATAAAAAAATGGGGATTTTTACGACAACTTTACGACATCCGATGTCCATGTCGTTTCGCTGTCTTTACGATGTCGTAAAGATATCGTCAGATCATGCGACTTATTTACGATATCGTAAAGACACCTTAACGACATGGACCGAGGATGTCGTAAAATTATCGTAAAGATGTCGCACCGATGTCGTAAAGACGTCGCCAAACTTTGTGCCCACTGGGTTTGGCACTTGTTCTGTTCTAGTATTTTGGATAGGTCAAAACGGACAGCTTAACGGAACTTTCTTATTAAAAATATTGAAAGTAGGATTTTTTCGGGAATTTCACTTATTATTTTAACGTAATGCTTGGACTACAAAAGAATTACTTGCCCAGTGGGCACAAAATTTAGCGACGTATTTACGACATCGTTACGGCACCTTCACGACAACCTTACGACATCCTATGTCCATGTAGTTTCGGTGTCTTTGAAATATCGTAAAGACATCGTCAGATCATACGACTTATTTACGATATCGTAAAGACACTGAAACGACATGGACATAGTATGTCGTAAAGTTGTCGTGAATATGTCGTAACAATGCCGTAAAGACGTCGCCAAACTTTGTGCCCACTGGGTGGTTATTGGAGGATCACATAAAGAAGTTATTGGCTTCAAAAAGAGAGTACTTTAAAGAGCATATCATCGCTATTGACCAGAATTATTTCCTACTCCTGATACACCACAAGGTCGGAAACTAGCCGGACAGATCTGCTATTTAACCTAAGCTGGGAAGCTACAGAAGCTAGAGGCAATTGAGGTCTAAGGGCCTAAGACAGAGTTTATGTGTGGGAAATGCGATCCTCACTAATAGACAGAGTCGTATATACCGATTGGAGTTGGACATGTAAAGTGGTCTGATGGATGGAAACTGGCCTCGTAGAGCAACGACTGCCATCCCACTGCCAGCAATTATACCTGCAACACGCACTGCCTCCTCCAGTCACATAGATCGTGCAGATCGGTTTGGGCTCGACGCGACGCAAGCCAACACCAATACTGATACCAATTTCCAACGCGTAATTCGCACCACCCCCACATTTTGCCTCTGTAGGAGTGGATCTGGATGCGTAATAGTACATATGTGGACAGCGGCGAATATAGCCACCTTCAACCGCTCGCCACCCCTTGATTGCATCATTGGATCGCATTATGTCTAGGCCATTATCATAATTCAGGCATTTTTCAGGGGCCGCCACAGAGCACGCTTTAGATATGGCTCCAATCCCGATTTGGAGGCAGAAACCTCCATGCTAGATCGATCGAAAATATCCCTAAAGTATGGATAATTAATGCAATTCTGCTGCGAAATTAGGGACTGAATTTAAATATAGGTTGAAACATTGGCGAAGATGCAGAATAAGATTTTGGGTTTGTATTATCATAAATTAGAATGGAAATTATGACATTGTTTAAAATTAATTTTAAAAAATCTGCTCGTATCGCGGATACATCCTCATCACGCGCTGCTCGCAAATTTGAGCGCGCTTATGTTGTTCTCGCGCTTTGCGCTCGATAATGTATTTGCCTCGCGCTACGTCCTCGATCTTTCTGCATAGGCTTTGTAAAACTAAAGGTGAAAGCATTGACGACAGTAATTTTGTGATTGCAACTTTGATCGTTTTTCCATATACTGAATTTGCTCATTTCCAATGTTTTTTAAATTTAATCTTTACATATACGGTCTACTGAGCAGCCTTGCTGTTTTTTAACTTCTAAATTCAAAAAGTTGTTATAATAATCTTCTAGGGCATTTGAAAATTAAACTAACTAACAAACTTGACCTTCAGTTTAGGAGACTAAAACAGTGTACTAGAGGCCAATCTAATAGACTGATTTTTTCAAAAGTTATCTTGCTCACAGATCAGAATGTAAAAATGATTTATTTGTCATGAATAATTTATGATTGTTCTGTTTTTGGTTTCAATCGTAAAAAATAGCATTAAAAACATACAAAATTACATTTTTTGAAACCCCACACACGAGACGAAAAAAAAATTAAAAGACAAAAGTTATGATAAGAATGTGCCTATGCAGCGAGCAGATTTTTTTTACTATTAATTATGTTTTTCATGATTAAAGCCAAAAATACGCATCCTGGCAAAAGGCGGTTCATAACGAATTTATAGATATTTTTCCTAAGCACAATTTTTGTTGCTTTACCTTTTATCGTGTTTTGCACAGTTTTCCGAAAAATGTAATTTTTGATTTTTGATCTTGAACGCTGTCAAAATTTAAATTTTTTATTTTTCAAGAAAATTCGAAAAGCTGTCATGATAATATTGTGGAACATTCAAAAAGAAACATTTTCCTTTGTGACTTTTTTCCATATCTTGCGTTATTTGGCTTAAAATGTTCATTTTCGTGTGTTTTTTGGAATTTTGTAAATGCTATAACTCTAGTAATTTTTTATTTAATGAAAACAGTCATTACGATAAATTGTTCAGCTCTTTAAATACTATGAATTAACCCACAGAGAATTTATGAATTTCAAAAAAAAATGGCCTAAAAAACATTTAAAATGTGCTTACTTTTTAAATTTGAATCCAGAATGGCTCGGTAACGAACTTGACCTTCAGTTTAGAACAAAAAAAAACTTGGGGGGGGGGG
>NC_046662.1:24709121-24723702 GCF_010883055.1 Belonocnema kinseyi | reverse complement strand
CAAAAATCGAATACCTTCTCTGATGAGAATGTAAATTTACCAAATTTCGAAAATACTAAAATCTGGAAATTCTAAAAATTAAATTCTGTAAAGAAACATATAAATTTTAAATGATTTTTTAATGAAAAAGAAAGTTATTTTTTTCGTCATTTTTTAATCAAATGTTTTAAATAAATTTTTAAATGGTTTACTTTTTAACGACTCAATTATAAATTAACTCATGTAGTTGTCGTGCCGAAACTGAGATGTCTGAAAAAAATATATTTTCTATCATTTTCAGAAATAGAATATTATAAATGATGTCATTTCAAGTAAAAATCATTATTTTTCATGAAAAATTATAAGAATAATCCAAAAGAAAATATTAATTTTAACCATGTTTTCTGCAATTGAATTTTTTTCTGACCGTCTATGTTTATCAATTTTTGAAAAATAATTGCATTTTAATCAATGAAGAATTTAATTTTAAAATTGGAAACAGTATAGTTCTGGAAAATGTTTTCCCGGAAAAACCCGTAATTTATTAAAATCCAATCATTTTTCAAAAATTTGTATGAAGCGATGTTCAGAAAAAACTTGATTGCAAAAAACATAATTAAAATTAATTCTTTTTTATGAATTTTAATATTTTTCATAAAAAATCATGTTTTTTAATTGGAATTACATCATTTGCAATATTTTGATTTTTAAACTCATAGAAAAACTATTTTCTCAGATAACTGATTTTTGACACAACATAGAATATTTACTTTAAATTAAATTATCGTTTTTATTCGTCCAAAAATGCAAAACGACAATCAATTTTTTATCCTTTAAATAATGTGTTTAATCTTAAAAGTAAAATAGTAAATTTGTATAGAAAGTAATAAAATAATTCTTCGTTAGAGATAAATGGGCGAGAATGACTATTATTTTAATTTTTCGAAACCAAAATATTGAAAATTCGCGCTTGGATATTTATTCTTTGCACTGCAATACTTGTATGAAAATTTAATAAAAATATCGCTTTTAGATCCCAGTCTTAAATGCCTACAAAGGAATTCTGATGGAATTTTTAGACGCTGTAAAAAATACCACTTTCCATAAATAAAAACAAATTTACGAGTGCTATTGAAAAACGTTTAAAAGAAATTTTGGAGAAATTTTTAAAAGCTTTAATGTAAATCTTCAAAAGAGTAATAAATTATAAAAAACTTTTTTCGTTTTTCAAAGAAAGATGTTGTTTTAAGATGGGTTTATTAACAAATTTGTAGATGTTTCTCGGGATCAGAATTTTTGTTAATTTATCATTTTTAAAAAGCAATGTTTTTTTTTGTTTTTGTTATATCGTACGTTGTTTTGCTTGAAATTTCGATTTTTTGTTAATTTTAAAATTTTTATGAATGCTATAACTCTAATAATTTTTTTATCGAAAAAATTCAAAAGATACATTTTTTCGATTTCTGAGCGCTACGAATAACCATGCATAAAATTTGTAAATTTTAGCAATCTTTCCCAAAACTTTTGAAAATGCTCTAACTTTTAGAATTTTTGGCAGATGGCATCACCAAAGCTTAATTTTCGGATTAAGGGGGTCTCAAAACGTGGAGATCCGTGGAAAAGCTATTGTATTAAATTTCTGACAATTCTAATACTTTCTCAATCATAAATGATGAGAATGTAATAATACTCAGTGTGTAGGTCACCGGCAAATTATGGCGTATTTAACATTACTTTGATCCCTTTTTTCTAGTTTTGGACCTTTAAAATGACCGCTCTTAAAATAGTTATCGGTCACGCTGACATACTTTCCAGTTTCCAGGTTGGTGGTTGATAACAGTGACTGGTCCCAGAATAGTGAATGGTCACGTCCGACACCCTTCCCAAGTGAGAATATGTGAGGGCGAGCTCTTATGTATTTTGGCCGGTTTTAGAATAGTTATCGGTTCACTGACACCCTTTTTAGTTTCCAGGTTGGTGGTTGCTAATCATTAGTGTAGTGACTGGTCGCAAAATATTGATTCACCACGCTTGACATCTTTTCCAGATGTTTATATGTGAGAGCGGGCTCATAAGTATTGTGGACGATCTCAGAACATTTATGGGTCACACAGACACCATTTTCAGTTTCCAGCTGGTGGTTGATAATCATTAGTGTAGTGAATGGACACAGAATATTGATTCGTCACGCTTGACACCTTTTCCAGATGTTTATATGTGAGATCAGGCTCATAAGTATTGTGCCCGTTCTCAGAAGAGTTAACGGGCACACTGACACCCTTTTCAGTTTCCAGGTTGGTGGTTGATTATCGTTGGTGTAGTGACTGGTCACAGAATAGTGATTGTTTACACTCATAGGTATTTTGGCCAGTCTCAGAAGAGTTATCGGTCACAGTGACACCTTTTTTAGTTTTCAGGTTGATGGTTGATAATCGTTAGAGTAGTAGCTGGTCACAGAATATTTATTGGTCACGCTCAGCACCCTTTCCAGGTGTGTATATATAAGTTCGGGCTCATAAGTATCGTGGCTGGTCTGAGAAGAGTTATCAGTTACACTGACACCCTTTTCACCTGCCAGTTCGGTGGTTGATAATTGTTAGTGTAGTCAATGGGCACAGAATATTGATTCGTCACGCTTGACACCTTTTCCAGATGTTTATATGTGAGGGCGGGCTCATAGTTATTGTGTCCGTTCTCAGAAGAGTTATCGGGCACACTGACACCCTTTTCAGTTTCCAGCTTGGTGGTTGATGATCGTTAGTGTAGTGACTGGTCACAGAATAGTGGTCACGCTTGACACCTTTATTAAGAGTTTATAGTGACCGGTCTCAAAAGAGTTATCGGTCACACTCAATAACGTATTCAGGTTAGTGGTTGATGTTCCTCACTGTAGTGATCGGTCACAAAATAATAATTAGTTACACTCGACATCCTTTGCAGGTAGGGAGGGGTTTTTTCAGTATAATGATATAATAATTCCAAATTTTGGGAGGATGGGAGGTCTTCATTTTAGTGATGGTGAATATTTAATAAATTATGGCTTATTCATATAATCTTGTAGTTTTTAAATTAAAACCACATCTTTTAGAAATAATAGGTGTATCCAATTTTTGGATTGACAGAAACGTTTATTCCATAATTAACGTTCACAATTCTGAACCCCTAGAACCAATCTGGCCTTAATTCGAATAACTCAAAATTGAACATTTAAAAATTAGAAACCTCAATAGCTCAATGATTTTTTCCAAAATTAATAATGATTGTGGATTGTAAAAATTCACGATTGCTGCGTTTTGGAAACTAAAATCAATGTTTCTAAACGCCTTCCAATTGTTAATTCTTCGTTCTCATAATTTTAAAAATTAAATGTAAGATTTTCCATACTTGTTACACAAATTATGTCAAACGTCATTTATTTAAATAAAATAAATTTGTATTCGAATGCAAAATATAAAGTATAATTGTAAATAATAAAAATATAGAGAAAAATTTTGAATTTTAAGAAAAAAATTTAGCACAACTATCGGTAGAATAATGTTATAATGAAAAAAATTTAGAAATTAAATATATTTTCCGTCTATATGTATGTGTATTATACTAGCAGTCTTGCGCGCGCCACAGCGCGCCTATTTGTCTTTTTATGAAAAAGAATATATCAAAAGCCTATCTTTTATATGTTATACATATTTAATGAATGTTACAAAATATTAGTGTAAAATTATAGAAAACACCAAGGGATGATTTGTATAAAAATAACACTATCAGCAAATAAATACTTGAAAACTTATCATGTGGCTGAAAAGTTAAAGAAGTGGGACCATTTTCTTTATTTCCTAACTGACAATTTTTTATTTGTTAAAAATTTTTCTTTCTAGTTGAAAAATTCATAATTTTAGTTAAAAATTCATCTCTGGTTAAAAAATTGACTATTTTTTTTTAATTCTTTTTTTTCGGAAATAAATAAATTTGTTCCGTGAAAAAGTAACTTCACTACTTTTTTAAAAATTTGAATCTATTATAGAAAATTAATCTTTATGATTGAAAATTCGTTTCCTTATTTTTACAATGCATCTCTTGGCACCATCTGCATTCTTTGAAATATAAAATATTACACATTTTATTCAAAATCCATATTTGCAAGTTAAAAATTCAACTACTTTGTTGAGAATTTACATACTAGTTCGAAAATACAACTCTGGTTGAAAATTTTAATATTTTGTTGAAAATCTTTTGTTTTTGTTTTAAGATGTCCACCACTACGTTTTCATTGAGAATTCTTGTTTTTTTTAATGCAACCCTTTTTGGTTAAAGATTAATCTTTTTTGTTTGAAAATATGGCCATTCAGTTTAAAATTGATATTTGTAGGTTGCAAATTTAACTTTTGGGCTAAAAGTTAAACTACTTGGTTGTAAATTCAAATCTTTCATTAAAAAGCAAAATTTTTAACAAAACCGTTTACACATAAAATGAAAAAGTTTAATTTTCAATTCTATTAAATTCATGAATTTGCAACCAAACAGTTACATATTTATCCAAAAAACTAACATTTTAACAAAATAGTTAAACTTTCAAATAAGTAGATAAATTTTTAACCAAAAACTAAAAAATATGATTACTTTAAAACAATAACAGCTGAATTTAACCAAAGAATGCATTTCAAAAGAATTAAAAAATTTTTAACCAGAGATAAATTTTCTACTAGAATGATGAATCTTTAAACCAAAAAATATCCATTTGTACTCGATTATTTTAACATTTAACCAACTACTCGAATGCAAACGAAAAAGACAAATTTTAAGAAAAACAGTTGAGTCCTCAACAAAGGAGCTTTAACAAAAGATAATTCACAACTGAATTGTTGAACATTTTCAACAACAATTTGTTAAAAAACTGTATTGTTATAGTTTAAAAATCAAGTAATTGGTTGAAAATTCATCTTTTCTGTAAAACATCAATCTTTTTGATTACAAATTAATCTTTTGTACACAGAATTTTTTTATAACGAAAAAATATGTTTCTTAAAATTTAAACTAAAAACAATATAATTCCCTTCCTGATCGATTCTGTGACATGAAGTGCAGAGTCTGCCTAATTTTAAATGGATTCGATCTTCTTTAAAATAATTTTTACAACACTGATTTTTTGTTTGACAACTAATTTTTTTAAACAGAAAATTCATCTATGACATTTTTGGTAGAAAATTAATTTTTTAATTAAGTGTAATCTTTTTTAGTCAAAAATCTAACTAATTGTTTAGAAATTTATGGATTTTGTTAAAAAATCATCTTTTTTAGCAGAAAATTAATCTTCCTGTTTGGACATTCTTTTTGCTGATTTAGGATTCAACAATTTTTCTGAAAATTCTTTTTTTTTTCAAAATTAATTTATTGAACTGAAAATTTAACTTTTTATTTTTGATTAAAAATTTATTGATATTTTCAATTGCAATCTGTTTTGGTAGAAAACTTAGCTATTTTTTTAATTGCACTTTTTTAAGTTGAAAATTATTTTTTAAACTAAAAACTGAACTATCCCATTTTTCGTTGAATATTAAGTTCATTATTGAGGCTTCATCTGCTTCGGCTGATAACGAACCTTTTTGATTGAAAATTCAACTAGTTTCTTCAAATTTCTATTTTTTTAAATTAATTTCTATAATGGTAAAATCTACTTATACTACTTTTGGTTAAAAAATGATATTTTTCAGATAAAAATCATATATTTGTTTGAAACTTTCTAGATTTTGTAGAAAATTCGTAATTTTTTGTAGAAAAGTAATATTCTTGGTTGAAAATTAATATTTTTTCTTAAAGATTCAGTTATTCAAAAAAATTCCTTTTCAGTCTGTCAAAAACCAATTTTTAAAAAAGAAATTTCGATTCTAGAATTTTTGGTTGAAAATTGATATTTTAAATTAAAAATTGACCTTTTTCACTTAATAATTCAATTTTTTAAATTTTCTGTTTTTGCACAAAATTAATCCTTTTGGTTTAAATTCGAAATTTTTGCGTTCAAATTAAACTATTTGGAAAAAAATTTATCTGTTTTGATACAGTATTTAGAAATTCAGAATTTTATTGAAAATTCGTTACAATAAATTTGAAATGATTTGTTGCAAATTTAATTGTTTGTTGTTAATTATTAATTCTTTTAACTAAAAAGGAATATTCCTATTTCTGGTTCTATGTATATTCATATTTTGAATTAAAAATTTATCTTTTTTAGTTGAAAACTCCAATATTTGTTTCAAAATTGGTCTTTTTGATTGAAGATTCAACTATTTTATTAAAAATTTAACTGTACAACTTTAGGATGAAAAAGTATATTTATAATTGAAAATTAATTTTTTTATTTAAAAACTCGTCTTTTTGGTAGAAAATTAATTTTTTTGTTGAAATCTTATCTTGTCTATTGAGGATTCAACTATATTCTTGATTTTTGTTTGTTTATAAAAAAATAATGCCTTCAAGGAAAATTTTCATTATGTCATTGTTGCTTGAAAACTAATCGTCTTTTGTAGAGAATTAATTTTATGGGTAAAAAAGCAATCTGTTTTTTATTATTTTTAAGACAGATGTCCAAATTCGATTTTTTATCATCTTATATGGGAAAAAACCGTCTCGCATAATTGACTATAAAAAAAATGTTATCACTGAGAGATTCTGCTAAATAGTCTATACAGTCAGTTTGATTTTAAGTGAATTCTATCTTATTCGTACAAACAGATTATATGAAACATAACAAAAAAGGAATAAAAAATAAAAAATGTAATATAATTGCATATACGTAACTGAAAAAATAATTTGTAAGCAACTTTTTCGATTGAAAATTGTTTCATTAAATAAAAAATTAATGAGAACACTTTTTCGACTACATTGGTATTGTTTTCTCAATTGTATTTCTTTGAAATAAAATAATGTTTTAACATTACTGCAAGATTTATCAACAGTTCTCAATAAAATTAAACAAAATTTAAAGTTTAAAATAAGTAATTTTTATTTTTTATTAGTTCACAAAGAAGATATTAATAAAAAAATAATACTTCCAATTGTAAAACTGCGTACATACAAGATATTGCGTACTTTTCACAGACTTAATAAAACCCTTTGACGAAGGCCACCATTGTCTACTGAAACGTTCGAAATAACTTAATTAGTTTTAATTCACCTGATTTTATTTATTTATTTAAAAAAATTTTTTAATAGCAAATTAATGTTTGGATTGAAAATTCATTTTTTTTATAAAACTTCTACTGTTTGATTTTGCTAAATCATGTGTAGAACCTGCCTGATTTTAAGTGAATTATATTTTGCTTTAAACACTTTTTATAATATTTTTCTTGCATTGAAAATTAATTTAGTTAAAAATTCTATTATTTGTTTTAGAAAATTTTCAAAAAAGAAAATTAATATTTGTGTTTGAAAATTCGTCTTTTTTGTTAAAACTTTTACTATTTCCTGTCAAGTTCATCTGTTTTAATTGAAATCTGAAATAATCTGGAAAAAATTTCATTTTTTTTATTCAATATTAATCTTTATAAACTAAAAACTGAATTATTCTATTTTTGTTTAAAATTTGATATTTTTAAATGAAACTTCACATTTTTATTTAAAAATTATTTTATGGGTGAACAATTAATCTGTTTTTTATTATTCTTAACATTGGTGTCTAAATTCAATTTTTTGTCTTAGATCGGTAAAAAAACGTCGTGCATAATTGAATATAAAACAATTTTAATTGCTGAGAGATTCTGCTCAATATACTTTGTAGAACCTGCCTGATTTTAAGTGAATTCTATTTCATTTTAAATACTTTTTATGATATTGTTCTTGGATTGAAAATTAATTTAGTTGAAAATTCTATTATTTGTTTTAACAAAATTTTAATAGAAAATTAATCTTTGTGATTGAAAATTCATCTTTTGTGTTAAAACTTTTACTATTTGGTGTCCAGTTCATCTGTTTATATTAAAATTTTAAATAACCTATAAAAAATGTCGTTTTTTAAGGAGTATTAACTTTTATAAACTAAAAACCGAATTACTCATAGGAATATTACTTAATGTTAATGTTTATATTAATAACAAATAATAGATTAAACATTAACTTATAATTAAAAATATACTAACCCTACCGATAGAAATCTCAGAGTATATGCTAAAGATTCTCAAGGCTCTGAGAAGCTCTGAGAAATTCTCCTGAGAAAGCTCCTTTATATGCTTTCAAGGCTTTAAAATGTCCTTTCCGAAGTTGCAATAAAAACACGATCATAAATAACGAGCAGAGAGGCTTAAATTGAAATAAGAATTCGATTACAAATAACAAGCAGAGACCCTGTATTGTGGCGGTACGGGTGGCAAGGTGGTGGTAAAGGAGAAGCGTTGATTCGTATTATCGATTTTGAATTTCGATTCAATTATTATTTCCAACATTGATCCAAAAATACTTGCGCATGCATGAACTGTGCGGCGCTCACCCACTGGGCACAAAATTTGGCGACGTCTTTACTACATCGTTACGACATATTTACGACAACTTTACGATATCCAATGTCCATGTCCTTAAGGTGTCCTTACGATATCGTAAACACGTCGTATCATCTGACGATCTCTTTACGATATCGTAAAGACATAGAAACGAAAAGGATATAGGATGTCGTAAAGTTGTCGTAAATATGTCGTAACGATGTCGTAAACACGTCGCCAAACTTTGTGCCCACTGGGTAGTTCGCGTACCTATTTAAAAATCAGTACAGACGTGCACCGTACCCAATAAACGTCACTTAAATCCAAGTAAGCGCAGATTCTGAATAAGCGCCATCTAGCTTTGGCCCCCGTCACTAACAGTAAATTAACCTACAGGTCCTTGACAGAAATTGTTTCCAAACTCTGCTTCCTCAAAATTCTCGTAAACATTAAATTTTGCTTAATTTCTTGTAAAGTAACTTTATAAATGATGAAAAATGTATGCACAAAAAGGTTTTTTATACGTAAAATATTCATTTGAGTAATAGAAGTACAATTTTTTGTAATTGAAAGAAGCGACATCAATTATAACAGTGAAGTGCTAATAGTTTATAATTGTAAAAATATGAATGTCAAACTAAATTTTATTAGTTTTTTCCACACGAAGAATAATACTGCAAATACTGTGCATAAAATAAATAATTATGAGAAGCAATACTTGTTAATTTTTATACAAATTAAAATAAAGCACACTGAGTGGATTTTACTTTATTTATAATGTTTAAACTATTTTTTTTTGAATAAAATAACCATATGATGATTAAATAATTTCCTTGTTGAAAATAAGCAGTACATAAAATTTGAAGGTTACTAATAATTGCCCATACATAAAGTACCTAGAATTATTTATTCACAAAAGTAGGCAATGAACAATGTTTTGATTTTTTAGGTTACAATTTTAAAATCTTAATTTTAATATCACAGGCCATTGAATTGCAGTAAGCCATTTCTGCCCATCGTCTCAAATATTCATACACCTAAAAATGTTAATACAATTACTAATTTTCTTGGATAAATCAAATATATTTTCTTACTCATCTCAGTGCACTAAAATAATGACATTTTATTTTTAAATACACGATAAATTGGTTTTAATTTTCAGGTAATGTTTCGGAATAAAGTTTTTTATCTCTCTAACAGATTTATTTTTATAAACGACTTCTTAACCTTGCAAAATGACTTACATTTATATCCATATTTATATCACTTAAAAATTTTTTGTTTCTGCTTCGAAATATGAAAACAAAAAACCTAATCTCTAATTAGGCAAATAGTACTTTATTTTTTTATTCAATACTTACCAATCAACACATTTTCTTAACAAACCATATAATAGTAAACACAGCACGTATAAGAATATACACAATACAACTTTTAGACAGTTTTATATAAAAACAAATTCAATAATAACAAATTCAATTTGACACTTCGCCTAATGATTATTTTCGTGATTTGAAAATAATTGAAAACATTGTGGTTGCACATGCGCAGTGAATTCTACTAACACTCAGCGCCATCTAGCGTTGGCACATAGCGCAAAAAGGTAATGTCTTCAAGAAAACACGTATAACGTTCCATTACTGTCCATTACTCTAACTCCACGGATGCCTCTGTCGCACGCGTGTAGCTGTCAAAGAACGAGCAATCGTGACAATTTTTTCAATATTTTCTAATGCGGTCTAACCCACTGACGCCTCGTGTCACACGCATATAGCAATGAAATCGAGTATTGTGACAATCGAAATCGACAATATCGTTTAGAGGTTTTATATTAAGGATAACCATGTGTGGTATGCGTACTGTAATATGATAATAATGCCCACTGCACGGGTAGATAGGTATAATTGTCGGGTATAACTCAGGGCGGAGCGACCTGGACATCCGTGATGAACGCCTTGGTAAAGCGGTACTGAGACCTACGCACCAAACCGTGGAATACTGGAAAGGGTTGGAAACTAGGACTGAATTTCTATTTCTCCCTCGCTTTCTCTTTTCTTCCTAATTTATTGATATAATCAGCTCAGCTTTGTTAAACTCGCATAATAAGACTACAAAGATTGGAGAGGGTGGACACCGGATTATTCAAGCGCAAACAAAACGCAAGTCCTAATTAGACTTATGTACCTATTAATCCTGTTCTATTTAAAATTGTCACTGAAATAAAAATTATTAGTTTATCTAGCAGTAATACCCTGAGTTAACTCATTGAATTCATCAAGCATTTTTGAAAAACAAAAGATCATTGTAAAACAATCATAGGATTGTAAAACAAAAATACAAGTTAAAATGGAGATTTTTAATTATATCTTAAAATATTGCTGAAACAAAAACCTTTCTTAAAGGACATCACGATCTCTTTATAACCCAGCGGGCACAAAATTTGGCGACGTCTTTACGACGTTGTTACGATATCTTTACGACAACTTTACGACATCCTATGTCCATGTCGTTTCGATGTCTTTACGATATCGTAAAGACATCGTCAGATCATACGACTTATTGACGATATCGTAAAGACACCTTAACGATATGGACATACGATATCGTAAAGTTGTCGTAAAGATGTCGTAACGATATCGTAAAGAAAGAATTCAAGATAACCCGTCAAAAACTATAGAAAGAAAAAGTTTTTAATAAAATCAACAAATTGAAACCATAAGGTTTTTTAAGATCTAACATAGAGATAAAAGATATTATCACAAAAAAAAATCATAATTTGCCTAGAATGTATGAGCTTCCTAAAACCCATAAAAATGATTTTTACTTAAGACCTGTTGTTAGCACTATTAGACTCCTACATATACTATGGGCACAATTTTAAATAATATTCTAAATAATGCTATTCCTGAACCTAAATCTTTCATAAAAAATGCTATTAAATTAAAACAAAAACTGGAAAAGATGGCCTAATATTAAGAAAGTTACTGCTTTACTTTTAGATTAATTTAAAGAAATAATAAAGTTCTTAGTGGATAACACCTACTTTTAATTTACAGACCAACTTTTGGAACTCCAATGGGATCGCGTATTTCTAATAGTTTAGCTAACTGGGCAATGCAAGATTTAGAATCAAAATTTTTTAATAAATTATATTTTCCAAGTTTTTCATACTTAATATACCGTCGATAATACTTTTTTAATTATTCTTAAAGATAAAATAAATATAAAACTTTTAGGACTTTTAACTAAATACATAAAAATTACAATTCACACATGCAATAGACAATAATACCATTAACTTTCTTAATATTAGCATTATAATAAATGATAATGGTTGCATTTCTACAAATTGGATTTGCAAATCAACCTACTCTGGTCGCTTACTTAACTTTCTTTTAAAAGATAATTTACAACAATTACTTTTTTTTTGTTTTTTGGAATAATTGACCACAAAATATTATTGATAAACATATAGATAATAGAATTAAAAACTTTTTAAAAAACCTAATTAATTATCCTAATAATGTTATAAAAAAAAATTATTATAAAAAGCAATATAACTATTCCTTCCTATAATAAAATTTAAGAAAATATGAAAAGACTTTTGAAAACTTATAACATTAGCACTGCTCTTAGTATAAAATCAAAATTTGGTGAAATGAATAAACAAGGTAAGAATTAGTTGGAAACTTTAGAAAAAACTAACGCAGTTTACCGTTTCACTTGTAATTGTGGAAAATGTTACATTGGACAAACAAAAAGAAACTAAAAGTAAAATAGTGCATTTCTTTAGTGACAAAATTAATTTTCAAACGATAATGGCCGATAATGAGATTTTTAAAAATTCTATTGACTCTTCAAAAAAAGGTGAATTTTTAACCCAATAGATGATTAAAAGCCAAAAAGATGAATTTGAACTAAAATCATGAATTTTGTTCTCAAACAAATTAATTTGTAACATACTGGTTGAGCTTCTAACTAAAAAGATAATCTTCTCAACAAAAAAAAAACCCCCGAACAAAATGTACAAATTTTCAACTAGAAAGTTAAATTTTAAAAAGTTGAATTTCTTAACTTTTAATCTAAGAAATATATCTTTCAAACCAACAACCGAATAAAAGACGAATTTTCTAAAAAATACATGAATTTTTAACCAAAGAGTTGAATTTTCACCTAAAAAAGAATTCATTTTCAACGAAAAATGGAACATGTTAATTTTCAGTTATGCAAATTATTCTCAACCATCAAAGAATTTTGAACAAAATAGTTAAATTTATAACTAAATAAATAATGTTTAATCATGAATATTAATGTTTTACAAAAAATGACGCATTTTCCTCTAAATATGAGTAAATATGAATTTTGAACAAAATAGTTGAATTTAAAAAATGCAAATTATCAGTCAAACATGAAATAGTTGAACATTCAGTTTGAAAAATGTTTTTAATCAAACAAGACGAATTTTCAACCAGAGAAATACATCAAACAAAGAACGAGTTTTCAACAAAATATTGTAAATAAGAAGATTAATTTTCTTCTAAAAAATACTAATTTTAACAAAATACTAAAATTATACAAAAGTTAAATTTCGTGTTCCAACCGTGTACAAAACTACGAACTTTTGTCGACATTTCTTGAAATATTTCAATTGAAAAAATTATTTTTTAACCCAAAAACAAATTTTTAGCAAAATAGTTAAATATTGAACTAACAAGTATAATTTTCTTTTAAAAAGACGAATTTTATTTTAAAGACCTGAATTCTCAAATTCAAGTTCTCAAATTCAGGCTGTAAATTTATCGTAAAATTTGGTTTGAAAATCGTGCGCTTTTCATCACTTTTGGTTTCGGTTTAATCGTAGCCAATCAAAACAGTGGGAAGTTGTGGCAGAACTCTACCTAGAGGATCCCTAACTTTTGGAGTCCTTCTCATACTAGCAGAATGCAATCACATCAGTCTCTCTTAATAATTAATATTTTACTATTAAAAATTATAAGTCAAACTTATTTTATTCCAATGTTTATGTTCATTAAAACAATTCTATACAATAACAAACTTTTTGGAAATTCAAATATGGTAACTATAATTTTTCACTCTTGAAACTCAGCGTCTTGAATAATAATTATTTTACTTCTATTACAAATATAAAAAATTCTTAACAGAACTTCTACATAACCATTGAAATGTAAAATAAGTTTGAAAACAACGGTTTTTATGGAAAATTTCTTTCCATTAACATAATTCAAAATGTACGAAATGACAGAAAAGACTCTTCGATCCGATGCAAACCCAGTGGACACAAAATTTGGCGACGTCTTTACGACATCTTTACGACAACTTTACGACATCCTATGCCCATGTCGTTTCGGTGTCTTTGCGATATCGTAAAGACATCGTCAGATCATACGACTTATTTACGATATCGTAAAGACACCTCAATGACATGGAGATAGGATATCGTAAAGTTGTCGTAGAGATGTCGCAACGATGTCGAAAGGACGTCGCCAAACTTTGTGCCCACTAGGAATCGATTAACCTATAATATTAATACACTTTACTGCAGAGTAAGGAAGTCAAGCTTCTTCTTAATTTCTGAAACATCTGTTTTAAACAGAAAAACTTTTTTCGTCGACGCAAATAAAACTTTATGTATGACTACAAAAGACGCTTTGATTATAAATTTTTAAATAAAATAATTTTGACAGAGGCGAATAGGTATTGTAATAGTATTAGTTTTAAATTTAAAAAAATTTTATTATTAGTTTTACAACTCCTTTTTCCAGCTTGAAAAATTACCATGTTTACTACAAAATTTCATTTGTCGGGTTTGCCATTGCGTTTAAAATTTTTTTTTGTAATATTTCGTAAATTTTTATTCCTAAATTAATTAAAATGAAAACTTTAGTTTGTCTCTTATTTAAAAAGTCACGAATGCTTCCTCTGTGAGGAAGCAAATACATTCGCAAACGGCCAGTAATGCGCTCGCGCAATGAACACCATACAAATAAAAGAATAAATATACTTGAGATTGAATTCACATCTTTTTTCAATATGAATTTCTTAAACGTTTAGAAAGATCTTGCATGGAAAGAAACCTAATAAAAATGTATCATAGATATAAATTCGTTTGTTTTCCT
>NC_046662.1:24693349-24709021 GCF_010883055.1 Belonocnema kinseyi | reverse complement strand
TAAATGGGTTCAGTAATAATGCAAGTAACTAAATGAAGATGATAATTATTAGGAGCTAATTTTATTTTCAATTGATTTGAATTTTCTTTTTTTAATTGAACGTAACTTAATTTAACACGTTTGTTAACTATACTTTTTATTAAAACAACTTTACGATAAAATAAATTACTTAAATATTGAAACTCATTTGAAAATATATCAATTTTGTCAGAATGAGGAAATGCAAGGATATCATAACCACAATTTTCTGAAGAATTAGTGTAAATTTTAATCAATCAGCAGATCTTTTTTCAACATCTTCTTAAACCTAATCGGAAACTACCAAACATAAAAGCAAACCCATTGGAATACCCGAAATTTTTAACCCTTAAACGGCCAAGACGCCACTACCGGTACACTGCTTTTCAACGGCCAATAACTAAGACTATTCGATACTAGAAAAAATTGAGACACATATATTTTTATTGCTTAAGATCTCCTCTTTCCGACGGTGCCAATGAAATTTTTCAAAAAATTTTCTTATTATCCCAAAATGCAGTTTAAACAAAAAAAACGTGATTTTTCGTGTCTATTTTTTTTTTGTGAACCATTTTCCAAAGCTTTTTGAGTCTGTAATTAACCTGGAATCTCACTAACGGGTGGAATAAATGTCTAAACTTTAAGAATCCATGGTTCAAAGATCGATTTTTCGTTTTAGTATTTTCAAAATGGCGTCTTAATGGCAAAATTTTTGTGAAAACATTCATGAATTTTTTTTACAATAAACGATACGCTTTTCGGAAAAATCATCAAGAATAAAAAATTCTTGCAATCAGCCAAGGAATACGCCTGAATTTTTTCGAAGCATTTTGAGCAAAATTTTGGATTTTGCATATGAACAATTTTTGCAAAATTCCAAATTTTGCTCAAAACGCTCCGGAAAAATTCAGGCTTATTTCTCGGCTGATTACAAGAACTTTTTATTCTTGACAAATTTTCCGAAAAGCGCATAGTTTTTCAATAAAAAATTTTCATAATTCTAAGCATCGTGTAAGAGTAAAATGATTCACGAATATCTATCGTCCGTCTGCCGCAAACAAAGTTTACGTTGTCCAGGTCGACGAATATCGATAGTCTCTTTTTTTTAAGGGATTTTATATATTTTTTCTACATTTAAAATTTTTTTTTTATAGAGAATTTTTTTCATTTCAGATTTCAATCCGTTGAAATCATTTTGATCCTGCTGTTTCAGAATGTAATTTTGAGAAATAATGTAAGCAGCAATACATGTTGCAATCAATTCAAAATCTAGTAGTCCTCTGGCGACATTGTTCATTATTACATAATGCTATTTTTTTTGTTTAAACTGCATTTTGGGATAATAAATTAATTTTTTGAGGAATTTCATTAGCACCGTCGGAAAGAGGAGATCTTAAGCAATAAAAATATATATATCTCAATTTTTTCTAGTGCCGAATAGTCTTAGTTATTGACCGTTGAAAAGCAGTGTACCGGTAGTGGTGTTTTGGCCGTTTAAGGGTTAAATAGAATTTCTTATCAAAAGACAAGAGAACAACATTGGAAACAGTTATAATTGAAATAAATAATTTAGTATTGCTTATTTAAGTTGAGTTATGATTAAAAATTATTTTTTCTTTAATGCAATGTAAAGCAAGATCTAGTGGGATGCTATTAAAAATCGACACATCGAAGAAACTATTGAATGCGTTTGCTAAATTTGAAGTGGCAGAACCAACTGTGGAAACAATCTGTCTCCAAGTTAAATTTTGTTCATGAACCTTCAAGAGAACATAAAATTTTGCTATATCAATATTGAGAGTTCTTGAAAATTTTGTGATAAAATGCCTAATTTTTCTAAATTTTATGATTTATTTATATCATCATGAGTATGTTACGCTGAAATGCCAGATGTGGCTGCAGTTTTAGAAACCACATAAAGCATTTCACCATCACCTAAGTGTCTGACACATCTATTCAATTTAAAATTTGCAATTTAAGTATTGAAAATGAAGACCTTCTTTTGGGCAAATCAAACTTTTCGATACAATCTTTGACCAAATTTGTAATACATTTGGATTAAGTTAAACGACAACTGAAGGGCTGCAATACATCTCAGTGGGCACAAAATTTAGCGACGTCTTTACGACATCGTTACGACATCTTTACGACAACTTTACGACATCCTATGTCCATGTCGTTAAGGCGTCTTTACGATATCGTAAATAAGTCGTATGATTTGACGAAGTCTTTACGATATCGTAAAGAAACGAAACGACATGGACATAGGATGTCGTAAAGTTGTCGTAAATATTTCGTAACGATGTCGTGAAGACGTGGCAAAATTTTGTGCCCCTTGGGATAACTCGATAACCAACAAAATCGCAATTTTTCAGAAGAACAAAACAATGTTCTTTAAGATCGAAGCCACCATTTAAATATATCATAAAAATTTACACCCAACCTGAAGTATATCTAATCTAAGGCCAAAAAAGTATGATTAAAAAATATTTTCCAGTTTAAAAAAAAAATTTGGAAGTTTAAAAACTCAAAATGACAAGAGCCTAAAATTGGAACAAGCTTGGTTGCGAATCACGATAAAAAGTACAATCTTCAGTTAAAATAAAAAATTAAATCCTGCTCCCAAAATATTGAATTGCTAAATTGGGAGAAAATGATGTTGATCGAAAACAATAACCAATTTGGAGGAAATTATTCAAGAACTTGTAGGTTTAAGATTTATGGTTTTTGAAAATCGTCCTTAGAGAGCGATTTAAGATCTTTTTTTAATTTTGAAGAATAATAAAAACTTGCGGCCGAGATATGGGCGCAAATAATAATATATAAATTTGAATACAAAAAAATGATTCCGTCCTTGAAAAATAAAGTTTTAGTGTAATGGTACTTGTGAATAAATGATAAAAAATGGTAAACAATTGATGTAGGAAAAGCTAAACCTGATTTTACCTATTTTACAGGAAAAGCAAAAAACCTTTCTAGAGGAACAATTTACAATCGACTGAATTAATTTTTTTGACAGGTGGATTTATTAGTATAATAACCACTGTGTAAAAAAATAGATAGCGCCACGTATGCATATAATACTATGATGGTACTTCATACTTTTCAAAATTCGATTGCTATGATTCTAGTTTTTGAAATAGCAGAATTTTAAGGCTTTCAATGCAAAATTGTTTTCTTGTCTTGTAAAGTTTGAAATCTCAAATATTTTTAAATGTTTTTAAATAAAGAATAATTTAATTTTCAATACCTAATTGTAAAATCTTTTTTTAAAGAGCTGAATTTAAAAAATTATAATCCTAATTTTCCACCATTTTTAATTTATTTTGAAGATATTTGAAGATATTCTAACTGTAACTTTAATTTTGTGCTCTTTTTTCTTCTTGAGGCAATATTCGTTTTTTCTTCTATAATTAAAATTACAAAAGTTGATTTTATTTTTGGAAAGGAATAGTAAATAAGATTTTAAGGAATAGAATGAGCTTTTATAAATTATATTACACGAGAATAACTACGATTTTTGCCTGAACCAAAAAAAAACAAATATCGAAATAAAAAATATTTAAATAAATAATTATGATTTTATCCTCAAAATTATTAAAACGAAAATGTACAATAAAGGCTTTTTATATTTAATTTTTATTATTATATTTAATTTTGAAAGATTTGGCAGTAATATTTTTCTCGAATTTATAATATTTGAATTAATTTGAAACTACGACAATGAAAAATTTTTAAATAAAATTTCTCTAAGACCTAAGAAATTAGATATAAGAAATCTCAATATTTTAGAATTGAAGTTTCTAAAACTAAAAACTGTAGTTAAAGGGGTAAAAATTAATCTGACTGTGACTGCTTTCTGTTTATTCTTTTCAATTTTATGGAATATTGTAAATCGAAATCTCCAAATAAAGAATTTTTCCTATAAAAATTAATTTCTGAATCAGAAAATGTTAATATTTAAAATTCAATAATTTAAATTTGAAATTAGAGTTTGAAATTCAAAATTCTAAAATAGTTGAATAAATAATCCAATTGTGCATTCATTTATAATATTTAAATTAAAAACTGCAGTAATAAGAAATTTTGATGTGGAAATCTTCTAAAAATCTGTACAAAACAACATTTGAAACTAAATATTTTTAAAATTAATCTTTTGAAACAAAAAAACCTTAGTTAAAAGCCATGAAAAATTAAACAGTTCTAGAATTTTCCTTACAAGATCATAGTTTCAAATTTAAATTATAGAAATTTCGAAGGCAATAAATATAATAATAAGTATCATATGATGTGTTTCTTAATAATAATAACAACAATATCACTATTACAAAATTGAAGAACTGAAAGTATTATTAATAATTAGCGTTTATTTTTTCCGAAACTTTGCAAAAGATATCCTTTTATCTGCAAACTTTCAAAATCCATGAATTGAAGTTTGAAGCGTTTGAGATTAAATAATTTCAAACTTATTTTAAAATGAACCATTTTTTAACTCGGATCTTGAAACTAAGTCATTATAAATAATGAATTCTCAAATTGTGCATCATTATGTTCAAAATTCAATAATTTTTATCTAAATTAAGAGCAGAAAATTTCACATGTGCTAATAAACTGTCACATAGATATAGGAGAAGAAGTTGCAAGAGAAAAAAGACTCGAAAAAATGTAGGAGCTTTAATGTACAACGATTTTCATGTTTCGTCAAAATATTGTTGAGATAAATTTGAAGAGTTTAATGACCTGTTTCAAGAATTTAAAATGCAACAGATCCAAACGTAATTTTTATAATGAGAAGCTCTTAACTCATGTAAAAAAATTGAGTATTAGAAATCCAACATGTAAATTATAACATGTAAATTACCGGTTTATTCAAAATTAGTGCATTTACACTGTCTATACATTTCAACAGACTATCAACAAAATATGTAATAAATTAAGAAGGCGATTCATAACACGCTAAAACTCATTCACACAATCATTCTGTAAACATTTAAAATACATTTTTAAGAGACACATGAATTGTAGTAATCCAATATTAACAAAAAAAAACAGATTTTACCCGTGTGGAAATAACCCCATTTGGCCCTATTACAAGTCACGCACTAATCGGGGGCTAGTCGGGTTATTAATTTTGACAAAGTAACCAGTCGGGGACTAATCGGGTACTAATTGGGCTTTTTGTTGTCAAAATTTCAGTCGGGGCCTGGTCGGTGGTTGGTCAAGGGTTAGACGGGCCTTTTTGTTCACTAATGATTTTTTTTATTCTAAAACACTAAGAATATATTCAACAATAATTTTACACCGTTTTTTGGAGAAAAGATTTATTAATGTTAAATTCATCTCAAATATACTCAATAAATAATTATTAAGTTAATAATTTTGTATGAAAATCAACTTTTTATAAAAACAACGATCAAAGTCACCAAAAACACGTGATCTTATTTTTTTGTAGTATTTTTTAGAAAATTGCTAATTTCTAGGAACATTTATAAATACCTTTGTATGGAATTTAAAAAAAATCCATATTGGAAATAATACATATAGATATAGGTGAAAAGTCTACCGAAAGTTATGAGACTCTAAATTTGTACAGATGCTTATTTTTAAATTGTTCTAAAAGGTTTGCTATATGTAAATAAAGTCTAATCCTTTATGTAGTTGAAATTGGAAAGAGAAAACGTTTTTGATTAATCAGTGAAGAGCAGTATCCTAGTAGTAAACTATTAAGCACGGTACAGTTCAGATTTCGCTACTACCTTCTTTTGAGTCTTGCAGTTCTGGACTAGTAGCTTTAAAGAAATTCCACAAGGGCGCGACGTGCCACCTCTCGCGCAACAGAAATGACGCGTCTAGTGTTTAGGACAGCAGTCCACACCTAACGAAGAATAATTACCTGAAACAGAGACCACTGTGACCAACATGGGGGTTTTTTCAGAGCGAAGCTCTTCCATTGCTGCCTTCGAGCTGAAGTTTTTTTTTTAAATTAATATTCCACAAATTTTGCGGAATTTTATTTACATAAATTGATGTATTTTTAAGCGTACGATACGTTCCCCATTAAATCTTGGGTAAATTTGATCACTTTTAAATATTTTTAAAAAGTTTATGGAGATTTCCGTATATAATAAGTATTTTGACAAACTTTTAGGGGATGTTCCACAAATTTTGGGGAGTTTGGTTAATATTCCTCGCGGATTTATTATCATATGATCCCTACTAGTACCTGATCAGGCCCCGACTAGGATAAGTCGAGTCACCTGACTAGACTAATCTATCGTGACGCTGCTGGTCGGGGGCTAGTCAGATGACCCCACTAGCCCCCGACTTTAAGTGGGGTCAAATGGACGGGAACGAGACTAGTTCCCCATTTGAATTTCTACACGAGTAGCGGCTCGATAAAATCTATTATATGTTTAAAATAACAAGAATCTAATATAAAATCCCGATAGAGAATGGAGCAAGAGAGTCATACTAAATTTTGAACTTGAAGGTCAATTTCAATTTGTATATTATATGAAATACCTTGACGATGGCGATAAAGAACGACGCTGTTATTTAAACTCGCATGATGGGACAAATAGAATTTTTTTGGCAGGAAGATGAAATAAAAGAGTTTTCAGAAGATCTTTGGGTTTCGTCCCCACAAAGCGGTTGATTGAATAAAATACATACAACTGGGGCTTTTGCGTGCCCTGTAAACAAATAAGAAAAATCGAAGCGGAAGTAATAACAACACAACTACACTTTTGTACTTTTCATGCTGATTGACGATGATAACAATCTACTCGCCCAGAAATGCTAGAAAAGATCACAGATTTACACAAACATTAACGTCCGATGTTTAAATTTAACAAAATAATTACTTAAGAATCGTCAGCTCTAAGACGCGGAAATACTTTAAATTGCAATATGTCGGTCGTCTCAAATGTTAAAAAAATTAATAATGAGCTTAATATTATTATATATTATTATAAAAACCAAATAAAATTTCAAGCATTATTTTGCAAAGCACATTTATTTTTATTCAGGTCAATGATACGAATGAAATGTAGCCGCAAGCCCGTTAAATTAAAATCTACAAATGTCCGAATTGTTTCCCAACCTCCTCATTGGTTTGCGATAAATTATTCGTTTTCAGCCGAAATTTTGCCGCAAAAAGCCGATTCTAATTTCCATCATCGGAGTCGCGACAGTCCCGCATAAAAAACAGAAAAGAGCAATATATGCGCGCGCATATTTTTGTACAAAATTTCGAGCAAATCGCTTCCGGTGCCGCGATCATGTCGCACGATCGTAACGTAAAGCGCGAAACAAAGCTCGCTCGATCATGAAATATTGTCGGGGTGGCTGGGTGTCGCTTTCGAAATGGATAGGTACGGCGTCGTTACACACACATAACGAGAGCTGCGGTAGTGGGCCACAGTTTATAGTGATGGGACAAAAATGTAAATGTGATATCGTCGCAGAATTCCGCGGTATAAATCTCGCGTTAATGTGAGCAGCGACGTGCCCTCGAGAAGAAGACTGGCAGTGTTCATTATAAAACCCAGGAGGCCGCTGACGAATAAAAGAATTGGATGACTAGATAACACACTTTGTAAAATAGAAATTAGTCGAAGTATTCACCATCCTCCTACAAAAAAAGATTCCCTAACATGCTTAGACGTTCATTAAGTTTTTTAAATTTCCCATCCTGCTATCAATCCCCCTCTCTCTTCTATCATGTCCCCTGTCATGAACTATCTAACCCTATCTGAACCAACTTGATTGTCCTTTTCCCTCCCGTCACTTTCCCCTCCACTATTTTTTCTTACTTCCACTCTTCTACTTATCCGCACCTTAATAACTTTATTTCACCTTGCCTTACCCCCCCTACATCGTTACCTCTGTCGCCCCTCTTTTACTTCCTCCTTATCTTGTCTTCTAACTTTCCTTAATTATTTTCCTTCTTTTAATTCCACTTCTATTCTTGCTGTCCTGCCTTTCTTAAGCTATACATTCCATTTACTTCTCCGTCTGCCCAGCTCTCATCGATATTTCTCCTTCCAATACTTAGCTTACTTCTCCTTTTACATCTCTTCTCTCATACTACCATTTCCCTTACCGTTCCTTAAGCTTCGATAGCCCTCGTCTATTTCCTGTCCTCTTCACCCTAACCGTTCTTATTCTCTGCTTCCTTATATATTTCTTCTTCTCTGCTTCACAACTATCCATCCCTTATACTTCCTATTACCACAAATTTTCACCCTACGCACCTAGCCCTCAAAACTTACCTTTCAGAATGTCAGCCCCTCCTCTCATTTAATCCTCATACTTCAAATTATCTACCATCGTCATAACCACTTGCTGAAAGCAAGTTCGATAGAAAGAAGGACACACGAATGAAACTATAAGGGTTTCCGGCCAGGGCTACGAAACCTTAGGAATCAGTAAAACTAGGCAGCATGTTATGTACAAATAAAGACTTTGTATCCTATTGCGACTTTAATTACATTCTTCAAATCTCTTTCTTACTTTAACACTCCTTCCTCTTACTCCTGCCATGTCCTATTTGATTCTCTACTGAGCATATCTTATCATCTACTTCCCTCCCCTTACTTCCACTTCTACCTCAACTATCCTCTCCTGCTCTTCGTCTCATTACTTACCTAATCTGCCCTCCCCTACTTCCCTCTATTTACTTATTTCTTCCGCGTTCTTACCTCCTTCTATTCCCCACCGTACTTCGCTTCCCTCCTCTTAACTACCTTTCCCTAATTATTCCCCGTCTGCTACTTCTATCACTCTTCTGCAACCCTATATCTCTAATGCTTCACAACTTCCCATCCCTAAAACTTACCCTCCTCTTGGCAGACAGCTTAACTATTTGCTTTCCTTCTTCTTACTCCCAAACTCTCCTTAACTGCTCATACCTAACCTAGCTGCCCCCTATTGCCCCCTCTCTTCTCTACTCCCCTAACCTATCTTCATTCATTCCTTCCCTTACTTACCCTATCATTCTTCTCCACCCTTCTTGCACTTCCCCTACATTACCTAACGCTCTCTCCCATGCCCTCTTTTGTGAAAAAATACAACCGCCGTATAACCGAAAGACTGCGGGAGTTTCTGCCTATTGCAAAATTAAGAATAATTATGATAGAAGAAAAAACTCCGATAAATTAGTTTTCTTACCACAAATAATAGAATCGAGAATTCTCCAAGAATGATTCAAACTAGCATCGAATTTAGGCAGGCAAAGCGTTCAAACGTTCAAGTCCATGGGATATTATTTCCTGACATTAATAATATAAACAATTTGAAAATCCGTGATAACGAAATTTTAAAACTTAAGAGTTTTATACATTTTTGAGCCGAGTAAAATAAGTTAATACTGGGTATGCAAAGTCTTCAAAATTTATTTCTGTCCCCATGAAAATCAGCATTTCTGTTTTTTTCTTTATACATAAAATGGATTAGAATATCGGTTGTTGTATTCATTTTCGGGAAGACGAAAAATCATTTTCCTAGATACGCGCTATCTCTTAATTATAATATCATAAATTCTTAATATCAATATCTCACCATATCCTCTCAATAAATAAATTTGTTGGTTTTCTTCCTGATGACAGACCAATTTTCACGTCATAAAACATAAAAAAAATTTTACTTTTAAACCTCACAATTTTGTATTAGCTGTCACATCAAAGCTTTAGACACATTTTTTAATAAAAAATACAATAATCAAATTTTCAGTAAAACAGATAATTAAAAAAAATCATATTTAACAAATTAGTTGAATTTGCCACCAAAGGGATAAAATCTCAATCAAAAAAATAAATTTTTAATCCAGAAGATTAGCTTTTCAACAAAAAAGTACAATTTTCAACAAAATACACAAATATTCTACCCTAACTACCTGTTAATGCGGCACGTAAAATTAATTTTATCTATTTGTAAATTAATTATTTCTGAATTAAAAATGTATTATATCAATTAATATTATACTATACATTATCACATTTATAATGATTAACATTTATACCATTAACTTCTTCAAAATTATTTAAAATCTTTCAAAATTGACTAATGTTAATTAAAATCCTTTAAATTTACTTAAAATTTCTTGCAAATCCTTAAAACCTTTGAATTTTTTTAAATCCCTTGAAATATCCTGAAATCCTCTAAAATTTTTTTAAATGACTTTTTAATAGCTCACTTGACATTTTTTAAAATCAAGTTAAGTATCATGAAATCTCTTGCAAATCCTTAGACCTTTTTAAATATTGCTGCATTTTTTTAAATCCTTTAAAAAGAAACTTTATATCCCCGTAAAGTCCATAGTAATTCATTAAATTCTCAGAAACTCTGCAAGATTTTTTTGGAAATCCTTGAAAACCTCAGAATTTTTTGTAAATCCCTTCAACTTCTTCAAAATCATTTAGAATCTTTCAAAATTGGCTAAAATTCAAATCATCTAAAATCTCTTCAAATTCTTCGAAATAATTAAAAATTCTTTGAGATTTCCTGAAATCGCTCATTATTGAAAAGCATTATGACCTTAATTTCTTTCTTTCCTTGGCGAAGTGAAATGAGTATCCAAATCCCATTTTCAAAATTATAAATAAATAATTTCAATTTTTAAGAAATTAGTTTTGAAGATTATTAATAAATTAAACATATAGTAATGTTGTTTTAAATTTAAAGAATATATAAGGTAAAGGCATATAATTATTAGAATGATTCAATACATAAAATTGTCTAATGTTTTTTATGTATTGAACTGATTAACTATAAATTGAATCGATTGAAAATTATGATTTCTGGAATTAGTTTTTAATATTATTAATAATTCAAATTTTAAGGAATGAAAGCTCAAGTTTGAAAAAAAGATATTAAATACAAATTATTTGAATGCTTCAGTGAAAGGCATAGTTAAATGCTTCTCATATTGTGAAATAATTAATTAATTAGTAGCTGAACAATTTTTTAAAACATTAAATTAAATAAAGATCAAAATTTAGTTTCTTAAAATTAGGTGACATAAATTGATTATTTATTAAAAGGTTATATAATTGAATATTGGAAATAATTTGCATAATAAAAGTTTATTTATATTAAAACATCCCTTATTACAATTACATAATTTTTCAAATAATTCTGATGTTGTGAAATGGCTATCTGCATTCAAGTAAGGTAAATTCAATATTTATTTCAAGTTTATGTAATTTAATATTGGTATAATTCCTAAATGCTTCTTATGTTATAAACTGATTAATTGCTTATTAGCTGATTAACTGTTTTACAATAATAAATAACATAAAATTGAATTTTAATTTTTCTCGATTAAATAACACAAATAGGTTATTCACGTTAAGCCTATGTAAGTGAATGTTACATATGATTTGTATAATAAAAGTTTCTTTGTATTTAAAATAACACTATTCCAGTTACATAATTTTTTTAATTGATAAAAATAATTGTTTGATGCTTTTGATGTTACTGAGTCATAAAGTTATTATCAGCTGAATCATTTTCTTCACAATATTAAATCACATACGGCATATTTTTGAAAATGATGCAGCCTTTTGAACTTTGGTCTAATTTAGAAATTTCATGAAAATAGTTTCGAAATACATATATTTGATATCTAGTAGAAATTTAGATTGGTATTTCTTAACCTATGGAACATTTTTTCTTCCTTTTTTTTAATTTTCAAAATTTTGAAAAGTAGATAATTTTTTGAATTTTTATATAATTTAAAAATGCCACTAGAATAAGTTTCAAGTGTTTTTTCGTCTACCAGAAAATATGACAAACATTTCTAAAACTCACAGAAAACATTTTATTCAAATTTTGAAACAGTTATAACTTTTGAATTTTTGTCTAATCGAAAAATTTAACAAAAATAGTTTTTAAATATATTTTATATCTAGTGAAGCATTTAAATAAAATTTCCTGATCTATCAGAAAAATATTTTGTTCTATTTGTCTGAACATTTTCAAAATTTTCAAAAGTATCAACTTTTCTATTTTTGATCGAAATTGAGAATTTTACTTGGATAATTTCCAAGTCTTCTATCCATCTATCAGAAACTTTAACAATTTTTTAAAATTTTGAACATGCTATAATTTTTTTTATCGTTGGAAATATCTGATTAACAAACTTACCTCTCATTTTGGGAGTCTTAAGAAGGGTATCAAATGCTGACTCGATTGGATAAATCCTATAAAAGTTAGCGTGGCTACAACTTTCAGGAAACCATACATACAGACAAAAATCCAGACAGACATACAGACAGGCAGATGTCGAGGAAATTTTATGTTTTTCGGACTCTGTCAGTGCCGAAAGGTCAAAATCTGTTAAAAACCGGAGATCAAAAATTTCGAGGATTAAATTTTACACTCTCATGAATGAGAATGTAAAAATTACAATCTTCGAATGATATCTTGCTCTTTAATATTACACATAGTAAAAGTAAATTCTACATTACATGGATTCATTGAATACATTATTTCAAGAATCTAATTTACTCAAAGTTTGTGCGGTAAAAAATTAAAAAAAAATAGTTATTTGAAAATTGGGTAAATAATGAAAATTAATACAAAAGTAAGCGCACGTTGGCGCGCTCACGTGGTAGTCTAATACTCAATTAATTTAGGTCTAATAAAAATCGATTTTTCTACCAGAAACAATTGAATTGAGAGCTCTACAAGATTAAATCAAACTTGAACAAAATAAAAATAAAAGTCTCATCAGTCTGGACCGAGGGATTCTCTACACCACTCTGCAATTAATTCTTCACTCTCCTACCAAATTCTTGTAGCATCCCAGTTACTCAGACTCCATTCTTCTTTCATGGACATCGAATTCAAAGTAAGGTAAATAAGGAGAAGGAACGACTCGTAGAGCCAGAGAGCGACAGGACTGAGGAGGAGAAGGGTGACAAGTTTGGGGGTGGGCAGAGAAAAGAGAGAGAATCGGATGGAAGGGAGAGGGTGCTGCGATAGATCACGCGGGCGGCAGCTCTCCTTCGAAAAACATCCATAAAACGCAGTAGGGCGGACTCAGCGACAATAAACTCTACATATAAATCTTGTCCTGTGACGCCGTGATACGCTGATGGCGAGCACGATAATCTTCGAGAATGCGGGACCCTTCTCTCCGCACCCTTCTCACCATCTTTATTCGTCCTCCTTCCCCTCTCTCTCTCTCTCTCTGCTCTCTTCACAACTCCTTCTCTACTCTGCTTCCGAATCCTCCTCTACCTCCAAGACTCTCTCGCCTCGAACTGTTCTTCCTTCTCTCTAAACGCATCTTGAATTTGCATTACCAAAACACCAGGTTTCGATGCGACACCAGAATCCGCCAATTTAACTACAGTGGGTCGTTAGCCACGGCTGCTTCTGCTGGACACTTTCGTGAGAAAGAGATCGCCTTTGTTTTGTAGCCAGAGGTTCCTTCGATAGGGACCGTACTTAAATTAGGTAACAGCTAAAGATAGGGGGGGGGGGCAATTTTGTCTGGCAGGGTGGAGGGAGCCCTTCGCTCATGTACGTAATTTTTGCTAATTCGCAAAAACTTCTTGGTGTAGATTATATTTTTAGTTGTAAAGAACCCCGCACCAAATGTACAGTAAATGGCTTTTATCTGAAATAGGCAGAACAAGCGCACTTTATCTCCCTGCGGAGCGGCAATAAAAGAGCACTTTATTTTACTGCGACCAACGGCAGATAAAGTGACAGCAAGGAGAAAGAAGTGAGTGAAAAAGTGAAAGTAAAGTGAAAAAAGAGTCAGTAGAATTCATTTTAAGACTACATTTAACTACGAAGTGGATTTTTGACTTCTAACGTCACCCCACGTACGTACGTATGCAGTTCGGCTCAGATGTTAAATTCTGCATCCTCGTATAAAGTTCATCTTTACTGCCTAGGAACATAATACACTATTTGTGAAAAATTCTAAAAAATGTTGTTAGTCTTGTTCTCGCACGTGCCGAGTGAAATTTTGAAAGCATAGAATAAATAGAAAGATTAACAATTTTGTGTGTATACAGCATGTTTCGGGGGTATTTACATACCTTAAGGGGAGACTTTGGTCTTTTTAGTGAAAAAAAAACATTTTTTTAGATTTTTTTTAATTCGGTTAAGGTAACTTTATTATACTATTCTAAATATTATAGTTTATGATTTAAACATCATTTTCCCAAATTTTGGTTCAAAAATATAAAGAAATAAGCCGGTGACAGATAATTTTCAAAAACGCCTTTCTCAAAAGATGGTGTGCGGTGCCAATTGTAACTCATTTTAGAACCATTTGAAATCAAAAAGCAAGTAAGGTTAGTTAAAGTGGCTGTTTTTCTTCCCTTCAAAGTTTTTTTAAATACTTCACCTTGAAAATGGCGAAATTTTTCATAAAAATGGACTAGTTTTTGCCTAAAAAGACCACAAAAAATTTTTAAATGAAAAATAACTTTCGGGGCAGCAAAAATATCCACTTTAACGAACCCCACTGGCTTTTTGATTTCAGATCATTTTTTGGTAACTAAAGTCACTAGAGATTTTTTATTTAACTGCAATGGTTTAAAATAACTTTCCAATAAGTGAAGAAAGCGTGCATAGCATCAATATGTGTTTGAATTAATTGTAAGGGGTATTTTAACATCCCTTAAATATTGAAAGAAGAAAAATGGTATTCTTTATTAAAAAAAATAAAAGGGATGTTCTTGTTAAAATATCAGGGTAGGAAACGACAAACCTGAAAGCTCGTTTTAATGTTTTTTAAATTATTAATAATAACATAATATATAATAATATATATTTATAAATTTTTTTCATTAAATGTTTTCACAGGCTTGAGGCGATTACTGCCGAACATGTCGAAGGCATTTTTGGTTAGAGTTGAATTTTACATATTTTTGGAATATTTCTTGCACAGGACTGCCCCAGTATATCATCAGCCATGAACGAATTTTATAATAATGCAATCAAGTGATCAGATTAGAGTAGGTATTCTATGACATATTGTCCAAAACCTGGTTTTTACCCCATAATTGACGGACTGGGTTGCAGACTCCGGACCTCTGAGGTGATGTCCGAGCGTCTAGCCACTCTCATCATATTGCTCTCTTTGCGAACAAGAGCTTGATGAATATATGAACTTTCCTTGTAAAAGTATTCTTGAAACTAAATGATACAGGTTGGGATAAGTTAGAGCAGGTTTGCACTGGTTCGTGGAAGCTCGTGCATATACAAACCAGTTATTATTAAAATTTTGTTTATTTATGTTCTTATGTCTTATGAGTATTTATATTTCAATTTTATTATTATTATATAATTATGTTCTTATATCTCCTGAGTATTAATATATTTCAATTATTACTGGCGTTCTTATCGTTTAATTGTAAGTGCATTTGACACACATTCTTTGGCATAATGTTTTCGTGTAAATAATAATAATAATAATAATTTATTAAAATATGAACGAGCTTCCACCAACCAGTGCAAACCTGTTTTAACTTAATCCAACCTGTATTAAAAGATGGTGTTACTATTATTATACATAGCCCATATGTATGTATATATATATATATATAATTAAAAATTTGTCATAAGGACAACCGCAGGATTTCGCCGGGAGCGGGTGCTAATCTGAAAAATTGCACCCGCTTCCAGCGA
>NC_046662.1:24678104-24693249 GCF_010883055.1 Belonocnema kinseyi | reverse complement strand
CTGCATTTTTCCCGCAAGTGTTCTAGCATATTGTTGACACGCAGGGATGCTTTTTAGGCTATTAGCAAGTGAAAGCTTGGCACCTCCAAGAGCGCCGACGATTAGGACGATCAGTTTGACAGAATATTCCGGGTACAATCGTTGCAACTCTCTTATAAGGTCTCGATACCTCTCTTCCTTTTCATTCTCCTTGGCTATGATGTTTTTGTCAGCTGGTGCCGAAAATTCGATAACGAACATGGTTCGCTTCTCGAAGTCAAGAAGAACCATGTCAGGCCTCGAGTGAGCAACAGAAACAATTGTCGAGAATATAAAGTTCCAGTATATGCGGCACATTCCATTCTCGACAATTGACTCAATTTCCCTAAAAGCATTTAGAGGAGCGATATTAAGGTGAATGCCGTAGGAGTGACAGAGATGGTACTCTTAGTGCCGCATTGTGCCTTTGAATGTAGGTCGTTCTCGCGTGTGTTGGACAACTAGATAGTATGTGAGCTAAATGCTCGGGGTGTGCATGGCACGCCCTCCAGCTATCATCAGGAATGTCTTGGCTCAAAATGTGGCGACGGTATGTTAAGGTGGAAATGACACCGTCTTGGCATGCAAAAATGAAACCCTCTGTACCAGACTTAATCCGGGCTTTCAGCAGTGAGTACTCGAGATAGATTAGATTTGATGCATTTTGCTCACCCCTAGTACTGAAGTCAAGTCCGAGTGTTTCAGCAGCCTCCTCCGCTGCTTTGTACAGAAATGCTCCATTGACCACTTCTTCGTGATTCCTGACCATTTTAAGAAGGGGGTCTCTTCCATTTGCAACTCTATGTGCTGTACCCATATATATATATATATATTTGATTTAAATCAACACATTCCTTCTGTTTTTTTTCAGCAAGAAATCCCATTTGTTTCTTTAATGTTTAACAGATGTTAATACATTCCTTAAAATTTATTCAAAGATATGTTTTTCTATGCACGCTTTCTCTACTTATTTGAAAGTGATTTTAAACTATAGCAGTTGCATAAAAAATGCCTAGTGATTTTAGTTATTAAAAAGTTAAGGATTTTTATACTTGGATGCTTAAAGTATGAAAACACCATAAAAACTTGTTGTATAAACTAAAAACATCATTGATCTTTCTAGTTCTTGTTTATTAAATTATATTTCGGTGCATCTCATCTACTAAGTATAAGACTTTTAGCCAATTCTATTAAAAAGTTTTTGAGAAAAAAGAATTTCACTAAAAACAATGTTTCTTTCGAACTTTTTCTCTATAGGGCTTGAAAATATCAAAAAACAAAACCATTTTAAAGAATTTTTCACAAAAAGCCATTTAATATACATTTGTTGCGGAGTCCTTTTATTGTTTGGTTGAAAATGTAACAATTTTCTTAGAAAGACATCCTTTTTGGTTGAAAATTCAACTGTTTTGTAAAAAATTGGTCTTTTTGGTTAAAAATTCAGCTATTTTCATAGAACATTAACCTTTTCTTAAACATTCATATTTCATTGCTGATAAGCACACTGAAATATTTTTTGGATGGAAACTTTTATTCTAAAAAAAATGTTTTTATTTTAAAGCTTATCTTTTTCAATATATATATATTGAATCTTTCTTGGAAAAAAGTGAATGTTTTTTTAAAGTTTAAACTCTTTTCTAGAGAATTTGTTTTTTGTTTGAAATTTTTGTATAGAAAAGTTAATTGTAATCTTTGTGGGTGAAAATCGAACTTCTTTTTTTGAAGGTTTGTCTTTCTTTGTTAAAAATTCACCGTTTTTCAGAATTGTCAATTTGCTTTGAAAAAACTTCCACTATTTGATTGAAAAGAAGGACCCCAAAGTGAGCCGAAAATCCACCGGTTATGATGAAAAACTGTTAGACACTATTTCACCTCCTTTCATGGTATCAGCGTAGCGTCTTCCCCCAAATAGAAGTAGTTTTTGGGTTTCTAGTTGTTGAAATGGTACTAAGTAAGAATAATTAACGACGTTATTGTACATTGGCACTAACGTGACTATATTTATAGAAAAAAAATTTAAAAATGTGTTATCCTTATTCTTGGTCATAAAGTAATTTTCTACGTTCTGACAAGGGTACTTTTTGGTTTTTAAGGTTTGAAACGGTTTTAAGTGAGTAGAATTAACGTAATTATTACACACGTACACTAATTGATTGTATCTATCGACAAAAGAAATAATTCAAAAATATTGTATACACGTTTTTGTTTTTGACGTATTTTCGAACACCTCATAGGGATAGTTTTTCAATTTTCAAGATTCGAAACGTCACTGAATAAGCTTAAATGAGGTACATAATATACTGTTATGATGAAAAACTGTTAGATATTATTTCAGCTACTTTCATGGTACAGGTGTAGTTTCCACCCCCTTATAGGGGTAGTTTTCGGGTTTCAGTAAGCTAATGACAAACTCGTTTACAGCGTGCATTGATGATTATTTTGAGCTTGTTCGTCAATTTATGTTTTTTCTTTCAAAAACTACGTTGGGCGCAAAAAAGGAGCGGAATTTGGGGTCTCTCTTTAACAATCCTGTTGAAAATTCATACTTTTTGGTGAAAAATTCGACTGTTTAGCAGAAAATTAACTTATTGTTTACAATTCTTATTTTGGGGTTTAAAAGTGAGCTGGACATTAATTCTTTCTAGTTGAAAATTGAACTTTTTAGTCAAAAATTATTCTTCTTTCTTAATTCTAATTCTATTTTGTTGAAAAATATCTTTTTAAGTTGATAATTCAATTACTCCAAATTTTTAAAAAATTTTTTACTTTTAAGTTTGGTCTTTTGATTTAAAAATTCTGTCTTTTTATATCAATTTTTAATCTTTTTCAATAGATAGATAAGCTATGCCACTTTAATATGAGGATCTTATCTTTTTAGTTTGAAAATTCAACTATTATGTTAAAAATATAATTATTTTGTTCAAAATTAAAGTATTTTGGTAAAAGACATCTTTTATAGTGGAAAAGACACTTTTTGTTTGAAGTAAATTAATTAGTTTCAGCTTTTTAATTTGTATCCGAAGTTTCTATTTCCGGCGAAATAAAATCTACAATTTTTTTTAAAACTCGAATATTAACATTAACCATTGGGCACTTCAAAATAATATTTAATTAACATAGGGAAATTTTGGATTTTCAAAAAAATAAACTTATGTAATCATGTAATTATCATAATAATCATGTAATTATTCAACAAAAAGTAGCATAGGATGCCAATTTGAAAAAATTGGACATCTTTGAATCAACTTTTAGAAATTTTAAACATAAACATCAACTAATTGCTTAAATAATTGCATAATTTTTTCAGAAACGCTTAGTTCTCCAAATAATGATAAAATATTGAATTTAAATCAGAAAATACGATTATTAAAAAAATTTTGTAATGAATAATTTTTTAAACAATTTAATTGAACAATGTATTTTGTAAAGTTTAATTAGAAAATAAAGTTAATTTTCCACTAATTTTTTTTATTTTAGACTAAACATTTTTACACCTGAACTTGACAAAAGGTACTATATCTTAGTTTGAGAACTAAAGTTAGTTATTAAATAAAAAATATAGTTGAAAAATATAGAAAGCTTAATTGAATAAACTCTTCTACAGGTTAAAATAAATTACAAATAGGGATTTCTTATTTAAGTATGTTTAACAATTCATCAATTGCCTTTTAAATAATAAATCATTTTCTTGAAAACTAAAAGTCTCTATTATCAAAAAATTACTAATAACAAATTTCAATTGCTCTTACAGAGAGTAAGATAGTAATAAATTCGGTATTTATGCTATGGATGAGAAATCCACCCCTGCAGTTTAGAAAGAAAAGGTAAATTAATCTGTTAAATTTTTACATTCTCAAAATCTGACGAGTTCTAAGGCAAAATTTTTTATTCTGATTATAATTAGATAATCAGAATTAATTAATACTTGGTTCAATAAAGTGATCAATTGAAAAATTTTTAAATAAAATTTTTAATAATGATAATAATTATATGATAATAAATAATAAAATGGTAGCTCTAAGAAAGCATCCAGAGGTGACTGTTGTCACCTCCAACGCTCCTGGCCGCTCGTAATTGTATACCTACAACATCATCGCAGGAGGTTTCAACTAAGGAAATTTTTCAACGTCCCTTTACCGAGGTTCTGGTGGTTCGGAACCCACCTTAAGCTGTAGATCCCCCTATCGTGTACTAGACTGCAACCCAGTAAGTCAATAATGGGGTAAAAACCAGGCTTTGTCCAATATGTCTGAAGAGACTGGTCTCATCAGATCACTTGATTGCATTATAAAAATGCGTCCGTGACTGATGATATATACCGGGACAGCCCCGTGCAAAATGATCAAATAAAAAATCCAACTCTAACCAAAAATGCCTCCGACATATTGGGCAGTATAAGCTTGTGACAACATTTCAACACAGAAATGTTTTTATAATAATAATAATAATAAATTAAAAAGAATATTTTTTTCCAATTCGTTCATGACCAAATGGCGGCAGCGCATCATTTCTGCGTTGGCGCCTTTTTTTTAAGATGTCCACGGCTGGAGATATAACTCTCGAGATTTGGGACCTTGATCCAAAAACCAAAGTTTTTTCGATTCTATGTAAAAACAGAAAGAGACGTACGTAGGATTTTTTTTCGATATATTGATTTTTCGTGACATGGTGCATTTTTGAAATTTCAGATCAATCAGTATAGATTTGTTCGGGTTATGTTTCCAGCCAGTTAAGAAAAAGTGGTTTCAAGAAAAACGCTTTTAAAGTTTTAAGTACTCTAAAATCACCAGAGAATATCTAAGAGCCGTAGCAGTAGAAATGAAGATTCGGTCATTTAGTAATTTTTGCAACCTCCATCTCTTGTTATATTATTTTTAAGACCCTAAAACACCTTTGAAACAAAATAAACATTTTGATTTTTAGAAAATTCTACAGTGGTTTAACCCCTTAACTACCCGGAATCTAATTAATGACACATTGTAATTGTATTTTTCCTTCCGAAAAAAATGGTAAAATGTGATTATTTTTAATATTCCTAAGAACAATAAAACTCGTTGCTCGTCATTCAAGTCTGCGCACTTGATTAAAAAATTTACCTCCCATACTTTAGAAAGAAGAAATTTAAAAACTCCATAAATTTACTGATTAGCTACTATAAAATAAGTTAACAGATTCTGATTTGTAGCTGATCGAAAAACATTCGACTTAATAAATTGGGACAGTTGAGAAAGAATGTCCCTATTACCCAGTTGGAAAAAATGGCTGGGAATTCTTTTTCCTGAGCAACGTGATGTTCTATAAATTGATTTCTGAGGAGAAAAGTAAGGAAATGGAAGTGAGTTCGAGACATTCGACGTTGGCGCGAAATGCTCCAGATGTGGCAAATTGTCGGCGGACGCGTACCTTTCGATGCGCGAAAGCGATGCCGTGGCAATGGCAACTGGCCGTCGCACACAAAACACGCGAACGGAGGGAGATACATGGCGGCAGTATGTTACACGTGTTACCAGCCCGCACGTACGGGTTTCGTCCGGTAGTCAATCGCTCTAATACTCGTACTCGGCTATGGTCCACACTATTCTCCCTTGCTCTATCTTTCTCTATCTATCTCGCCACCTATCACTCGGATCCCAACTTTCCAACCCCGAACTTTTACCATACTCTCTTGTCTGACCAAAACGTCATTTTCTACTTCAATTTTTCTTTTTGGAATATCAATCCTTATAATAAAGAAAATTGTAGTTGGAGCTTAAATAAAATTAATATGAAATAAGATAAGATATCTTCAGTCTGGGATTACCCTACTTCCTTGTCTGACCAATACTTGTTGGCCTGACCAAAACATCCTGTGCTACTTAAATTTTTTTAGAATATTAATCCTTCACAAACCTAAAATGTTAGTTGAAGACTTCATCAAATTAAGCTGAAGTAAGATATTTTCAGCTTAGGATTACCTTACTAAAATGTCTGTGAATTCACTTCCTTTTCTAATTTAATATATTTTTAGAATATCGATTTTTAACATAAATAAGATGTTAGTTCAATATTAATGGTATTTTTCTACTTAGATATCTTAAAGAATATTTATCCTTAAAACAAGAAAAATATTACATGAAACTTAAATTAATCTGAACTAAGATAGGATATCATCAATCTGGGAACATCATTATGCATGGTATAAACAATACTTCCCTTTCTAGTGACATTTTTCAAAATTATAAGCCCTTAAAAGAAAAAAATAGGTTAATCTAAGCCTCAATTAAATTAACTTGAAGTTAAATAACATTTGTATCAGTGAATTTGATTGAATCAAGCCAGAGATCTTCATCAAAAAGAGATTTTTAAACAATCCAGAGAGATATTTTTTAAATGAAAAAGTTTAATCATTAGAAAAACGTTACAATTTAACAAAATATTTTGACAAAATAGTATAATAATTAGAGCAAGAGATTATTCTTTAACACTCGGAACCCAACTTTCCAACCCCGAACTTTTACCATACTCTCTTCTCTGACCAAAACGTCTTTTTCTACTTCAATTTTTCTTTTTGGAATATCAATCCTTATAATTAAGAAAATTGTAGTTGGAGCTTAAATAAAATTAATCTGAAATAAGATAAGATATCTTCAGTCCGGGATTACCCTACTTCCTAGTCTGACCAATACTTGTTGGCCTGACCAAAACATCCTGTGCTACTTGAATTTTTTTAGAATATTAATCCTTCATAAACCTAAAATGTTAGTTGAAGACTTCATCAAATTAAGCTGAAGTAAGATATTTTCAGCTTAGGATTACCTTACTAAAATGTCTGTGAATTCACTTCCTTTTCTACTTTAATATATTTTTAGAATATCGATTTTTAACATAAATAAGATGTTAGTTCAATATTAATGGTATTTTTCTACTTAGATATCTTAAAGAATATTTATCCTTAAAACAAGAAAAATATTGCATGAAACTTAAATTAATCTGAACTAAGATAGGATATCATCAACCTGGGAACATCATTATGCATGGTATAAACAATACTTCCCTTTCTAGTGACATTTTTCAAAATTATAAGCCCTTAAAAGAAAAAAAGAGGTTAATCTAAGCCTCAATTAAATTAACTTGAAGTTAAATAACATTTGTGTCAGTGAATTTGATTAAATCAAGCCAGAGATCTTCATCAAAAAGAGATTTTTAAACAATACAGAGAGATATTTTTCAAATGAAAAAGTTCAATCATTAGAAAAAAGTTACAATTTAACAAAATATTTTGACATAATAGTATAATAATTAGTGCAAGAGATTATTCTTTAACACTCGGATCCTAACTTTTCAACCCCGAACTTTTACCATGCTCTCTTGTCTGACCAAAAAGTCATTTTCTAATTCAATTTTTCTTTTTGAAATATCAATCCTTATCATAAAGAAAATTGTAGTTGGAGCTTAAATAAAATTAATGTGAAATGAGATGAGACATCTTCAGTCTGGGATTACTCTACTACCTTGTCTAGCCAATACTTAATTTTCCACTTCATTTTTTAAAAATATTATTCCTGAAGGTACCGTACATAAATTTCATAACAACCAAGGGCGAGAGGTTCGAGACTTTTTGTTACGATTTGTTACAATAAGGGGGAGGTGGTCCTTTAATTGTGAACGTAATTTTATACAAAAATAAAAAAATAAAAATTTCTGAAAATGATATTATTCTTTTAAATTTTCTTATTTGCTTGAAAATCTAAACATTTTCTTGAAAATATATAATTTTAGATTGCAAAGTCAAATGAAATATTTTTTGGATGAAAACTATTTTTTCTGAAAATTTGTCTTCTCGATTTAAAAATTCCTATTTTATTTAGTGGAAAAATGCATTTTTTTGATAAAGCAGGAACTATTTTTTCTTAATTTAACTGTTTCCTACAACATTTACTCTGTATTGGAAATTCGTATCTTTGTTTTGAAAGACAATTGCAATCTTTTTGGATGAAAATTCTACTCTTTTTTGAAAATTCATCTTTTTGATTCAAAAATTATCTGTTTTAGTGAAATTCTTTATTTTTTTTGGGCAAAAATGTAACTTTTTAATTGAAAATGTAACAGTTCTGTTAAAAAGTAATACTTTTCAGTTAAAAATTCGACTATTTAGCAGAAAATTATCTAATTGCTCACAATTTATATTATGGCGCTGGCAAGTAAACTGGATTGTTCATTTTGTAAAAACTTAACTATCGTTTTATGTTTTTTTAAAAATATTTTTAAAAAGATATTTTTTCTGTCTCAAATTAAAACGCAACTGTTTGCTTGAAAATAAAACCATTTTGTTTTAAGTCATACTTTTTGGTTGCAAATCCTGCTATTTACGGGTTGAATTTAAATATTTTGGTGGTGAAATATGTACTGAAATCCTTTTTGGATGAAAATTCCACAATTTTCTTTTCTGAATTTCTTTTTCTTTTTTAATTAATATTAAATCTTCTTCAAGTGAAATTTCATCTTGGAAGATCCTTTGGGTTGAAAAATTTGTCTTTTTAGATTAAAAACTCAATTTTTTTGTATAAACTTATTTTTTGTCAAACAATTCATATTTTGATCTTGAAAAGTCAACTGAAATATATTGTGATAGAAAATTAAAATATTTTTTAAAATTTATCTTTTTGATTTAAAAATTTAGCTGGTTTAGTACAAAATTAATTTTTTAAATGAAAATACCACTTTTTAGTTCAAAATAATTTTGCTTATCTTGGGGTATTCAACTATTTTGCTTGAAAGATTTAGTTGAATCAATTCTTTAAGCATTAATTTTTCTATTAAAGGAATATATTTCTAGTTCAAAACTCATCTCTTTGATTGAAGATTGAAATATTTTGTTGAAAATTAATATTTTTTCTTGAAAAATTCAATTACTTGTGCAAAAGTTAACCTACCTTTTTTTAGTTAGTTTTTTTATTGAAGGCTTATGCCTTTGGTTGAAAATTTAACTGTTTAGTTAAAAACCCTTTTTGGTTTGAAATTAATTGTTAACTGAAAATGTAACTTTTCCATTCTTTTCAGATTCACAATTTACCTTTTTTAGTAAAAAATCATAAGTTTCTTGGTTTGAAATTTCATTTTTGTTGGATAAAGTAGCATCACATTCGTGGAAAATTAATTTTTTGCTGAAGTCCTATTTTTGCTTTGAAAATTCAATTTTTGTAGAGAAAATTCACATTTTGGCTTCAAGGTTTAATAATTTAGATAAACTTGCGGAAACTTTTTCGCTGAGAACTTATGTTCATAGTTTGAAAATTCAACTGTTATGTTAGAAATTTAATTATTTTATTTAAAGTTCAAGTATTTTATTAAAAAACCATCTTTTATAGCAGAAAATAAATTTTTTCTCTAAAATAAATTAATCAATTGTAAATTTAAACTAAAAAGTACGAAATATTAGAGGTGGTGGAAGGAGGTGGAACATTTGCGTACGGTTCGTTATAGGGGGAGGAGAGGTTTTAGAGATTGCCTATAATCTCTAACGTATTTTAAGTTCGATCCCTAAGATAAACACAATGTCAGTTCAAGCCTAAATCAAATTGATCTGAAATGAGATATCTTCAATCTGGGATACTATGCTGCATATACTGACCAAAACTATCTTTTCTACTTGAATCGTTTTAGAATATTAATCATTTAAATAAACTAAATGTTAACATAAGCCCAAATAAAATCATTTTGAAGTGAGATAAGATATATTCAACCTGGGATTTACCTATACTATTGTTTTACCAATATTTCCTATTTAACTTAATTTTTTGCAATATCGATCCTCACTATAAACAGAATCTTAATTGAAGCCTCAATAAAATTATTATCAGATGAGATATGGAATATCAATCCTTAACAGAAACAAAATGTTAGCTAAAGCCTTTATCGAAATTATTTTCATATTTTAATATATATACCATTTATCCCAGTTACAGTGTTTTATTTATCTTTCTGTTCTTATCTCTTTTTATATATGTTTTTTTAATTAGATAGTGCTTAATTTATATATTCTATATTCTGCAAAAGGCCAGCAAATTATGGGCTACAGGATACTCAAGTTATAGAAGTGACAATTAAACTATAATAAGTGTTTCCGGTAGAAAAAAAACATGCAGTGATAAAAGTAAACTGAACATACAATTGAAATTGGAAAACGTGTAAGAAAGTGTGTCTAAGGATACTGAGTGGTCATGGTGGACAGTGCAGTTTTTAAACTTGAGTAAGTCAGGGGTGACAACTATCAGGTATGGAAATACAAATTAGACTTGTTGCTAATTAAAGAAGGTGTTTGGGAAAACGTCGCGAGGAAGCACCCACAGCACCAACCGATAAATGGAAAAAGGATGACGATAAAGCCCGCGCTGCTATCGGTTTAGCCGTTAAAGGCAACCAGCTTATCTACATACGGGAAGCGAAAACTTGAAAAAGTGAGGCTTTGGAATCTTTGAAGAAGTATCACGAAAAATCAACGCTGACAAATAAGGTATTTTTAATGAAGAGAATTTTTAGCCTAAGGTTAGAATGGTACGCTGGTAACAGCATTAAAGTCAAGATCTGAAGACGATCTCACTTTGGAGTTTATTAAAGGTAAACTTATAAAGAGAAATTTATGAGGGAGAAAGAACTGCATAAAATATCAAAAGTAGAAAGTCAAAAAGGAAAAGGAAAGTAACGGTTCAGGCTCCGACAATAAAGCGAACATCTGTTTTATGACTAATGCTAAAAAAGGAAAAACTTCCGGGGAATGGTTCATAGATTCGGGGGCTTCGAGGCACGTGGTGATCAGCCGTAAGTTCTTCTAGGATTTAAAGCAGTTAATATAACTGTTTGGCTGAACGAGAATTTACTAAAGGCTGTGCTATACGTTCCGTCCTTTGAAAATATTTTAATTTCTGTACGGAAGATTTCTAAGAATGGTCATCCTGTATACTTTTCGGGCTCCGACTGCAAAATACTCTCTAGAGGAAGGACAAGAACAGTAGCAGCTGGGTGCGGAAACAACTTATACAGTTAGGTGACAGAAGAAACAGTATATTTTGCAACAATAGAAGATCGGCACACAGAAGATTGCCAACATGATTGATACAGAAAATTCGATCATCGAGACTTCAAAGCAATTAAGGAACTCGCAAACAAAGAGCTTGCATCAGGTATGAGGATTAGGATCTGTGGGGTGAGACTTAGGTATAGAGACAATTACCCCAGGTAACAAAAGGCACATCCTTACAATTATTGATTATTTTAGCCGATATTCAGTAGTTTATTTGATGCAGCATAAAGGTGAAGCTATAGGTCTAACTAAGCAATTGGTCGAGTTTGTGAAAACACAATTTGAAAAGAAACCTAAAATAATTCGTTCAAATGAAGGAAGGGAATATGTGAATAGTGATCTGCAGAATTATTAAGGAAGGAAGGGATTCGAATGCATTACACAGTGGCTTACTCGCCCCAACAGAACGGAGTAGCAGAACAAAAGAACAGGTTCCTGCTAGAAATGGCAAGGTGCATGCTGATCGACGCTGGAATGGCCAAAAAGTATTGGGGAAAAGCTGTAAATACAGCTAATCATTTGCAGAATCGGCTTCCTACAAAATGTCGAATGAAGACGCCGTGCGACTTATGGCATTCGGAGAAACTAAATGTCGAAACTTACACGTTTCCGGATGCAACTTTCTTGTACACATACCAAAGGAGCCACGAGGAAAACTGGACAACAAAGCTGAGGAATTAAAATTCGTCGGATACTCAGAAACTTGTAAAGGATTTAGATTGCTGAATATCAGTACAAGTAAGATTAAAATCAGTCGATATGTATTTTTCAAGGATGTACCGGTATCAGGAAATAAAGATCCAAAGATAAATATTAGTAAAGGCAAAAGTGTTACTGAAGTAATCATTCAAGGACCGTCTAAAGCATCTGAAGAAACGAAGGAAAGAGAAGAAGGAGATCAGGACATCGAAGGAATTTGTCATCAATAAAACGAATTCAGGGACACATGGAGTTCTAATGAAAATTCATCAATGGAAGAAAGTGAAGTAGCGGAAGAACGCCCACAAATTCCAGCCAGACATTCTACATGGAGCAATTTGGGAATAGCCCCCTGTAGGTTAATGGCAGTTATATCTTCAGAAACAGATAGAGAACCGACCAATTTTCAGGAAGCAATGACGTCATTGAGCAGTTCTTAGTGGAAAGCAGCAGCGTAAGAAGAGATGGAGTCACTCAAGGAAAACGGAACCTGAAATTTAATTGAACCACCAGTAAATTCAAAGGTCAACTGGATTGCAGAATGCAAAACCATTAAAAGTTCTATCAGATACTGGTTACGTGAAGGCAAGAGAAAATGAAGAACCTATGCAAGATAACAACTCTTATCGGAAGCTTATTGTGAAACTATTGTACATAGCAGTTAACACCAGTCCGTCTGAACATGCCGTTCAGATTGAGCTCAAAATCAAGAAGATAGGAAATCAAACATTATTTATTCAAGTTCCATAGAGCAACAATAAGTTGGGCTTGCCAGTAGCAAGACTGTGTGTCACTATCTTCGACAGAGGCGGAGTACATCGCGCTTGCAGAAGCCACACAAGAAGGAACCTGGATTCGACATCTTTGAGAAGGTTTTCAACAAGGTGAACAAAGTTCAACAACAATTTTTGAGGATAATCAAGGTTGTTCAAAGTACATGGAAAACAGAAAATTCAGTAATAGAACCAAACATATATCTGCTAAATGTCATAATGTTAGAGATTTAAAAGCGCAAGGAAAAGTTATTTTTGAATTTTGCACAACAGAATTTATGTTAGCGGACATGTTAACAATATTTTTAAATAATGTAAAGTTATAAGTTTTTCGAAAACAGTGCGGTTTATTTTAAAGGACATTAAAATTTCATCGTTGTTTAAAAGGACATTAAGGGTTCATCGCTAAGGAAGGGTTTTGGAAGTGCAACGGTGAATATTTTTATATTAGGACTAGAATATAGTTTTCAAAAATGCAGTTTGTCTAAGTCTGATCATTGACGCATGAGGTTCAGCTCACTTAAAGTAAAGCTTTTCAATTACTTAGTGCTTAATTTATATATTCTATATTCTTCAAACTGCAAACAAATCCTTAATTTTATTAATCCTTCAGTCACTACCGTGACTGACAAAAACCCCATTTTCTACTTAGATTTTTGTTAGAATATTAATAATGAATATTCGTGAATAATAATTGTATTTTTCTACTCAGATTTCTAAAAGAATATTTATCCTCAACACAAGAAAAATATTACATGAAACATTATTAAAATTAATCTGAACTGAGATAGGATATCATTAACCTGGGAACATCATACTGCTTGGTCAAAAAATCCTTCCCTTTCTACTTAAATTAAAAAAAATTAAAAGCCCTGAAAAGAAAAAAGACGTTAATTGAAGCCTCAATAAAATTAAGCTAAAGTTAAATAAGATTTGTGTTAATGAATCTAATTTAATCATTCAAGAGATCTTCGTCAGTCAACAGATTTTTAAACAATCCAGAAATAGTTAGATTTTCTAAATTGAGACGCAGTTTGAAACGCAGTTTGGGATAAAAAATACTACAGTGTCTGCGTAAAGCGTAATTTTTTGCTCATATTTTTTGAAAATATTAATAATTGACATAAAGTGTCATTTGCAGCGAAAATAAAATAAATTTGAAGTGAGATAAGATATCTTTAGCCTGGAATTACCATGCATCAGTGTCTGACCAAATATTCATTTTCTACTAATATGTTTTTAGAACATAAATAATCAACATAAACAAAAGTGTTAACTAAAGTATAAATAAAATAAATATGAAGTGTAATCCAACATTCCAGCTTCGGATGCCCAAAATTCATGACCAAACTATTAGTTCAAATATTTTGAATCCAGTAAACCGAAAGTGATAATTTAATTTCTTTAGAACTTAAGTCATATTTTGGATATTACTTAAGGAAAACTACGCAATAGTAGGTGAAAATAAAATTGCTTCTCCGCATATTTTTGCTTTATATTTAAGTTTAGAATCTATTTAACAATATCTTTGAAGCCAAAGGCTTTTTATTTTGTATTTACAATTATTAAAAAAAAATTTCGTCACTCGGTGCGTTTCTGAAGACTATAGGCAAATAATGCTAAAAACTGTAATTTTTCCTGAGCATAAGAAAGTATCTTTTTATCTGTAATTTTGTCATCAGAAACTATTTTATTGTGGTAATAAATAAATAAATATTTAAGTTTTTACATAATTTTAATTCTTGTTTTAAATTATTCTCTAATACCTATTTTGTTATATTATATACTATAATTTTCCAGGTTGAAATTTTCCTATTCTGCATTGTCTGATCAACAATTTCTTTTATACATACTTCGATTTCTCTTAATTGTCACTTTTCAACATAAAAAAGCTAATAGTTAAAATCTTCTAAACTAAGTACATTGCAAGTGAGACTTCACGTCTAAAGCTTGGAGTTTTCTCACTAACTAGTCTAAAGAGCAGTCTATTTCTACTGGATTTTCTTTTTAATTTCAGTCCTTAAGACAAGTAAACTATTAGTTGAAACTTTAAAAAACAAGGAGTGAGATGCCGCTCCCCAGCCTGGAATTTTACCATACTTCATGTCTGACTAATCCTTGTGTTTCTACATATCATTTTATTTTTAGAGGATCCATCGCTAAAACAAACAAAGCGTTAATTACAGGCTTGACAGTTTGAATCATAATTAGTTCATATTGAGAAAGTCGAATTCTGAACAAACTATAATTTTTTCTAGTTAATACTTCCAGCAAAAGAGCGAATATAACTGAAATTCACAACGAATTTGTGACATAATGATCTAGTAAAAAATTGCGACCCTAATTTTTTCTGTGTGAGGAAAACTAAAGAAAAGATTCCAAAATAATTATGATGCAGAAAGCATACAATATTTTGATGTCTCGATTTCATTAAAAATAGTAAAAAATGTAGCTCGTAGACTGAAAATAGGGCACTGTATAGACTTAGTATTGAAAATAAGGTACAGTCTGTCAAGTTAAAGCGTGGGTGGCTTTACTCGCAGTCGGTAAGGTGTATCGACATGATTTTGGTGTCAAAATATTAAGAAGAGCTCCC
>NC_046662.1:24664386-24678004 GCF_010883055.1 Belonocnema kinseyi | reverse complement strand
AAGCATGAAAGAGGGAGCTCTTCTTAATATTTGGACACCAAAATCATGTCGATACACCTTACCGACTGCGAGTAAAGCCACCCACGCTTTAACTTGACAGACCACATTAGGGACCACAGCTAGATATAAGGGCTGACTGGAGAAACAAGGACCAATCTGTAAGACCCTTAATTAATGCCAGCTACATCGAATAAGTTTGAATCAAAAATCCGTATCTCGAGAATAGAATTTTGCCAAACATTCTTGTCTGCGCAACACATCACTTTCTACTTATTTTTTCAATATTAGTATTTATGGTAAGAAAACTGTTATTAGAAATCTTATAAATCGAAAAGATCTGAAGTGTGACATTAATCTCTCCAGGCTGAAATTTTACGATAATGTTTTTACAGGACAAAACGTCATTTTCTACTTGTTTTTTCGAAACTTATCAACAATATCATAAAAAAATATAATTCCAAATCTTCTCAATTAAATAAATATTTAATTTGCCCTTGAAGTCCAAGAATTTAAATAATCCTTGTAAAAAACTTTTAATTTATCTTTACGTATCTAAAATTTGCTTCGAATAATATAGATGACTTTTCAACCAAATAATTGAATTTTTAATTAAAATGATGAATATTCTAATGGAATAGGTTAATTTTTTCTCAAACTACGAAAAAAATCAATTATCAACAAAAGAGTTTAAATTTTAACCAGGTAGTGAAATTTTCAACCAAAATTATGAATTGTCTGCAAGAAATGTATACTATGTCTTTTATCGATATGAAAAATTTATTATTTAATCAAGAACAGTTAAATTCGATTTAAAGTACGTAATTTTCAACCAATAAGATGAATTTTCGACCAACTAAGTAGAATTTTTAACAAAATACTGTGTTCACGAAAAGAATAATCATCAACATAATCAAATCATTAGTAAATACCTTCTAAATCAACTAAATCAACTCGATCTATGCAGAATGGAATTTGACCAGACTGTGGTCATGCTGCTTTGTCTAGATATGACCGCCTTTTCTACTTACTTTTTTCTTTAAGGTATCAATTCTTAACCTGCGGAAACTGTTAGTTATAACCTTCTAAATCGAATAAATCTGAAATGAGATGCTCCTTTAGAAATGGAATAAGACAAGGTTCTCCAAAGGTCGATCGGTCGCATATCCACGATTTCACATTGAATCTTGCAGCCGAACGGCAAGACGGAGATTCGCGGAGAACAAAGGGATGCGACCGAGAGGGCGCAATTAATCTCGTTTCCGCCGCCGCCAAGTCGAAATCGAAGTCGTTTAGGTCGAAGAAGCGTGTGGCACCGTAAGCGGTGGATGTAGTCGGAATTAAAGTCTCAGCCCTGGTCCCTCTCTTGCCCTCTTTCATGCGTCCCTCCTGCGTCCCTCCTGCTCATTCTCCTCTTCACGTCTCTCCGTATCAGCGACCGTAATTCACCGCTCCGTGCCTTGCTGCTGCTTCCTAAATGCTTCTAACTCCTATATTCCTTCGGCGAGATCGAACAATGGCGCGTGAAATTTCAACTTTGAACCCTCCATCTCTTCCTCGGCCACCCCCGAATATCCCTCTGCGATCTTCCTCTCGTTGATTCGCGTCGCGACAACGTGCGCTCTCTCACTTGCGTAATTTAATTATTCACTCGAAAGTCAAGGTTCACTGCTTCCTAAAGCGTCTTTGGTCCGTATGGTGAATCCTCCACTTCTTACGAAGACTGACGAGATGAAGTGGTGACAATTTTTAATCGGATGATGAGAAACATCTTCATATTCGAAGAGTTTCTTTTTCATTCACTTGCTCCTCTAGCCCCCTAATTTTTTTTATCCGTTACTGTCCAAATAATTCCTTCCCTAAAATCCTTACCATATTTTATTATATCAATTTTGATTCTTCAATCATTAAGACGTCGTAAAGTCTAGCCCTATAATTCACTTTACGTATTTTTTTGTAACTTCTTAATCTTACAATATTACAACCCTGAACAAAAATATTAGTCATGAATATGTAAGTTTTCAAGTCACATCTTTGTCCCTTTTTTTACTTCATTTCTTTCACCAAATTCTGCCATCACTAAAATTAATAGCACCCACTCTTGATCCATTATCTTTAATTCCTCTCCCACATTCCTTACATATATGATCTTGTGTTTTCCCTTTCTGCTCACAACTTATTTATTTTCCATTCTTCTTTTTTTCCCAATACATTTCTTCCATTATCTGGTTTCCCAATATAATTCTTGCTATTCTTGTGAATAATGTATCCATTGCTTTCCTGAACCCTGTAGTAAACCTTTCTTTTCATCAACCTGTACTATTTATTATATTTTCATTCCTTAATCATTTGGATGAATTGCAGGCAACCCCAGACTTTATCTTATTTAACTTTCTTATAATCTCTTAATCTCAAAATATGAAATAAATTACTCTTCTGCATCCTTTCGATATACCCGCCCATACTTTCTCTCAAATTCAAGGATTTTACATTTTTGATTCTCTTTCACTTTCCCAATACATCCCTTAACTTGAATTCTTTTGTATTCTATATCATACTGTTCTGGTCTATTATGGTTCTCTCAATTCCTTTCCTAAACGCTTTCGTATTCCTTCCTTTTTTATGATCTCGGACAATTTATTGAATATTTATTCCTCAATAAACGAGACCTGCTGAGTTAAACCTTATTTTTCACCTCATAAACCTTTTCTAGAACAACGCAATCCCTTTCCTTTCATTCCACTCTTATTTCTCTGCTCTATTATCTTAGCGGCCATATCAATGTATCGAAGAACCATCTGCACATTTTTAAATAATTTTTAGATAACCATTATAAAATCTCCCCATTGCAATATAAAAAAAGATGAAAATTCTTTCCTAAAAATAAAAAAAGAATTTCCTTTTTGGACCAAAATAAAAAAAAGAAAAATTAGAAAGCAGCCTTACCAAACCTCCTTCTTCTCTTTTTATTTTTTTCGTCTGTTTTATTTTCATTATTATCAAATCACAATAAAAAAATCACCAATATTTCGGCTATCATACAGCACCCTTATCAAGGCAAAAAATAGAAAAAAAAATAATAACAGAACAGGCAGGAACAGCAACAAAACCACGATGCTTTCTTCCTAACACAGAATAATCAAATAACGTTCGACATGAATACCCATGACAAAACATACCTGAAAAATTTGGTGTAGATCTCTAATATAAAAATTACTTTCATTATGCAAAACTTGAACATTATTTCAATCAAAATGATGGCCAACTTTCATCAATTTTTTAGTATGTATAACAAGAACCATCTTATAGTCATCCTTTTCAAAATTATCCAAAGGATCCTTGAAAATACTTATTAAATCCATTTTTAATTGTATACGTAAAACAGTATGGATCCTAAACTTTTTTATGATAAATTTAATAGTTTTCAAAATTTGATAAAAAAATGTAAAAAAAAAAGTATTCAAAGAACTACACTCCCTCAATTTCCCCTAATTGTCTGCAGGAAAAATATTACTTTGTCTGCTTTTTATTTGTTGAATTCTAATTATAATATTTTTCTAATTTTACTTTTGTGGCTACTGGTTTAGAAAAAGGACATTCCTGACAATATTCAAATTTCCTTTGTGAAATGAAACTTGGGACAAACCTAGAGCTCTGTCAACTAAGTTTTTGATTACTGCTACTTTGTTTTGAAAAGGATGAGCAGAAAGGAGATTTAAAATTTTACCTGAATATGTATTCTTCCTGTACCAATTGGTAATTATATTACCATTCTGACCTGTAGTTGCTTACATGTCCAAAAAACTGATTTTATTATTGTCTTCTATTTTACGGGTTACTTAAGTTTCGGATGAAAACTATTGAAAACATTGACAACCATCTGAACCTTTGCTAGAGAAACACATACAAAGATATTCTTGGTTTTATTTTCAGGAGTTCTGCACATTAACTTCAATTATTAACATGGTACATCGCCAATATTTAAATTATTTTACTGTACCTAAAGTTAAACCCTTTCATCTTCCAGACGATTATTTTGTTCCTCTTTTTCTTTTCTAAACCTTAAGAGAAAATAAATAATAAATTCAAAGAGAAATTGGAATTCGATCTATCTAGCTTAAGATTTCACTTAACTCAGGATGTGTAACTTAAGTAAAAGATAAATAATGTCCTAATGGGACAAGTTTCCTAGGATTTAATTGATATGTTTCAATTAGAAAGCTTGGATAAATTATATTTCAATATATCTTCAAATATCTGATCACGATCAAATAATTAAATAAATAATTTTCCTAAAATCATAATTAATAGTTTCTTGCATTTTCCATGAGATCCATGAATTTGAATAACAATTTTTAGGAAATTGTTCACATACTTAAATTGTAGAGCGTATTTTATATTTCATTAGTTTGATTGATAGATATTTCCTTGATAAGTATATACCGTTTACTTTTAATAATATAGATAAATTTTTAATAAAGAAATTAAATTTTTAACTAAAATGATCAATTTCAACTGGAGTTGATCAATTCTCAATCAAGACAATAACTTTCTGTGAAAAACGAGGAATGTGTAACTAAAAAATATAAATTTTAAACAAAAATTTTAAGCTTAAATGTTGATTGAAAAAAATTAATTTTGCAACCAGAAATAAATTTTTAAACCTCACGAGAAGAAGAAAAATAAAACAAGAAATTAGAAGGGAAATAGTGGGACTTTAAAAAGAGGTGAGTAAATCGAAAGACGTCAGCGATATGAAAAAAAAGGATGCAGAATTTAATACAAAGGCTAGAAGAGAAGAAAAAGTCTGATAAAAAGATAAAAGAGTTTCATAGTAGGTTTCAGCAGATAGAAAGTTCAAAGTAGTAGTTTGGATTAAAAAATAGTTGTAATAAGTATAAGGGAAGGTTGAGTAAAATAGAAATAAAAAGGAAACGGAGAGGAAAGAAGAAGAAAACTAGTGATAAATGGTGCAAGAATAGAGGGAAAGGATATGGAAGCAGCCGAATAAGTGCTAAAAATAAGAGACGCAAAGGTAGAATTAGAGGAAGGTAAAAGTGCAGGGAAGAAAGGAATAAGTGGAGAGTCAATAGAACTGGTGAAACTAAAAAACAGAGAGCGTGAGAAGGGAGTCATGTCAAAGAAAGGAGTAATGACAACGAAGAGGAAGTTACATAAAAGCTTGCAGAGAATAGAAAATTTGACATCGGAATAAAAATAAGTATAAGCTAAGGAGAATAGGGAGAGAGGAAGGGAAGAGAGAAAAAAGAATTATACTTAAGTATTAGCGGATAGATCAAAATTATATGGTGAGATTGGGAAAAAGAAAGAGAAAAGTTAATAAAAATTGAGGTAACGAAATAATAAATTATGGAACCGAAGAGGAAAAAATTATAAATAATAAGTAAAAAAGAGAGGAGAAAAGAAAGAACAGTATAATAGACGACATTCTACTGAAATGCAGCAGATTTGAAAAGAAGAATACAGGATTTAACGGACATTTGAAATAATAGCAGGGGGTAGGAATGGTGGAGACGTGGCTAGATGGAAAAGAACGTAAAAGAGTTGGGGAAAGTTACCAAGAATTATCAGATGACAGATTCAGAATGCAAAGATAATAAATAAATAAGGCAGAGGAATAGAAGCAATCTTGGTGGGCATGAGGAAGCAATATATAACAAAGGACAAGAAATAAATAAAAAAAGAAATAGAAGAATAATGGAGATAGAAATAATGACAGGAGAGATTGAAAAAGTGTTAGAGGTCACAAGCAAAAAGGAGTTGGTGAAGATGGGGTAAAAATGGATTGAATAAGCAGAAAAAAGACGGAAAGATTCGAAATAAATCAAGAAAATAGAGGAAAGGGAAAGGTATTGGAGAAGAACCTGGAAGAAAAAAGAGTTAACTTTGGTATGTGTTTAAATGAAGAGAAGAAATATAAAAGATTTGTAAAATAGGAAAATGAGATTAAGATGAAGGGCGAGGATTGGGAGGTAGTAAATAGAGAGAAAAAGACAGAGAGAAAGAGAAAGAGAGAGAGAGAAGTAAGCCGGATTTTGAAGATATTGGAATAGAAGAAATAGTTATGTAGATTGTGTAGGATGGATAGGAATCGAAGATAGAAAAGAAGAAAAAAGGAAAAGAAATTCGACGAGAAAGAGGACATAACGAAGAAAAAAATAATAAAGGCCCCTGGTTTAGATGAGGTTTAAAATGAAATCTTTAAATATGGAGGGATGGATTTAAAGGAATGGACATGGATAATGCGCAATGGAGTATATAGAGCAAAGAGTGGCCAGAGTTATGAAAAGAAGGAGTAGTTTTACTGGTAGTGAAAAAAGGGCAAAAGCGTCGTTCTGAGAGTGCAATTTTATTTAATATATGAAGCTCAGAGTTTAAAGAAGAATAGATAGAAGTTAGGATAAGAGAAGAAAAGATACGCTTAAATAGCTTCTATTTTTTAAAAATAAATTTTGTTGTCACGTCTAGCTGTATCGAAATAAAACAGGAGGAAGCTCCACTTTCGATCCTCTCATCGGAAGGTACAACGAGAATGATAAAAAATGAGAAGAGCTGCCGTGGGGTTCCCCTTCAATATTCACTCCGAGTGTTGGAGTGTGGGATCTCGAGTTTTACATGCAATCTTCTCGCGTGATCCGCGAGTGGCGTGCGTTTGCAGAAGAGAGAGGGCAGAAGAGATGAAGAGAGATCAAGGGTGAATAGTCTCACCCTATTGCTATCGACAAATGTTACAACGTTTTCGCGAAATTCCTCGGAGAAATCTTCGCGGCATTTCATCATTCGCGTGCTGGCAACAAATTCGTTTCACATTGTGCCAACAACATGGCGAAAAATGCCGGATATATATTCACGTAAATGCACGAGGGATTGAGAACTCTCTTCGGAGGTCAGAAAATAATACTTGCCTTCCTTTGTCAGACATCTATGTTATTCTAATTCTGTTGGTAAAATATGATTCGCATAAAAAGATTTTAAAAAGATTTGTATCTAAAGTCCAGAAGTTGACTCAGATGTAACAACTCGTTCGGTACAAGCATTGGAAACAGACATTAAAAGCGCTTCAAAAAAATTGTTTTAATGAGTTGACAATATTTTTCAGAAGCTTTTAAGGGCATTTACAGGACTTTAAAGGATTTTAATAATTTCAAGAAATGTTTATGGCTTAGAAACGTTTAGAAAAATTTGAGATTTGAAAGTTTTGAATTCAGTTTAAGAAACTTCACAATAATAAATTAAGGGTTTTAATACCATTTTAAAGATTATAAGGATCTTAAAAGTAGACAACTTTTTCATGAGATTATTGCAAATAATTTCTGAGACATTTCATATTTGTTCTATACATTTTGAAGAATTTCACAAGAAGAAAGGTATTTTGTAGCATTTTCAGAGATTTGAAAAGCTTTTCAAATATTGAACAGAATTTCAAAAATTGTATGCGGTTTTGAATACTTTGCTGGAAGATCTGAAGGTATTCAAGAGATTTATGACTTGGTAAACTTTGATTGTAAAATTTTATTTTTTTGATAAGTCGAATGTTTGGAAACCTTTCAAAATTCTGAAACAGTTTTTTTTTCTAATTTGTAATAATTAGGGATGTGGCGTACGAACCGGAAAACAAGTCCGACTCGACCGAACCCAAAACAACCTTCAACCACCGGCCGCGTTTATGTTTTAAAGAATGTTGCATACCACGAATAAAAATCTAAATTTACAAAATTTTAAATCGTTTTTTTTTCAAAAGTTTGGAAGCCTTCAAACTAGTATCTTCAAATTTATTTTTCAAAACAAAAAATCATTATACATTTTCCTGGAAATATAAAGAAAATTATTTAATTCTCTTAAAATTTGTTGAAATTTGTGAATGTTAATTTTGTTTAAATCTCTAAAGATCTGCATTTAAACAAAAAATTTAAAACTCGGGAAAGTAAAACATTCTTTTTTAATATTTACAAAATTACCAGATATCCCTTAATCTTACTCGAATTTTTTCTACAATCTTATAATCTTGCCAAAATCTTTAAAAAATGTTACGATTTTCTTCCAAAATTTTAAAATTCCAAGAAAGCTTCTTAATTGTTTTTACTTTTTAAAATCTATATCATGATATAAATTTTATTAAACTTTCTCAAGATTTTAATTATTTTCGAATTTTTTCAAAACTTCTGCGTATCCTTTGAACTGATTCTGTTTTGGTAGTGCGTTTAAGTATTTTCTAAATAATTCGTCTTTTTTTATTCAATCCAACTGGTTGATACTTCTGTTCTGTAACGTAAATTTTCAAACTAAAAATTTAACTGTTCCTTTTTTAGTTGAAAATTTATCATTCTAAGCATTCTAAAACTGCTTTTTTTAATCCTTTCTTTCGATTTGAAAAATTTTTCACTTATTCTGGAAAATTCATATTTCTCAATGAAAATTCATATTTCTTGGGTGATAATTAACTTTATTTTTTCAAATTAAACTTCTCGGTTTCAAAACTTTTCCATTTGGTGAGGGTTCAAATAATTTTGTTAAATGTTTTATTTTTGGTTAAAATTCAAGTATTTTATTTAATTCAATTTTTTTTGAAATCCTAAGTCTTTTCTTGAAAATTCGTCCTTTGGGATTGAAGAATGTATGTTTTATTGTTCAAAAGTCATAATTCTCTAACTTCGCTATTTTATCATTGACTTTATTTTTGCAAATTAAGCTCCCCGGCTTCAAAATTCATCTCTCTTATCAAAATTTGTCTTCTTGGCTGTACAATTAAACTATTTGGTTGAAAAAAATACAAAATTTTCTTATCGTTAATCCAATTGGTCTTGTATGTCTAATCGCGGATTTAAATTTTATTTTTTAATTAGAGAAGTGTGACGTCTGTGAAAATCTTCACGTTAAGACAAATATATTATTGATTAGGCATTTATTTATTTAAGATTCATTAATTTAATATTAATAATCTTGTTAATGCGCAGAATATCTAAAAATAAAACCAAGAATCTAACGATCAAATTTAGACCAGCAGCATAAAATGTTCATATTGGAGTCTGGAAAAAATATTAAAAAAATTTTTTTTTTCCATTTTCCCCTAAAAAAAGAAAAGAAAAAACTTTTTTCTTTACACGAAAATAAAAAATAAAAAGAGAAGGTGATCAAACAAATGCCCTTCCTTCTCTTTTTTATTTATTTTGTCGTTTTTATTTCTTTTATTATAAAACCATAACAAAAAAACCTTTACAAAAAAAAATAATCTTTAAAGTTTCGGCACTCATAGAGCATCCTTACCAATGCGAACAAATAAATTAAAATAAAATTATGGACAGGCAAGAACGGCTATCCTATTTATTTATCCTATTAAACGTCAAATAATCGAGTTGATGTGCAGAATTCCTGAAATTAAAGCCAAGATTCCAATAACCAAATTTGGAGAACCACCATAAAATGTTCCTATAGCAATCTGAAAAAAATTAAATTGTTCTTTTCCTTTTTCCCATAAAAAAAAATAAACAAACTTTTTTCCTTAGAAAAAATTTAAAAAGTGGAAAGAAAAATCAGTTACGTTTATAATTTTTATGAGGTATGTATATAACTGGTTTTCCTTCTGAACTTTCTCTTGATTTTCGGGTTTCTTTTCTTGGCTATCAGGGAGAGAGCATCATTTTTCCGTTGCCTGCCCAAAATTTTATGTTATTTTTATTTATTTTTTCGCTTTGATAAGGGTGTTTTGTGAGTGCCAAAACGTGTGTGATAATTTTTTACAAATGTTTTTTTGTTGTGGGTTGATAATAATAGAAATAAAAAGGACGAAAGAAATAAAAAAGAGAAGGAAGGGCATTTTAGAGATTTCCTTAAAATTTTTCTTTCCTCTTTTCTGTTTTTTTCCAAGACTGCAATAGGAACATTTTGTGTTTGTGATCCGAATTTGGTCGTTAGATTCTTGTTTTTATTTTCAAAATCTGAATTCTGAATCCAAACTAAATTTCGAATTACGTAGGTTATCCTTGAAAAACAAAATTGAAACTATTTTTTCTGTGCGACCCACCAAGAGCAATGTTAATATTCTCCAGGACCAAATTATTGAAATCACCTTAGATTGAAATCTAAGGAAGGAATATCCGGAAGTAGTTATCTTGGTAGCGAGGCGCAATGCGTCAGATTTAATCGCCATGTTAGCTTACATAGATACAAAACGGCGGGTCGACGAGACGTCCTGGAAACTCGACCTTACGTCCATGCAGGAATCGGGAGCCTCTACAGGAACAGCCGTTAACGGGGTGCCATTTTCGATAAAGCGGCGTTGCGAGTATGACACTGATCGCACAGGGCGTGTAGGCAAGCTCCTCGTAAAGTGTTTAGTCAGGGGGAAGGTCGATGGTGGTGATGGCGACATTGGTGGTGGGACGTGGAGAACGGGACGGGAGGAACGATGAGAAATGCGAGTTGGAAGGGAGTGGATGAGTTAAACTACACGAGGTCTGACGGTAATAATTGAGTGCCGCTCTGTCTAGTTAACGCCCTCAACCCAGCACTAACTCGTCACGTTATCGACTAAACCGACAGCGATGCGTGACAAATCCATCTTACCTACTCAACCTTTCTACCTGTCTAGCGGATATAACAATACTATTATCCAAAACGAGCGATTAAACTACCTTGCAATTTCTCTTGCAGATTAACTGGAAAAAATCGTTTGGAAAACTAATAAGATAGTCTATTACACTTCCTATTATTAAAAAAATCCACCAAACTTCCTTTCAATTTCCCCTGCAGATTCGCTGAGACAAAATATCTTGATTGGGCAGCTACTAAAACAGTATATTAGTATTAATAACACATGACCAAAAAATGGTTTTAGGAGTCAACTGGGATTCTAATAGGTATACTGTATATTTTTGGGGCCGCTAAACACGAATCTAATCGAAAAATTGAGTCAACACGTCAGGATGTGCAGTAAAATTTTAAAAAATGGTTAAAAACCTGGAATTTCTGCATATATTTCCTCCCCAAACCTACAATCTCCAAATTATCAAGCATGAAACCCACAAAGTTGCAAGCCCCAAACCCCAAACCAACAAGCCCAAAACATAAAAGCTCCATATCAACAAACCCACAAAGCCCAAAGTAACAAGCTCCAAAGCCACAAGCTCCATATCCACAAACGTACAAAATCCAAACCCGAAAAATCCCAAACCCACAAACCTCAAACCCACCTACCTCAATTTCACAAGCCCAAATACCTCACATCTTATAATACTAATTGAGAAATTAGTATAATTTGGGGGTGCTGGGTTTGGGGATTGTTAGTTTAGGGTTTGTAGGTTTGGGGTTTGTACGGTTATGGATATGGAGCTTGTTGGTTTGGGGTTCTTGCGTTTGGGATTTGTGGGCTTGGGGTTTGTGACTTCGGGGTTTGTCCGTTTGTGTACATGGAGCTTGTGGGTTTGGGCTTTGTGGGTTCGGGGTTTGTAAGTTCGAGGTTTGTGGGTTTGGGGTTTGTGGGTTTGGAGCTTTTTGATTTGGGGTTTGTGGATTTCTTGATATTTAGCTTGAAGGTTTTGAGCTTGATCGTATGGGGTTTACGGTGTGTGGGTTTGGTGCTTGTTAGTTTGTGGGTTTGGGGCATGTTAATTTAGGGGTTTTTAGATTTGGGGACGAAATGTATGCAGAAATTCCAGGATTTTAACCATTTTTTGAATTTCACTGCAAATAATAATGATGTGCTCGCTCAATTCTGCGAATGGATACGTATTCAGCGACCCCAAAACCAGAAGGTATACCTACTAGAATCCCAGGAGATTATTATTATTATCAAAATAATCCACAAAATTAAATTTTATTTTTTTCTGCAGATTTGCTTGAAAATTACAGTTGGCTCAAACAAATAATAAAGTCCTCAGTTACTATTAATATCATCGAAAACGATCCACAAAACAACCTTGTAATTTCTTCTGTAGGTTCACTCTAAAAATTAGTTGGTTTGGACAACTTTTACACTAGACTATTACTATTAGCCAAACAATGCGCAAAACTACCTTTCAATTTCCCCTTCAGATCCACTAAAAATGTTTACTTCAAACATCTAACAAAGTCTTTTATTGTTACTGTTTATATCCAAAATAATGCAAAAAAGGTGGGATTCACATCCCACGTACTTTCACTGTAAAGAAAAGTTGGTTTAGACAACTTATAAAATCGTCTATTACTATTACTATTATCAAAAACAATTCATAAAAACTATCTTTCAATATCCCCTATGCAGATTAACCATAAAAAAATTGTTCGATTGGACAACTAATGAAGTAGTCTATTACTATTACTATTATGAAACTGATCCACAAAATTACGTTTGAATTTCTCCTGCAGATTCAATTTAAAATTAAATTTGGAATTAAACAACCAATAAAGTCGTCTAATACTATTAATATTATCCAAAACAATCCAAAAGATCACCTTTCTGTTTCTCTTGCAGATTCAATAAAAACAAGTTTAGTTTAATAAATTAATAAAGTAGTCTATTTCAGACTAAGAAACAACTAATAATAATAAATAAACAACAGCAAATAAAGTCGCCTATTACTATTGCTATTTTTGAAAACGATCCACAAAACCACGTTTCAATTTTCCCTGCAGATTCGCAAAAAATAGTTGGCTTAGACAACTAATAAAGTATTCTATTACTTTTACTATTGTCCAAAAAAAATTGTTTGGAAAACCAATAAAGTGGCATATCGCTATAACTATTATTTAAAACGACCCACAAAATTAAGTTTTATTTTTCGCGCAGATTAACTGCAAAAAATAAATTTGTTTGGACAACTAATAAAGTACTCTATTTATATTACTATTTTCCAAAACTATTAACAAAACCGTGTTTAAATTTTTTGTGCAGATTTATTGGAAAAAATAGTAATTATGGAAAACCAATAAAGTAGTCTATTACTATTACTATTATCTAAAATGACCAACAAAAATAACTTTCAATTTCCTTCGCAGATAAACTGCAAAAATTAATTGGTTGGTACAAATAATGAAGTATTTCATTACTATTTTCCAAAACAATCAAGAAACCCACGTTTCAATTTCTCGTCCAGACTTGTTTGGGAAAAAAAATAGTTTGGAAAACCTATAAAGTAGTGCATTACTATCACTATTATCTAGAACGACCCAAAAAACTACCTTTCAATTTCCCTTGCGGATTAACTAAGAAAATAGTTGGTTCCGACAACTAATAAAGTAGTATATTAATATTAATATTATTTAAAACTATCCACAAAACCACGTTTAAATTTCTTATATAGAATTACTGGAAACAAATTTTTGGTTTGGACAACCAATAAAATAGTCTACAACTATTACAAGTATACAAAACAAGCCACAAAGCTACGTCTTAATTTTCCCTGCAAATTCACTAGAAAATATAGTTGGTTAAAAAGACTAATGAAGTGGTCTATTATGAGTACTATTACTATCATGAAAAATAAGCCACAAACGTACATTTAAATTCCGCTTGCAAATTCTCTACCAGGTGTATACATATGAAACCGGTATTTTTTTCAAGAAAAAAACACATTTATTTCAAGAGAATGATAACAAATATTTTATTCAAAGTATGCGCCCTCGC
>NC_046662.1:24653524-24664286 GCF_010883055.1 Belonocnema kinseyi | reverse complement strand
CGCCAATTAGCACAAATGGTAAGTTCCGACAGTGCCTACAAGTGTGCCTACTGGCCGCTAAATGGCAATACCGGTTTCATATGTATACACCTGGTAAACAATAGTTAGTGTTGATAAGTAATAAAGTATTCTTTTACTATTTTACTATGCAGCTTAAGTTAAAAAAATAGTTGGTTTGGACAACTATAGCAGTCTAATAATCTCACTATTTACCAAAACGATCTTCTTAACAACCTTTTAAATTAGCCTGCAGATTGAATGCAAGAAGCAGTTGGTTAAAATAACTAATACAGTATTATGTTATTGCATATTATCCAAAACGATCTGCAAAATTACCTTTCAATTTCCCCTGAAGATTCACTGAAAAATAAACAGTTGTTCTGGGCAATAAATGAAATATTCTCTTACTAATACAGTTATCGAAAGTGATCTGGAAAACTGCATTTCGATTTACTCGATTTTCTACAGAAACAGTTGGTTTGAAGAACTAATAAAGAAGTCTGTTACTATAACTATTGTCTAAAACGTTTCACAAAACTATTTTTGAATTTTTTTCTAGAAACTAACTGAAAAAAGTGCGTTTTGACAACCTAATAATTGGTCTATTCCTATTACTATTACCAAAAACGATCTACAAAACCACATTTAATATGCCCTGTACATTCACTAGAACAAATCGTCGGTTTGGATGACATATAAAACTAGTCTATTACTATTATACAAAACAATCAAAAAAATTACCTTTTAATTTCTCCTGCAGATTCAATTAAAACCACAGTTTTCTTGGAGAAGAAATAAAGTAAAAGAGGTATAAAAATTAGTTTATAATATAAGTCGCCGCGACTTTAGCGGTATTTGCGAATTACTTTTATTTCTAAGAATGATAGTAGTTATCCTTACTACTTTTTATGTTGTCACCACTACTTTCAAATATAGTTTTAGCTTCCAATACTAGTTCAATGTGAAGACTAACTAGCCAGTTTAAAAATTCACAATGTGCTATCAAATATTTTACAAAAATTTTTGGTTTTGATTCTCCATCTGATCTCTTTCTTAATGTTGCTTTCAATATCATCAAGCACTTTCGAAATCTTAGCATGAATATTTCTGAAATCCTTCTTTCATTATAGTAAGATTTTACAATTTTATTTTAAAAAATTCAAAAGATATCCTATTATTTTGAAGGATTTTAATGAATTTGAGGAGACCTAAAGGTAATTCAAAGGTATAGAAAGGGTTTGAAAGAAAATAAATTTTGCATCAAAATCCGATTTGTTTTCCAAAGCTTTTTCGGGATTTTATGAGTTTCCAAGAATTTTTAAATTATTGGAAGGTATTACACAAAATTTTAGGTATTTCAAACAATTACAAAGGATGACGTGAAGCTACCAAAGGTTTGAAGTTATTTTAAAAGGTTTTAAGGGTTTGGAGAATTTATTTAATACATTTTCAGAAAGAATCTCAATTTGTTAAAGCGATTTCGCAAGATTAAAAGGTATCTCATGGATTCGTGAATTAAAAAAAATTAAAAAACGATTTTTGGGTATCACAAAAAACATCTTAAGGGATTTCAGGGGATTTAAAAAAAATTTCAAAATTTTCGAAAATAGCTTATGGGATCTCAAACGATTTCAAAAGATACCGAAGTATTTTTACGAATTTTGAAGCATCAGAGGGGTTTGTCATGGGATTTCGAAGATTTAAAGGAATTCTAAGGACTTTCAAAAGATTTCACGGGATCTCAAAAGCTTTTTAGGTATTTCATTTGCTTTGTATGAAATTTTTCGCAGTATTTGAAAGGATTTCAAGGAATTTCAAGAGATAACTTAATATTTTAACGAGTTTTTAAAAATATAACAGAATTTTTCATGATATTTTTAAGATTTTCAACAATTTTAAGAGACGTTAAAATTTTTTGTGGGATCTGAAAATATTTCAGATTATTTTAATGGGTTGTAAGAGATTATAATAGGCTGCGACTATTTTATGAGATTTTGAAGGATTTAAAGAGATTTTAGGGGATTTTAAGAGATTTCAAAAGGTTATCACATAGAGAAGAGTGGGGATAAGCCAACAATTTTTTTTTAAATTCGTTTTTGAATTTAAAAAAATGGTTTTAGTATGAATTGCTGGATTGAGAATTTATTTGGCTACAAAATGTTCCTTTTAATTTTAATGTGCGATGCCTTGCTGTATCATGAAACCAAAAAATATCCTCAACAACAGACATAAAAATTGCCCTTCTGATCTGATGGGATTTCAAGGGATTTTAGGGGATTTTAATCAATTAAAAAAGATTTGACTGGATCTTTAAGTTTCTTAGGAGATTAGAAAGATTTCAAGAGATTTCTTAATATTGAAAAATATTTCAAGAAATTTTTAAAATTGTAAACGATTATTAGAAATTTCTAGAGATTTTCACAGATCTAAGCGGATGGTAATTTTTTTATTTTTCTAACTACTCCCGAACAGAATGTAATGCACAGGGGGAGGGGGGTCTGAAAAACGTATTTTTAAGGTGCCTGAAAAAAGAAAAATATGTGATTTGATTTTACAGACCTCTAAATACAGAATTCATAATATTTACTCTTTCCCATTCAAAAATAATTCCTCTTTTTTCTCTGTTTTTAAGAAACTTGTTCTCTTTCTATTAAGTTTAAAATTCGTTCTGTTTGTTTAAATATTAATTTTTTGAGTGGAGATTTAAATTATCCATTTTTAGCTTAAAAATAATAATTTTCACATCAAAATTCAACTTTCAAATACTTCATTTTATATTTTTTTTATCTTTTTGGTTAAAAAATCAAGTACTGGGTTAAAAATTCAACTACCTGGTCGAAATTCAACAGTTTGGCTAAAATTTGAACTGTTTTATTGAACGTGTATTTTTTGGTTGAAGATTTAACTACTTTTTTGAAAGTTTGTTCCTTATTGCTTGAATAATCATTTTTTACCTGAAAATTTAACCACTTTTTCAAAATTGATGGTTTTTACTTGCAACTTCAACTATTTGGTTGGAAATTCATGTATTTTGTTCAAAATTAAAATTTGTTTCTAGACATTAATTTAATTAGTTAAAAATCCATCACTGTGGTTAAAAATGTAACTATTTTTTAAATTTCTTTTTCATTTTTTTTTCAAAATTAATTTCTTCAGCTGCAAATTTAACTATTCTATTTTACGTTAAAAATTGATCGTTTTTAGCCTGAAATTTAAACATTCGCTTGAAAAACGATATTCGTTAGTCTAATATTCAACTGATTGCTTAGAGAAATGTCTTTTTGGCTTTAAAATTAAACTATTATGTTAAAATTTCGTCTTTTTTACTTTTTACTTTTGTGGTCGAAATTTTATCCTTGTGAGTTAAAAATGCAACTTTTTGGTGGAAAATTAATCTGTTTTAGTTGAATATTTCCAAATTTCGAAATTTGTATTAATTAAAAATTTTAAAACTTAAAAAGTCTCAAGCATAATAATCAGATCAAACTTACGTTGTACAACAATCTTATTCATCTAATGAAAAAAAGATTCTTTAATAAATTTTTAATTTATCATTTTGCATTCCTTTTAATTTTCTGGTTCTTTCTTACAATAAGTCATATACTACATATGTAACTGAATCTAACTTGTCTCTTTTTTTATTCCGTTTTTAAAACAACAAAAAACACATAAATTTCCATCACGTAATAAGTCTTTCTAATTCTTTCGACAAATATGATAGTTTCATAAATCTAATTTATCCTTGCGAATGTAGTGCGGGAGAAACTTCTAAAGAGATACAAATACTATAATTCAGAAGGTCAAGTCAGATAGCGATTAGTTTAATATATATATATCCCGGACAAACCCCCTTCGGTTCGGTTTTGATTCCTCTAGAATCAAACCGAAGGGCCTATGACAAAGCCACCGAACGCGTCCTCCGGTTGCGGATAGAGGGTCCCTGTACCAAGGGTTTCTGCTGAATATGGTAACAAAAATAAATAGGCAGTCGCGGACAATTGTCCAGGGGTGGTCCCAAAGGAATTAACCCCCAGGCGGAGGTATGAAGACCGTGCCGAAAGCTGAATGGCACCTGGGTGAGGTGTCTAGAACGGTGACTCTGGGATACCAGGCGACCTCTCAGAGTAAGCAGCCTTATCCTTGCATGCGGGGCTCTACAAGTATGGACGAACCCCTTTCCCTAGCTTCTCATGGGAAAAACAATGACAACACCAAACATAGTTGTAGTAAGTGCGGATCAAAACAACAGAACGCGCAGGGCTCCCAACAATGGGTCGGCCAACAATGCCGACCAATCTAGAGCTGGGGGAGCCAATGAAAATGGATTCAATGCGATAGATCGGCGGGATCTCGTGACCTTTAGGTGGACGGAGCGACTGAATCACGACTTGCTAGACTACTACGATGCAAGTGTGGCCCGTGAACAGGGTTACATGGCACGGCTGCATGCTCTGTGGTGCGAGAAACACCCGGAGCTATCGCACTTTTCGCAGCAACGTCTGCGAAACCATGCTGCACTACTCCGTAAAAGGGGCTATGTAAGCGGAACGCCTACTCTACCACAGCTAGAACAAGCCGGCAACAGAGAAAGAGAGGCAACAATAAGACCAACCGCGGGCAGACATCCAAGAGAGGAAGAGCGATGCTTTAAGACCCGGAGAAACATCAACACCAAGGTTTCTCTCAAGCCTGAGGATCTGGCTTAAATGGATGACGAGCTTCGTGGACATTTTTCCGGAGAATCTGACCTCTGGGATATTAATTATTGTATGTATAATGTAGCGAGAGCTTTGGCCGATGCGAACCGTAAAACAAAACCAACGGTTGATCATAAGACCAAAAGACGAATGCAACAACTTGCCATAAAGATAGGCTGGGCAAGACAGTACGCGTCCCGCATTCAGTGTGTGATTCACAACATCACATCTAGCAGGAATTTTACCGCCAAGGTTCGAAAGTTCGCGCGCGAACTCCGGACCCATTATCACACATTTAACAAGTCAAAGCTTCTGACCATCAGGCATCATATTGTTGAGAGAATACGGATACAGAATGCCCACCCATTACTACCGAGGAGGTGAAAAAAGTATTAAGAGGGATGAAGAACTATTCCTCACCGGGACCAGATTGTATCAAAACTTCCTGGTGGAAGAGGTTTTCTTCAATCCATCAGCATTTAGCCCGTATTTTCACCTCATATTTGAAGTCGGAAGAGCCGATTACGGAGTGGTTGGTGGAAGGGCGCACAATACTCCTGCTGAAAATAGGCAACTTAGCTGACCCGAAGAATTACAGGCCAATAAATTATCTGAACACACTTTATAAGATATTCACAGCTACCCTAAATGAAAGAATTGTTCGAGCACTTGAGCCTGTGCGGCAAGAAATGTATGAATAACGAGGCTCAAAGAAAGGGGTAGCCGGATGTCGGGAGAACCTGCTTATCGATAGATGTGTCTGCAAAAATGCAGCATTCTACTAGCGTGACCTATCGATGACCTGGATTGATTATCGGAAAGCTTTCGATTCGACCACCCATAGACTTATCGTCTGTCTTTTGGAAATCTTAAAGGTTCATCCGCAAATAGCTAGGTGCATAGAGAGATTGATGCTGCTTTGGAAAACCAGATTTACTATCTCATCTAGAAAAAATCGTGTGACAACGAACAAGGTCACCTTTCAGAGAGGTGTCTTTCAGGGCGACACCATGAGCTTACTCCTCTTTTGCCTTACATTATTGCCACTATCTCTAGCACTTCGTCATTCCGACGCGTACTTGTGCGGCAAACCTGCAGATCGTAAGTACAAGGTCACTCATGTATTTTAAATGTACAATCTTAAGATCTATGCTAAAAACAAAGAGAAACTACATCTAGCTGTAGGGATTGTCGAACGATATACTAAGGAATTTGGAATGGAATTTGGGTTAAACAAATGCGCCAAGGTTTATTTAAAGTAAGGAAAACTTAATGACATCTCTGAAGATCCTGAGCTCGTTGATAGAAGCGCTATACGACACATTTTCGCTGGAGAGACTTATACATACCTGGGCGTGACACAGAGCCGCATTCAGGATGTGACATCTATAAAGGATACTCTTCGAAGCAAATACAAACGTCTCATCCGACAGATTTGGTCTTCCGAACAAGAAAGGTTATGCACATGAACAAAAGCATGCATCTTAAGTCTTCCGTTCTGCGACCGTACATCTCACGCCGTCAAGGTGGTCGCGGAATATTGAGTCTTGAATGTCTTCAGAACAGGATTATTCTGGGTACAGCACATAGAGTTGCAAATGGAAGAGACCCTCTTCTTAAAATGGTCAGGAATCACGAAGAAGTGGGCACAGGAGCGTTTCTGTACAAAAGCAGCGGAGGAGGCTGCTGAAACACAAGAGAAAAACTTTCGAGAACAGCTCCTCGATAAGAAGATGCACGGTATCTTCCACAGAAATGTGAAGGATCAGTCGATGTCTTGTGAGCTAACGTTTGCTTCCCTTAAATCGCCCGGATTGAAGGTTTTATTTTTGCATGTTAAGACGGTGTTATTTCCACCTTAACATACCGTGGCCTCATTTTGAGCCAAGACATTCCCGATGATAGCTGCAGGGCGTGCCATGCACACCCCGAGCATTTAGCTCACATACTACCTAGTTGTCCAACTCACGCGGGAACGACCTGCATTTAAAGATACAATGCCGCACTAAGAGTGCTTTATTACCATCTCTGCAACGTCTACGGCATTCACCTTAATATCGCTCCTCTAAATGCTCCTAGACAAATTGAGTCAATTGTCGAGAATGGGAAGTGCCGCATATACTGGAACTTTATATTCTCGACAATTGTTTCTGTTGGTCACTCGAAGCCTGACATGGTTCTTCTTGACTTCGAGAAGCGAAACATGTTCGTTATCGAATTTTTGGCACCAGCTGACAAAAACATCATAGCCAAGCAGAATGAAGAGAAAGAGAGGTATCGAGACCTTATAAGGGAGTTGCAACGATTTTACCCGGAATATTCTGTTAAACTCATCGTCCTTATCATCGGCGCTCTTGGAGGTGCCAAGATTTCACTTGCTTATGGCCTAAAAAGCATCCCTGCGTGTCAACAATATAGTCTTTGGGTTGCTCCGTGTTCTTAGGGTATGCGAGGCTCTTGCTGGATCGTCGTATTGATTTCTTTACAGACTGTAACCACCTATCTCACGGTCGTTAGACGTGGTTGGGGCTGAAATTTTACCGCGATTTTGCTGGGAGCGGGTGCAATTTTCCAGATTAGCACCCGCTCCCGGCGAAATCCTGCGGTTGTCCTTATGACAAATTTATATATATATATATATATATATATTGGTTTTTCCTGAACCTATAGGTATATAATAATATCTAACATTTAAAGTTTATTATTAATTACAGAACACTTCGATTATTTCGTCTTTAAAAATTGTTATATATTATAAAGTTTTTATAAATAATCAGATTTCATTGGTTCTCTATATGGAATCATGTCTATTTTTAGATTCAAATATGTCGAATTTTTGTCTGAATTTGGTCTCTTTGCCCCCTTTTCGAATAATTCCTTTTTTTGCCTGTGTTTAGGAAAAAAAGTTTTTGCTATTATATTTTTGGTTCATAATTCATATATTTTCATTCAAAATTCTACTATTTGGTTGAAAATCCAAGTATTTTGTTAAAAATTAGTTTCTTCATTTAAAAATTTATTTTCTTATCTGCAAATTCACTTGAACTAATTTTTTCTAAAAGTTAATGGTTTTTTTATTTTAGATTTTATTAAACATTTAATTGCTTGGTTCAAAATTAAACTATTTTGCTGAAAATTCATTCTTCTTTGTTACAAATTTATTATTCTTTTTTTGAAAATTCTTTTTCTTCTTGTTAAAAATTAAATTTTTAAACAAAAAATTTTACTTTTACATTTTTGATTGAAAATGGTCCGATTATTTTGAAAATTCAACAGTTTATTTAAAATTCATGTATTTAACTATTTTGTTGAAAATTATTTCTTTCATTGAATATTAATTATTTTAATGAAAATTTTACTATTCTATTGTACATGCAATAATGATCGCTTCTAGTGGAAAATTGAAAAGTCTGGAAGAAAATTTATATATTTTGCTGTAAATTCGAGTGCTTTGGTGAAAAATTGCATTAAAAATGCAACTACTTCGTGCAGACTTGAACTATTTTGTTCAAAATTCAATTGAATAATTGAAGATCCATCTCGTTGGATGAAAATTGAACTATTTCCTTTAAAATTAGTTTTTTTTCTAAAATAAATTTTGGAACTGTAATATAAACTATTTAAATTTTGGATGACAATTGTTCGTTTTGCTTGAATTGGACTGTTGTTTATTTTAAATAAAAGTTTTTTTAAATATAAAACGTCCATTATTACATTTTTTGTGAAATTGTGTTTCTGGATAAATCATCCAAAAACACAATTTCTTTATGTTAGTTGATGATTCAACAATTTTCTTATCAACTTAATTAATTTATGAAAAAATCAAGTAAATTCTTTAAAATGTAACTGGTTTGTTTAAAATTTCTCTTTCAAGATACAACATTTAACTTTTGGTGAAAAATTAAACTTCTTGATTAAACATTTAACCAATTGATAGACAGTTAAAGAAATTTTTTTCAAAATTTTATTCTATGGTTGTAAATACAACTGCAGAGTGATTCTTTTTTTGTTATTCTTTAACATTCGTTTAAAAATTCATCTTTGTAGTTAAAAAAATACAAAAAAATGTACAAAATTCGTTCCAATGTTAGAAAAAATGGTATTTTCCTGTAACTTTCGTTGTAGATTGTCGGATATTTTTGTAAATTCATGTGAAACTAGATTTATTTTTCAATATTTTTTTGTGAAAGGTTTCCCATCAGGGTTCTTAACTATTTTCTTGAAAATTCTTTTTTTTTACTTGAAGACTAATTATTTCAAATGAAAATTTGACTATTCTATTATAGATTGAAAATTGATCGTTACTAGTTGAAAATTCACCAAGCAGGGTGAAAATTCATGTATTTGTTTTTAAATTTGTGATTTTTGGGAAAAATTAATCTTCTTTGTTGTAAATTCGTCTTTTTTGGTCCAAATAAATCATCTGAATTGCAACTTTAACTACTTCGTTAAAAGTTTAACAACTATACAAAAAAATTTATTCTAAAAGTTGAAGAATTTTTTACTGTAAATTAAGCTGTTTGATTTTTGCTTGAAAATTCGACGTTTTTATTCTGAAATTTATTTAATAAGTATAAAAATTTAACTATGTTGCTAAATATTCTTTTTTTAATCAAAGTCGCAATTATTTTCTTTGATAATTACAATTTTTTTAAATTAACTTTTTCTTTTGAAACCAAAATTTTTATTAAAAATTAATATTTTCGTAAAGAAAATTAAATTTTTTCTCAAAAATTTGCTTTTTGGGCTGTCAATTTAAGAATTTAGGTCGTTTTTTTAGACTCAAAATCTTTCCTAGTTGAAAATTTAATTCTCTCTTGAAAACTTATCTTTTTGTTTGAATTATATGGTTTTTTTATTTAGAATTGAAATCCTTTGACCTGAAATATCAATTGTTTTATTTTTCATTGAGAATTCATCTTTTTGGATGATTTCAACTGTTTTTATTGAAAATAATTTTTTTTTTTCGTTAAGATATCAACAAATTTTGTTTTGGGAAGTAATATTTATTTAATGAAAATTGAACTGCTTTGTTAAAATTTTAACTCTTTTGTTATTAAAAAAATTTTTTTTAGTTGATAATTAAAGAAAAAAAAATTAATTAATTAATAAAAACAATCAAGTATTTTGTTGAAAATGTAACTTTCTTGTTAAAAATTTCTCTTTTTGGATAGAAAATTCGTACTTTTGTATTTTGAACTCAACTGTCTTCTAACAAATTATTCTTTTTATTAGGAAAATTCAACTATGTCGTCAAAATTTCAGGTTCCAAAATATCAGATTTTCTACATTGTATTCAACACTTACACATTGAATGAATTCTCATTTTTCGATTGGTCTCCTGGTTCATTTTCTCAAAAATGTATGCTTTTTGTAAACTTAGTTTTTACGAATAAAAGGGAAATCTACTCTTTCTTTCTGAAAATGACGATTAAAAAAATTCGTCGAGCTCTTTCGCCTGAAAAACGTTTGTCTATTAATTTTTTTTCGTACCTTGTGTAGTTTTTCAAAAAATTGAATTTTTTAAGTGTTTTCTTTTTAATAATACACAAACTGCAAGTTCTATAAAAATGAATAATTACAAATTTGTAGCTGTTTTTGGATTAGCAACTTTTTTTATTAATTTTTTCCCATAGCTTATGCCCTTTGCCAAAGAATTATATTTTTTAATTTTTAGTGATATTTTATGAATAAAAAAACTACGAATCCTACCCAAAAATTATGTAGAACAAATTTCTAGTTCTTTTTTGGGTGGAGAACTTTTTATTATATTTTTTTTTATTGCGTAGTTGGTGTCATTTGTTAAAAAAATTCATTTTATAATTTGAAAGATCTTTTTTTTATGAATAAAAGAAAAACTACGTGTCGCGTAAAACAGTGAAGTGGGTCAAAAAAATTTCAAAATGCTTTGAAGCGTTTAAAATGGGTTTAATTGATTTTTTCGGGATTTTAATGACTTTTAAGAGATTCGACTAGATCTTAACGTATTTGAGGAGATTCGAAATATTTCAAGAGATTTCCAGATTTTTTAAAAATAATTAAAAAGAGGAACCTTCAGAGCACCC
>NC_046662.1:24630861-24653514 GCF_010883055.1 Belonocnema kinseyi | reverse complement strand
TTGGGGCCTCTTTTCTCAAAAAATGGCTCATGTAATCAATGGGCCTCTACACAGCGTTTTTCTTTTAACCTTTTTTTTTTCTTTATAAAAAAATGATGTGTCTTTAAAAAAACACACAGTTTTACAAGTTTTAAGAGATTTTTGAAAGTAATACTTTTTTTGATAATATATATTCTCTTATTTTATATTTTGGCCGAAAAATCAACTTTTTATTAATCATAAAATTTCGTACGGTTAAAACAAACACAATGCATTTTCTTGATAAATTTTTAAATAAAATTTGTCGATCTGCTTCGCAAAAAAAATTTTTGTTTCACATATACCAAACTTATTTTTGGATTAAAAAAAAAAGAATATGTCATTTTAGTTTAAAAGCATCTAAATGCAGATTTCAGAATCTTCACTTTATTTGTTTTCCCCTTTTTTAAATAATTCCTCTTTTTTCATCGGTTTTCAAGAAAATTGTCTTTTTGGCCTAAAAATGTAACTTTTTTTTGGAAATGCGTCATTTTTAATTAAGAACTCTCTTATTTTTCTACAAATTTGAAATATTTGGTTCAAACTTTTTTTCTTTTAACTGAAAAATCTGTCCGGCTGGAAAATTCATCTCTTGTTAAAAATTCGTCTTTATGGTTCGAACATTTATCTTTTTTGGTAGAAATTGAACCCTTGTTAGTTGCAAATGCAAATTTTATTAAAAAATTAATCTAGTTTGATTAAAGATTCAATTATTGTATGAAGAGTTCGTAATTTTTGCTGATTTAAAATGTCTTTTATTAAAAATTGAAATATTTCTTATTTAAAATATCAAACATTACATTTTTTTCAAAACGCATCTTATTTGTTATATTATACACGTTTATATTTAGGAAACTTTTTTTACAGTATTGACTATTATATTTTGTGAAAAATTAATCACTAGTTTTGCAATTTCGTTTTAAAATAGTATATTCGTCTTTTTGGGTTAAAAATTAAACTAATGGTTGAAAGTAGAGCTGTTTTTTGTCTGGAAATCACCTTAAATTACAGTTTCCATAATTTTGCATACTTATGCATTTTTATTTATTTTTTATTTATTTAATTTTAATCTGCCTTAAGAACCTCATGTGCACTCGTGCTGAAATATAAAAATAATGTTCACGGATGTGATCAAGAGTTTTTTGGTAAAAAAAAACGCAAGATTAATTCATGGGTTTTCAAGTAATTTCATTGTGTGTAATCGTTGATATTTTCAACATAAAATATTTCTTTATTTAATAAAAGGCTGTAAAAGTAAACCAGAGATACGAATTAAACAAACATTAATTTACAACCCAAAAATGTCCCTATCCTAGAAAAAGAAAGAAATGATTAATTAATAGATTAAAAAACACGAGAATTCAACAAAATACGTGAATTTTAAACTGAAAAAGGTGAATTATCTAGCAATAATGAAATACATATATTTTCAATTAAAAAAAATTATTTTCAAACAAAAAATGAAATTGCAGGCAAACTTTTGAATCAAAAACAAAAAAATAAATGAATGTTTATATACAAAAAAAACTTCAACCAAAAATTGTATCTTGAATTTTTTGTTAAAAAATTCATTTTTATTAAAAAAAAGATTTTTCAACCAATAAGATTAATTTTCTACCAAATCGAATTTTTTTAAAACAGAATACTTGAATTTTCCACTAAATATTTTAATCTTTCATGAAATTTTCACCCTAATAGTTAAATTTTCCACCAAAAAGTCAATTTTCTACCAAAAAAATAAATAAAATTAATTTTAATTTGTAAAGATCAATTTTTCAAAGAATAAAATAGTTGAATTTTCAGAAAGAGTTATGAGTTTCGATCCAAATCAAATAAATTTGCAACAAAATAGTTAAATTTTCAATACCAAAAACGAATAAATTTATTTTAAACAAAATTTTGCCTAAAAATAGAATTGTTCACTTTTTAGTTAGAGAAATTAATTTTCGAAAAAGACTATTTTTTAAAAAAATAATTCAGTTTTCCAGTAAGAAGTTGAATTTAGAACGAAGAAAATTTATTTACTGAATAGTTAAATTAGAGGAAAAAACGTATGATCACAGAAAAATTTAAACAAATTCAAGTTGCAGATTTTTTTGTAAAGTGAAATTTGTCATATTGCCGCATCAACATATAAAGAGACGCTCAAACTTTTAATCGAAATAGGAAAAATTAATCTTTTGTGCTAAGTTTAAAATTTTAAAATTTGTATGTAAATGTAAATAATGTAATGAAAATATAGAAAAACAGTTATTTTTAATTTCTTCAAAAAATACAATTTTGACTGTTTTTTAACAATGAACTTGATTGTGCTCATGCAAAATGTAAAGTAAAAAACTGTTGTGTGCGTTGGTATTGATCAAATAAAATGTTACACTATAGATCTTGAATTTTTCTCATTTTCATTCTGAACATAAGGACCACATTTTTCTTAGTCGTGCAATTGGAAAATAAAATTTTGATATTCAAAAAAAAATAATTTGACATATTTACTTAAAAATATGTCTAGCAGGCGTGGAAAATAGAATCTTATAGAAAATTGGAATCAAATTCAAATAGAATTTAATTCTACTTTGAGGAATATTTAATCCGAAAATACCTTAAAAATGCATTTTTTACAGTTTTTCAGGTGTTAAAAAAATATTAAAAGTACGGTGTCAGATTATTAAACATGAGGAGTCATAGTTCCTTCAGTGAAAAAAAACCTGCCATTGTCTGTTTAATTAATTTTTCTCCTGAGGAAATTATTTTATAATTTCTTTAGTGAAATTTAGTCATATTCTTCGATTTCTAATGAACACAAATTTTAATGTTTTAATAATTTTGTTGAAGAAATATTTCTTCTTGTTCTTGATTTATCAGTTTGCATTCCTTTACAATTTTCTTATTCTTCTCAAAAATAACAGGAATATTATGTACCTAAACGTACCTTTTCTTTTTTTATCCTGTTTTTAAAGAATACTATACTTCCCATTACGTAATAAAACATTTAAGCATTTTTAAATTATTATAAATATTTATGATTATGCTGTAAATCTTAATAATCTTTGCTACTTCAGTGCGGGAGTAATAGTTAATGAAATACAAATAATTTAGTAGGTCAAATCAGATAACGGCTAGTCAAATATATATACTGAAACATTTTCAAGAATATTTATTCTTTATACGTGGTTTTACTATGAAAAAATGAGAACCGTGATTCTTGTTTTGAGTATTAATTTAGTGGTTTTTCCAAAACCTATAGGTAAATACAATAATAATATCTAACATTTAGAGTGTTTTATTATTGGTGATAAAATGAACAAAAAAATTCACTATTGTGAATAATTCTGTAACATTTTATTCACGAAAACTTGGTGCTAAATTGTGTGATTGTAATTAATATAAATACTAAAATAACTATTTTCTGCAAACACTCTCAGAATGTAGACATGATTTTTATTTATCTTAAGCTAAGCAAATAATGATTTGTATAAATTAAAAGGATGCTGTTCGAAAACAACGTCCGATGATGGGGAGGGGGCTACCAGGTTTGTGAATATTTGTGACGTGGGGGGGGGAGGGGCAGAATGTAATGTCACACATGGAAAATATAAATTTGAATAAAAATTTCCCTCTTTGCCACCCCTTTTTAAAAGAATTTCTATTTTGTCCCCGTTTTCAAGAAAAAAGTTTAGTATTATATTTTGGTTCCTAATTCATCTCTTTTGATCAAAAAATCTGCTGACCAAATCCATTTTAAATCAGACTGGGCCCTACACTTGAAATCTATTCTACTTGTCTGTTTTCAAAAATAATTCCCGTTTTAAAGTAACATTTGAAGCAATTATTTTTTTGGTTGAAAATTTAAATATTTTGCTGTGAATTCATTCTTTTTTGTTAAAGCTGCATCCCGTGTTTCTTAAAAATTCATTCTTCTCTTATTAAAAATTAATGTTTTGAACTGCAAATTTAACTTTGCTAGTGCTGCTTGAAAATTGACTAACTTTATTCGGAAAATCAACTATTTAGGTGAAAATTCATACATTCAACTACTATGTGGAAAATCTTTTTTTTATTTGAACACCCTGTTTTTATTTATTTTAAAATTAATTGTTTTAAATGAAAATTTCAGTATTATACTGTTGATTTAAAATTGATCGCCTTTAGCTAAAACTTGAATCTTTTTTGTTAATCATTTATTATTCTTTTGTTATTTATTATTCTTTTCCAATTACATTTTTTGTGCTAAAATTTAACTATGCTATTGCTGGTTCAAAAAAGACCAATTTTAATTTAAAACTCAACAGTTTGTTCTCAAATTGATGTATTGAACTATTATGTTTGATATTCTATTTTTACTTGAAAATTCATTATTTAAATAAGTATTTAACTATGTAGTATAGTTGAAAAATTGATCGCTTTTAGCTCAAAATTCAACAATCTGAATGAAAATTGATGTATTTTGCTGTGAATTTTTATTTTTTACGTAATGAATTAATTTTATTTATTGAATATTTAACTACCTGAGTGACAGTCAAAATAACATGCTAAAATTAGTTTCGTAAGTTAAAGATACATTTCATTCTTAGAAAATTTAACTATTTTGTTGGAAACAATGTTTTAATAGTTAAAATTAATTGTTAAATTACACATTAAACTATTCTAATATTCTTGATAAATTAATCGTTTTTAGTTAAAAATTCAATAATTTAGATGACAATATTTCTATTTTGCTGATTATTCATCTTTTTAAATGGAAAATTAATCATATTTCTTAAAAATGCCACTAGTTCGTTAAAAGTAAATTTTATATATTAAAAATTAGTTTGATTAGTTTAATGTCCATTTTATTCTTAGAAAATTAAGCTATTTTGTAGGAAATTATTTTTTCTTTACTAAAAATTAATTTTTAAAATTCAACATTTAAGAATTCAATTATTGATTGGAAATTCATAGTTTTTATTTGAAAATGCAACAATTTGGTTGAACCTTTATTTACTTTGCTATAAATTTTGTTTGTTTTTTTTTTTGTAGAAAAAAAACTCATTTTGATATAAAATTCAACTATTTCGTTTACAGTTGAACTACTTTGTTAAAAATTCATTTTAAGAGTTGGACACCCATCTCGTCTGTTTTGTTTAAAAGTCGGCCATTATCGTTATTTTTTATCCCAAAGAATGAAAAAGTTTTCCTAGTCGAAACTTTAACTTTTTTTGAAAATGTGTTCTGTTGGTAGAATTGGATTGTTTTAAATTTAAAATAAACATCTTTCTGATCTGAAATATCATTTATTACATTTTTTCTTTTGTAAAATTATGTTTTTAGGATTGAATCAAGTTCGGTCGAGTCTTTATCAATAATCAGATTCCACCTGTTCTGTTCATGGAATCAATTCTATTTTTAGATTCTGATATGCGAATTGACTTTTGGTGATAAAATAAGCAAAAGCATTTACTATTGTCAATAATTCTGTAAAATTTTACTTACCAAAACTTGGTGCCATATATTGTGATTCTAATTAATATAAATAATAAAATGACTCTTTTCTCCCAATACTCTCAGCATCTATGCATTATTTTTAATTATTATTATTTACTATTGATATAATTATTATTCCTGTTTTGTTCCTTTTTTGACTAAACAAGGTTAATATTATATTTTTGGTTCATAATTATTCATCTCTTCTGGTTAAAATATCTCCTGGATTGAATCGATTTTGAATTAGGCAGGGCCCTACACTTGTAATCGCAGAATCTGTCGGGGAAGAAATATTTTGCCTTTTTAGAAGAAATTATGCGATCCATGTTTGTCCGATTTGCAAACGAAAAAATCCTTAAAAGTTATGGTTATTTTAATTTAAAAATTTTGGTATATTTAAATGAGATAAAAATCAAACCTAAAGCCCTTTTTAACGTCCAATGATTAAGTTGATTAATTTTTATTTTAATTTTGTGCTTTGTATTTCTAAAAACCTGTTTTTTTTTCTCTAAATCTTAATGAATTTTAGACTAATTAATATATTTACTATTTCAAATCACACAAAATTGAAAACTTATGGATGTTTCGAACTTGTAGTTTTATACGGAAGATTTTTTTTCAAGTTTGATACTTGGTAACTAACATTTGTAGCCGGGATAATTCTTTTTCTTAAAAAAATGGTCTACTTCTTCTTGAGAACAATGACAGATAGAAAACATTTTCACACAAAAGTTTACACGCCAGAAAAATTTCTGTTCTTTTTCAATATTTTTTATAGTTTACGAAATAGTTCAAATACTACACTTTAAGGAAAGTAAAATGCTCCCGGCCTTTTTCAATATTTCCAACGGACCTAGATTTAACTTTTTCGGTTCTATTTTAGCGAAGTACGTTTTGGGGAGATAAGTGCTATCAGCAATTGTTATAATTAAAAAAAAATAAGTAAAATTCATTATAAGAAAAATATAATAATAACGAGAGAAACTACTATTTTGTTTAAAAATTATTTTAAGAATTCCGATTATTTTTTTTAATTGTGGCCTGAATAAATAAAAATTAGGCGAAAGTGTATGATCATAATCGAAGATAATTTTTTTATCACCCTAATCTGCATAAATTGAAATTAAATCAAAATTAGATGAAAGCTCAAAATAAATAAGAATGTCTTTCACTACCAAATGAACAGTTAATTTAAGTAGAAACATCAGTTTATTTTCAGACAACACTACGGATATCCTTACACCTTACCATCAAAGGTAGACTAAAATTCCATTTCTATTTAAGGAAGTACATAAAATTTGTTACAAATTTGAAGCAGTCGGGGGGGGGGGGGGGGGGGGGTACGTATACAAAAATTTAAGCATTTTGTGGTAAAAGCTATTTTTTATTGGTAAGAAAAACTACTGTTTTATTTTGGGCTCGAAATTCATCTCATTTGGTTAAAAATTTTACTGTTTGACTACTTCGTTAAAAATATGAACATTTTTTTGGTGATGATTCTTAATTTAAGTTAAGAATTAGATTGTTCTGTTGTAAAGTAAATTTTTTTTTACTTTTACTATTTAACTTAAAAGTTAAACTTGATAATACAGCTATTTCATTGAAAATCATGTTATCTTAAGATTTATCATTTTAGCTGAAAATTCTTTCTTTTTTTTAATTAATTTTTTTAACTGCTGAAAACATCAAATCAAATTTAAATATTCTTGGTACAAAATGTATTCTTTCTGATTAAAAATTCAACAGTCTGGTTGAAAGTTAATATTTTTTGGTTTAGAATTAAATTATTTGTTTGCAAATTGAACTTTTCGTTAAAAATTCATATTTTGGGGTACAGCATTTAACTTTTTTGTTGAGAATTCATACTTTTGGTTTGAAAATTCAATCATTTTGTTAAAAATGAACTTTCTGGTTAAGAGTATATTTTTTGTTAGAAATTTCACTATTTCAGTTAAAGATTAAACTATTTGCTTAAGAATTCATATAGCGTGTGGAGCATGTGTCTTTTTTGGTACAAAATTAATTTTTAGGTCAAAAAAAGATTTTGTGGTTAAAAATACAACTATTGAAAAGAAAATTCGTATTACTTAAAGTTTTATCATCTTTTTGGCTTGAAAACTCAATAATTTAGTTGAAAATTAAGTTTTTGGTTAAAACTTCATATTTTTGGATGAATATTCAACAGTTTAGTTAGAAAAAAATTAATATTTGTAAATTATCCTTTATCATTGTAAAATGCAACGATTTGGTAAACAATAGTTGCATTTTGTTTCAAATTCGTCTTTTGGTTAGTAAAATTTTTTTCCGTTAAAATTAATCTTTTGAGTTGAGATTGAAATAATATGTTTAAAATTAGAATTTTCTGGTTAAATTCAACTGGTTGAAAATGCATCTTTGTAGGTTAATCATGCAAGTATTTTGTTACAAATTCTACTATTTTTTAAAACTTGAATTATTATTGTGAAAATTTAAAACTGTTTTGTTAATCATCTTTTCCAGTCGAAAATTTATTTATTTGGATGAAAGTTGAAATAATTTTCGCATAATATTAATCTTTTTGGTCAAATCCCAACTTTTTTTTTAAATTCGATAAACATGTCTTGAATAATAGACAAGTCATCTTTCTTGTTTGAAAATAGATTTATTTTTGTTTAAAATTATTTTGCAGTTGTTGGAAGTTCATCTTTCTGGGTTAAACATAAATATCCGTCGCTTGGCAGTCTTTATTGGTTGAAAGAGTAATAAATTTCCAATTGAAATCTTAATAATTGAAAATTATTTTTTCTTTAAAACTCTATAAATGTTTTTTAATTGATATATTTATTATTTAAAATTAACAAAATTTAAAAAAATAAAAATCGGTTTTCTCACCAGCAAAAAAACCCCACCTTCAATGTTTTTTGCTTGGACTTGTACTTATATAACGAAAATATTTTGTAATTTTAATGCTCGCTAAATAACTTTTGAAGCCGTAAGAATTTTTTTGCTATAACAAAATGTTCTACTTTTTCTTTAAAACAATGGCAGGTAGATAAAATGTCAACATTAAAGTTTGCACGCCTAAAAAATTTTTGTTGTTATTTTGCAATATTTTTTATATTTAACGATAAAAATGCAAAAATTATATTTTTAGGTGAAAAAATTCTTCCGGCCTTCAAAAATGGTATAGCCCATATAAATCTGATAATTTGACTTTCTATAGTGTTATTAAAAATATTTTCTAAATATTTGGAATAATAAAAAAGTTTGGGTTTTCCAGAAAAATTTTTTTCATGTTTTACAAATTTTAAGAAAATAATAAAAAAGTTTTGCTTAAGAAGCACACGTTTTAATGCTTCTAAATATTTAAAAAAAATTACACTAACAGAAGAAACGCATTTTATCAGCATCATGCCGGCTAAACTATTTTTGTGGCGGGGAGATTTTTTTTCTAAAAATGTAATGTTTTTCGTAAACTATGAAAAATATAGCAATAAAACAACAGGAATTTTTCATATACATTTTTTAGCCGAGCAAACTTTTATCGTAACATTTTTTCGGGTGAGTCATTGTTTCCAAAAGAAAGTAAAAAATTATACAGTAAGTAATTTTTTAAATTTAACATTTTTTAAATTTTCCTGTGGAGTTTGAAAGAAGGTTGTAGAGATTTAAAGAAGAAAATCTGGTTTTTAAAAGACGAAGCCCCAAATTAAAAAAAGCATAACTTTTTTCAATATTTTTTTTGAAAATTCGAAAAAATACGTGCCGCTTACTTTATTCTGAAAAAAGTTGGTTCTACTATTTGCATGGATATCTAATTATTTTTCGAAAAATCGCGTTTTATTTATTTAAAATTTATTTTCTTAAATGAAAATTTGATTTTTTTTAAAATTTATTCTTCTCTGCTAAGAATTAATTCTGCTTTTGTTAAAAATGTATTCTTTTATTACTAAAAACTAATTTTTTGAACAGAAAATGTAACTGATTTTTTGTTGGTTGAATATTGACCGGTTCTAGAAAAAATTCATCAATTTTGTGGATAGAATTCATTTTATTGTTGTTAAAAATTAATTTTTAGAACTAAAAATTTGTAAAAATATGTAAAAGAACTAATTTTAAATGTAGAAGATCCATCTCTTTGCTTGAGATTTTATCTATTTTCTTGGAAATTAGTCTGGGTTATTTAAAAATTAATGCGTTCACTCTGAATTTAGCTGATTGATTTTTGGTAGAAAATTTGTCGTTTTAATTCTCAAATTTATTTATCAGATTTGAAAATTTATATGTCTCGTTAAAAATTCTTTTTAAAAAATGAAAGTTACTATTATTTTCGTTCAGAATTGAACTTTTTTGTTGGAAACAAAATTCAAATTAAAACTTAATCTTATCGTGCAGAAAATTAAATTTTTTTTAGAAAATTAGCTTTTTTTAATTTAAAGTCAGTAATTTGGATTGTTTTTTTAGACTAACAAATCTTTCCTAGTTTGAAATTTAATTCTGTTATGAAAATTTGTCTTTTTCGTTGAATTTTACTGTCTTTGATTTAGAATAAAAATACTTTTGATCTGAAATATAAACTATATTATTTTTTGTTAAGAATTTATCTTTTTGGATAATTTCAACTGTTTCAATTTGAATATATTTTTTTTGAGATATCAACAAATTTTTCGTTGAGAAGTAATGTTGTTTTCCAAGAAAAGTCAAATACTTGGTTGAAATTTAAACTTTTATGTTATTTTTTTAACATTCTTTATCTTAGTTGAGACTTAAAAAATGTTGATAAAAATTTAATTAATTAAAAATTGATTTGTTATGAAATTATTTTATTAGTAGAAGATTACAATTTAATTTCTTGACTCTTGTTTAAAAATGGATGGTCTTAAGTTTAAAATTCATCTATTTGGCTTAGAAATTCAACTCACTTGTTACAATTTCCAATTTTTTTGTTAAATGTTATATTATTTGCATTAAAGTTTAACAATTTGGTTGACGATTTCTCTTTTTGGATAAATTTAAGAGCTTTTAATTTAAAATAACATTTTTTTTTGTTCTGTTAAACAACTTTGTTGAAACTACATTTTTTGTTAAAATTCCATCATATGGGATGTTGAAAATGAAACTTTTTTGCTTGGAATTCCATTGATTCGTTAATAATTTAATTCCTTTGACGAATATTCAACTTTTTTGTTTAACATTCGACATGTTCACAGAAAATTCGTCCTTCTGAAGTGGAAATCCAGTATCTTCCAAAAATGTTTCTTTTTATATTGAAAATTCAATTGTTTGGTTGAAGTTACAGCAGCAGTTTTTGGTTAAACTTTATAAACTTCTTTGTTGAGAAATTGAAACAAATGTTTAAAAATTTATCTTTATAGATTATAAATTTCCCTATTCAGTTAAAAAGTAAACTATTTCATTGAAAAATAAACCTTTGCTTACGAGATTAATCAATTGTTTTGTAAATAGAACTGTTTGGTTTATTTAAATTCTTATTTTTTTCAAAATTCACTATTTGGTTGAAAATTCATCTTCGTAGGTGAAAAATGCAACTGGCTGGATAAAAATTCTAATTTTAAGCTCGAATATTCAACAATTTGTTTAAAAATTCCTTTTTTTTCCTTGAAAACTCCACTTTTAGGCTTTAAAAGAAACTGTTTGTTCTAAAATTGATTTTTTTGTTAACATTCAACTATTTTGTTAAGAAATCATTTTTCGCAATTGAAAATAATTTTTTTTTGTTCAAAAGTTTTATTTTAGGTTTTGATATAATAAAATGGAAGACAAAATCTAGAATTAGAGAAGGCGTTATTTTCTTTGATAATTACTTTCTTATTTGTGCTTTCTTTTTGCAGATTTAGGTTGGGGACATAAAGTCGGCGCAGTTTATCCTTTTCCCATTCAACTTGAAATTCACCAATTCGAAAGTTCATTTATTACTGGTCGAATTGTCAATTTAGAAGAAGGTGTTTATCCTGTGGAAACGGATGAAAATTACGAATACGTCATTGGGGTAGTCTTCAATGCAAATTTGTTTCCATTTGTGGTTCTTCGAGAGGAAATTCCTCACGCCTATCAAAGAGTTAAAATGCGCATCAATGATGGAACTGCCTTCGAGATTGTACCAATACCAAATAATGATCCTCTGAATAATCAGTTCTTCGAGAGATTTACAAAAAAAAATCTTCGTATGGCCGAGATACGATATTAATTGAACTTAAGATTATACGCTTGAGTGGTAAAAAAAGGCATTGCAAAAATTTTCTTAATGCTAGATGGAAACTATCCCCCCAATCGGTTTAAAATCCAAAAAAAGTAAACGCGTATGTTTTTCAATTTTGATTTTTTATGTTGGGACTTTAAATTTGCATGGGAAAATGCATGGGAAAAAGTCACTTTTTCATATCATACATGATGCCCATAACCCATCCCGCGGTGCCCTAAAAACTAGCCTTAAATCAAAAAATGTAAATTCTTCAGGAAATTGACTCTTTTAAGCAGTTTGTTTTCCTTTTTCCGGAAATCATTACTATAGGTCTATTGGAATGTTTACAATTTTTTTTCATTTAGATTTATTTCAATAAATTATATTTGTCTAAATGATCTGTTTTTTCAAACATTTGCCTAAATTCTGTTTGTTGAGATCGGGTTGGCAGTTTATTGTCTCAAAAAGACTTCATTTATTTTAAAATGTTAAATAATTATTAAAAATTTTTAAATCCGATCTGAAAAGAAAAATTTTTAGGCGAATTAAGAAAAAAAATTGTTTAAATAAATTGAACTTGTTAACAAAATTAAGGATTTATTAGCTAATGTGGACAAGATGACTTAAAATTCAAATCAGTGAATTTATTACAAAAAAAGCTGACTTTTCTACCATAATTTGAAAAAAGTTAAAAATTTAAGATAATAATTAATTGTTTAAACAAAAAGACGAAATTTGAAAATAAATAAAGACTTTTTGAGATAATAAACTAGGATTTCGATCTCAAAAAACAGATGATTTAAAAAACTAATATTATTTAAATAAATGAAAATTAGCCGAAGGACATTGCTAAACATTCCAATAGACTTATAGTAATGATTTCTAAAAAACAGAAAAAAAAACTGCGTAAAAGTATCAATTTCCTGAAGACATTACATTTTTTTAATTAAGGGTAGTTTTCAGGGAATCAGGGGTGTGGGTTAGGGGCGTCAAACCCATATGTATAATAAGTTAAATTCTTTTTTCAAAAGTTCTCTAAAAGTCTTTTAACTTTAATTTCCACTTTTCCCTAGCCCTGAACAATTATCCAAAAAATACCAAAAAGTGACTTTTTCCCGTGCATTTTCCCATTAAAGTTTGAAGTTCTTTCGACTTTAATTCAACTTTTTGGATAAAAACTTTTGAATTTGATTGAAAGTTCGTCTTTTTGGCAGTTCATTTATCTTTTTCTTTATAAATTCAAGATTTTTAGTTGAAAATTTAACTTTCTGGTCGCCAATTCTCGAATTCTTAAACTTTGTTAAAAATTCGATTTTTCGGTAAAAGATTAATCTTCCGTTTAGAAATTGATCCTTTTGGTTCGAAAAACAAGTGGTAAAAATTTAGTAAAAAAATAAACTATTAGTAGACATTTTTTTATAGTTTAAAATCATTTTTTGTAATTAAAGGTTAAATGATTGTTTCTAATACATAAAATACTGCATTATACTGATTATTAAATAGTAATAAATTGTTTAAAAATTTCATTATTGTTTTTGCTCATTTTCTCTTAACATACAGATAGGAAGTCAAGGTTTTTCCAAAAACTTTAGACATTTTGTCTAATTTTTTATTACAGTGAGCTTTAATAAGGCTGACAAAAATAAAATTTCAAAAAATTTAATATCATTGTTACTAATATTTTTTGAGTAATGCTATAAATTGCATTCTTTATGAAATTTTCAACTTTTTGTCCGCTTTTCATTTAAAGTAAGTTCTATTTAATTTAATTTAGCAAGAATAAAGGTTTAAATAAATGATTATGGTTTACAGCTATCTTCTTCTGTATAAATACTAGATAGTTGCGATTTTTTTCTGTGATTTTTAATTTATTATAAAGTTTTTAGCCAGAGTGAAGTGATAGTTTATTCCAGTTAACAGAAATAATTATTTAAATAATTTATTACAGTTGTTAATAATATTTCTTTGCCAAATTGTAGAAACTTGTTTTTTTTTTATATATATATTTTTAATCATTTGTCTATTTTTCTCTTGAAGTAACTTAATAATGATTCAAATTGAGAAAAAGCAATTGTTTAAAAAAAGTATTATTGTTTTCAAGCATCGTAGCTTAGATAAGAGCTAGAAAGTTGCGGTTTTTCTCAAATGTTTAATTTTGCCTTTGCCTTTTTAGTTATAAACAAATAATAATCAACTATTAGAGAAATATATATTTTAAACAATCTCCTTACCTTCCGTGAATATTTTTTTCTGGAGGGAAGGTCAATAACATAATATGTGCAATTAAAATTTTTTCTTTTACGCTTTGCAAAGAATGCATATTTTTTTCTCTTGCGTAAGATATACTTTTTGCTACAATTATTTTTTTTACATTAGGGTAAGAGAAATAACAATTGACTTTAAAAAATGAAATATTTTTTACAAAATGATTCGAGCATTACTCTAAAAGAAAAAAAATTATACACAATAATAAATTGTGTTTTTTGCAAAACAAAAAAAAATGGATTGTTTTTGTGGATTCGAACTATTTTTTAGGCGATATGCATAAAAATTTGAATACAAGTATTTGGAACACCCTATTGGACATGCATGACAATTTGTTTGAATCCAATTTTTGTCAATTTAATAAAATATTTGATTGATTCATTAAAAATTAAATTAATAATTATCAAATCATTATTTCAAGGTTTTCTAAAAAATGTTAACATCCCTAGAAAAATCTGAAATCCCTTAGAATCCTTGCAGATTTAACAAAGCCCTTCAAATTTTGCGAAATTCCTCAAGAAACCTTAAAATTCTTCTAAATTCAGTGAGATTTTATTTTTTTCCAAGTTTCCTAGAAATCCCTTCAAATCATTGGAAATACTAAAAGAATCTGTAAAGTCCCTTGAAATTTTGTATATCTTTTATATAGAAACAATCTATTAGAATCCCTTAAAAATCGTTTGAAATTGATAAAGTTTTTTAAAAGGTTCACAAATATTTTTGTAATCCTGTTTTCTAAATTAGTTACTTGAATTATTTTAATTCCTTAAACTGTCTTAAAAGCTTTAAAAAATTTTTTTAAATATTTAAAAGATATGAACAATCCACAAAATAATGTAAATGCTTAAAAAAAATTTTAATTTTGCAAATTGTCTGGAAAGTTTGGCAGAATAACTTTGTTGTTTTAGGTCATTTTTATTTTTTCCAATTACCATTTTCTCTGATTTGTATTAATGCAAATCACCTTTTCATTTTTTCAATTTTGCAAAGAAATCATTGTCCTCATTTTTATTCTTTCTGTTAATAATAATTTTTCGGAATCACGATTATTTTAAGTTCAATTTTTCCGAATTACCATTTGCCCTGAATCCTGAAGGACAGTACTTTGCTTGAGGATCGTATTGAATCGGATTACCATTTTTCAGCTGTGTTTAAGTATAAATTGAGTTTTAACATTCACACCGCGAGCATTCATTTCGATGGGCCATACTTTGCCAATGGCAATTACCGCCAGCCGTGCTACTACACAGTTGGTCGTTCCGAGATGACTGGACAATCAATAAACAACACGTGTAGATAATAATGCTAGAACCGTCTATTTTCTCCCCTGGGATTACGCTAATTTCAATGCCTTCTCTAAAGCACATAAAATTTAAAAATGGCAATAAATCATGCGAAATAATCGCATCCTGTATGTTTAATCTGCGATTGAATAGACTTCAGAAATTATAATAAAAGGACGAACTTGATCTCACACAAGATAAATACTTAAGTAAAAAAAGTGGTTTGTGGCCAGACAATGTTAACAGATGTTTTGGAATGCAATACTTGCCAATAATTTTTTAATTCGCATAATGAATTCAATTTCTCAATAAAATAAAATCTTTTAATTTAGTCTGACGCTGAAAGAATTTTTCTACTTGCTCCGAAAACGAGCTTCTGTAAAATATGAATTAAATCTGCTTCTGGAATTACAATTATCTTTAAGGAAAATCAAGTTGACGCATTAATTTTTATTTTTTATAAACAGAAGCAAACACTTGAAAACTTGTATCCTAAATGCTAGTCTTGACATTAAATAATTGTTCGCCTCACACCAACAGAATTTTTGTACAATATGAATGTGAAAATTTTCATAAATTTCCCGTGTCACCAGAAATATTTTCGGTCAAAAGTACCAGAAAAGTCTCACAGAATTTATTTTCAAATGATTACAAGTCCTTAATAATTGTTTGGATAAACATACTAGAATTGCTCTATTTTATTTTTTCTAGATGTGCACTACTTATAATGACATTTGAGCTTCAACATGATCCTAATGGATAGAACGAAAGTATCAGGATAAAACAGCAGAAGAGGCTCCAATTGATTTTGTTTTAAATTTATACAATTCCTAAGTAATTCTTGGAAGAAAAGTAAAAGAGGACCTGTAAAAATTAAAAACACAAATTTGCGTAGAATTTTTCAAGAATTTTTCCAACGGACATTCATTTATTAAACTTTTTTGGTTCTATTTTTAGCGAAGTACGTTTTTGGGACATGAACCACATCAGAAATTGTAAAAATAAAAACATAAAATAAGCAAGATTTATTGTATAAAATATGAAACTAATGAAACAAATCCATTATTTTCTGTAAAGATTAGTTTAAGAATTCCGATTTTTTTTATTTCAGCGCAAATAGGTACGAATTAGAAGAAGAACATAATCAAAAATAATTTTTTAATGACCCTTATCCTTTTTATCGAAGGTAGACAATAAATATAAAATTCTCAATTTCCCTTAGTCGAGATCTAATATTCTTTTCTACTGAGGGAGGCACAAAAAATAAATTACAAATTTAGCTTAGATTCTAACTTAAGTAATAGAATAAAATAAAAACATTAAACTAATTTAGGAAAAAAGCTTTTTTATTAGTAGAAAAGACTACCATTTTATTACCTGTTATTGATTTATAATTAAAATCAACTAATTGGTTTAAAATTAAACTAGTTGGTTGAAAATATATATATATATATATTTTTTTTTCAAGATTCTTAATTTTAGTTGAAAATTATACTGCTTCGTCGAAAAATAATCTTCTTGGTCAAAAAAAGATTTTGTGGTTGAAAATACAGCTATTTGATTGAATATCCTGGTATTTCAAAATTTATCATTTTATTTAAAACTTCTTTTTTTTGGTAGAAAATTAATTTTTCAAACTGTTCAAAATTTAATGTACAAACCTAAATATTTTTGGTACAAAATGTATCCTTTCTGGTTAAAAATTATACAGTGTAGTTGAAAACTGATCATTTTTGTTTAGAATTAAATTATTTGATTGTGAATTGAAAAATGTTGAAAATTCGTATTTTGTTTTACAGAATTTACCTGCTATATAGAGAATTCATCTTTTTCGTTCCAAAATTCAATAATTTTTAAGGATTAACTTTTTCAGTTGAGAGTATATATTTTTTGTTACAAATTTAACTATTTTAGTTAAAGATTAAACTATTTGGTTAAAAATTGATATTGTGTGTTAAAAATGTTTCTTTTTTGGTAAAAAATAAATAAAAAATAATTATTAAAATAATTAATTAAAAATACAACTATTGAATTAAAAATTAATATTTTTTCAGATTTATCATTTTTTTGCTTGAAAATTAAGTTTTTGGTTAAGACCTTATATTTTTAGATGGAAATTCAACTGTTTCATTGAAAATAAAATGATTATTTAAATTCGACTGGTTAAAAATTTATCTTTGCAGTTTGTACATTTGGATATTCTGTTGAAGTTCCGCTATTTTGTTGATGGTTCAATTATTCTTGTGGAAATTCAAAAATATTTCAGTTACCATATTTTTTTGTTGAAATTAATTTATTTGGATGAAAGTAAAAATCTTTTTAGTTATAATTCAATCTTATTGGGAAACCCAATTCTTTTTTTAGAAATTCAACCAGTTTATCGAATATTTGTCTTCGCTTGTTGCAAATTTAACTATATTTAATTGAAGTCTTCTTTTTTGGTTTAAATTTTAAATGTTTTGTTGAACATTCATCCGCTTGGATTAAAAATATATCTTGGACGATAGGGAAGTCATCCTTCTTGTTTGAAAATCGATTTATTTTGGTATAAAATTATTTTGCATTTGTTGAAGATTTCTATTTTTGTGTTAAAAATTAATGTCCGTGGCTTGATAATCTTTGTTCGTTGTATGTGCAATATATTTCGACGAGAAATCTCCGAAACGAAATCATATGATAGAAAATTAATTGAACAGTTGCAAAAATTAAAACATTTAATAAAAAAATTAAACAGTAAATAATTGAACAAATTTAAGTAATTCATTAAGTTATCCATACAGTAATTTTCTATAAGAAAAATCACTTTACTATGATTCCTTTATTTCTTCGTTAAATCACTATATTTTTCTGTTTTCGTTACAAATTCGTTACTTTCAAAGGGAAATAGGGGGAGGGGGGGAGTAAAAAATAAGCAAAAATTGGAAAAGTAGTTTTATGGACGTCCCCTGATGAACATGAATCTAAATTTAGTTAAAACTAGATAAAACCTAAAACTAAAGAAGAATGTCTTCACTCTCAGATTAAAACTCAGTGCAAGTAGAAACATTATTTTATACTCAGACAAAATGTTAAGGATATCCTTTTTTTTAAATCAGAATTAACAAATAAATATGATAATTTACAACTTTTTTCCGGCCAAATGAATAATAAAATCAATTTTCACAATGGTGACAATCCTAAAAAACGTGGGCTGACTCTAAAATGATATTTCTACTTATACTCTTACGAAGTCTACATCGCAGGTGATAAGATTGACGCTCACAATAATGTAAGTAATCCAATTGGGTAATTAGCAGCTACACGAAAATTCGTCTGGCATTAAACGCGTCTAAGAGGATCTCTCGTTACGTGAGAAATCTCACGAGGGAATAAATGGATACTCCGAGAGGGATAAAAGGGGAAAATAGATAAGGAGAAAGAAACGAAAGAGAGACTCCTTCGCCCTCCGATAAACCGTATCCGCGGAATCCTAATAAGAACTGCACTATGCTGCCATAAATAGCGGGGCCTTCCTCCTTCGGCAAAGAAACAAAGTCTATTGCCACTGGCAGTGTGTCCTGGCTGTTACTGAAACTCTGAGAACGTGCGGGATCCCTTCCGTACTGAAAAGAGGGAGAAGAGATTTCTTCGAGGGGTCGTAGTGTTAAAGGAGCAAGATAGAGAGAAAAAGGAAAAGAGGAAAAGAAAAAAAGGGAGAGAGAAATAGAAAAAAGGAAATAAATTGGAAAAAGAGGGAAAATCAGAGAGTGAGAGAGAGAGAACGAGAGAGAGAGCGAGAGAGAGAGAGGGAGAAGGAGAGACAAGGGAATAGAGCCTGGGAATAAAGAGTGCGCGGATTAAGAATGCTTCCTCGGAGACGAGTTATAGTCGCTTCCTTCCCGTAGTTGGAATTAATCGGCCATTCCGGAGGCGATGCATTAACAGAGACAGAGGGCGCACTGCCACCCTCTCTTTGTACCATTTCTTTCAACCCCGTTTCCTCTCCCATGTTCTACGCGGACTTGGGTTATTCTACTCTTGTTTGTGTCGATAGTAAGGGGACGTCATGAACAACCCTTTACGTGCAAAGATACATCCAAAGTTAAATCTCTCATCCAATTTGCCTCATCCAAGCTTTACTTGCTGCAATACAAACAGAAAGTCCTCTTCAAACTTACGCTAGATTTAACAATGTAGAGCTTTTAGACTTATTGACATTAAGAACATTCTCAAAAGACTCTTTTTCCCTCTACTGCTACTTTTCCAAAGTTCAATCGTACCTTGGACATCGAATAATTCAAAACAATGGTTAATGATTATCAACAAAATATAAAATTGATTTGATTCTCTGGATCCAAATTTAGTTTTTATGCAACTTTATTCATATCTGTAGAGTTGCAGTTCTTATATTTTTTAAATTGAAAATCAGAAGTTAGTCATTACTGACCTCATATTTGTAGAAACTATAGCAAGAATATTATTCCTTTTTGAAAGATGTATTATATTGATTTATCTACTTCCGACTCCTAATTGGAGAAGATTCTACCAAGAAATGTTTTAGACAATTTTTACGTTCAGTGTGCCCAAAAAATGTCAATTTTCCTATATTGGTCTGTAAATCTCTATGGCTCTGAAAATTAGTTTGTTTCTTAAAAAGGTTTCTTTAGATTTACCTAGACCGGATTTCCAAATCTGATGATTCACAACTTCCTAGGGACAACGAAATTTTGTTCCAAGAACCTTTAATCCTCAGGAAAATATATCGATTTTAAATCGAATACTTGAATTTTTAACAACAAAAAAACATTTTTAACCTATTAGTTGAACTAGCAAGCAATAAAAGGTACATTATCAACCAGCAATAGAGTAGACTGATTTTCAGTTTAAAAAGTTATTTTTTTTTTAAATCAACAAAATACTCAACTGTTGAACCAAACAGATGAATTTTGAACTACAATTATAAATCTTTGAAAAGGGTAAGTTTTGACATAGGGTGAAATGGAGAAAGATTTGAATCTTTGATTTAAACAAAATCAACAAATGAGTTTAATTTTTAACAGGAAAGATTTCCAGTCAAATTTCGGTCAAAAAACTTCATTTTCGACAAAATAGTTAAATGTACTATTAAAATAGTTTCGTTTTCAAGCAAAAGACACGAATATTCAACATAAAAATTGCATTGTAACTTAAAAAGGATAACTATCTAACAAAATTTTGGAAATTTCAGCAAAATATTGAAATTGCTAAATAAAAAAGGTGCATTTTCAACAAAAGAGTTTTCTTTTCTACAAGAAAGGTTTTCAGTCAAGAAAGAAAAAATATTTCTACCAAAGTTTTTAATTTTTAAGCTAAAAAATGTAAACTTTCTAAAAAAAAAGACTTTATATTTTTCAAATTTCAATTATGAATTTTTAACAAAAAAGTTATTTGTCAATCAAATAGTTGAATTTTCTACCAAAATAGTTAGTGGAATTTGCACCCAAAAAGTGGCATTTAGTATATAGCGGCATTTCCCCCCAAAAAGTACGACTTTTTAGTACAATTTTTGAATTTTCTGCAAAATAGTGAAAACTTTAAACCAGAAAGTAGAATTTTTAAACTGAAATGGTTTGATATTTAAGTGGTTTATTAAATTTTTAGTTAACAAAATTATTATTTAAAAAAAAATTATATTACAAAAACTTTAATTTTTTAACAAAGATATATATTTTCTAGAAAAGACTTAGATTGTCAAAAAGATAACAGCATTTAAAAAAAATTAATTTCGATCTACAAGAAAAAAAATTCTCGGAGAACTAATTGAATTTATAACCAAAAAATCCATTTTTAACACTTGAGTTGAACCGAAACATTTTTTAGTCAAGAGACCACAGATCTGAATTAAATTGCGGAAATTGCAACCCAAAAAAGAAAAATTTTCTACATAACTTTGAATTAACCCACATTTATGAACATTCAACAAAAAATTTAACTTTCACATTGATAGTTACATTTTTTACTAAACAAGTTCTATTTAGTAAATAGAAAAATTTTAAAGAGTTGTCTTTTTAACCAAAATAATATCTTTCCAACAAAAATGCTGATTCCTTTAAAAAATGATAAAATTATCAAACAAATAATAAAAATTTCTTTTTCAAGATTCACCTGAACTACTTTTTGGTTTAAATTTTTTTTTGAAGATTCACCTCTTTGGTAAAAAGTTTAAGACAAAATTTTTATTCGTATTTTTGTTCAAACATTTTATTAAGCTCAAAAGTAGACTATTCTATTTTTGGTTGAAAATTTTTCTTGCTTGGTTCAACATTCAATTACTTGGTGAAAAATTAATATAGTTTTTTTAAAAATCACGTTTTTTAATAGAACATTAATCTATTTATTTACAGTCTATCTTTTTGGTTGAGAATTCAACTTTTTTGTTAAAAATTAAATTTTTTCGATTAGTTTAACTAGTTTAAAATTCGTCATCATTTAAAAGATTTTATTTTTCCAAAATTCCCCTTGTTTTGTTAAAAATTGCCGTATTACCCATGTTTTGAGAGAAATTTGGGCACTTTTCTTTTCGGAAAGAGAAGAATTCAAAACTACGGTCGTCAACGAAGAGGAGGAGTGCATAAAACATAGCCCAAAATTAGTAACGTAGTTTATGGGCAATCTTGAATTTCTGAGTCTCGAAGGGAAATTTGCTGGTGAAACCTCTAAACGAAAATTCCGATAAATTACATTTTCAACCAAAAAGAAAAATTTTAAACCATAAATGTTATTTCAGCAGCATAGCTATGATATACCTACGTTAATACAGATCGAGCAAGATTCCGTCCCACGCTAAATTACCATCAGTTAATAAAACTTTGACGTCGGTATTGCAGTTTCCTGCTAGAAAATTTAACAGCTATACTACTAATAGCTGATATTCAAACTAAAAAATAATTTAATTTCAATTTTTTAAATGTATTTTCATCCAAAAAGATGAATTATCAACAAGAAATGTAATATTAATAGTATAATTATGTCAGTTCTCCGTTACTTAACGATCGAGTAAGGTTCAATTTCATGCTCAGTTATGTTGGTATGTAAATGAGGAAGGACGATAATGTAGATTTACGTTAGAAAGTGTTATAGCTATAAAATCGATTTTTTATTTTAAGAAAGAATTATCAACTAGAAATGTAGTATAGCTATGGCATTTTTGCGCCCGTTACCGACTAAGAAGGGTTCTGTGTCATTCTAAGATACCAACGGTCAATAAATGCGTGGAGTCTCTCAAGCAGACTCGGGCTAGGAAATTATATAGCTATACTACTAAGAGTTGATATTTGAACCAGGAAATATGTTAAATGAAAATCAAAAATAGTTGATATTTTCCTGAGAAATTAAAAATTAACGAAACCTTCCTCTTTCTGCTTTTTATCTCTCCTTCCTTTTACGCGTTTCTTTCTTTCACAGTCGACAGCAGGTCATAATATTACA
>NC_046662.1:24601079-24630761 GCF_010883055.1 Belonocnema kinseyi | reverse complement strand
AATACCAAATGAATGGATTTTTAACCAAAAAGATGAATTATCAACTAGAAATGTAGTATAGCTATGGCAGTTCTCCGCCATTTACCGACTGAGAAAGGTGCTACTCCATTTTTAGTGATCATCGGTCAATAAAACCGTGAGGTCCGTAACACAGATTTCTGCTCAGAACTCACATAGCTATACTACTAATAGTTGATATTTGAATTAAAAAATATGTCAATTTAGAATTAAAAACAGCTGAGACCTCCCTAATAAATTAAAAATTACCGAACTCTGTCTCTTTTTCTTTTTATCTCTCTTTCCTTTTACTTGTCTTTTTTTCGGCAATGCCGGAGATATTTTCTGAACTACGATGCAAAGTTTTCAAAGTAAACTTCTAAAGGAGGATACCAAATAAATGGATTTTCAACCAAAAGGATAAACCATCAACTGAAAATGTAATATAGCTATGACAGTTCTGCGTTACTTACCGACCGAGGAATGTTCTGCTCCCTACTAAGTTACCATCAGTCACTAAAACCGTGATGCCAGTAATGTAGATTTCCGCTAATAACTTATGTAGTTATACTACTAATATGTGAAATCCAAACCAAGAAACATGTTACTTTTAAATAAAAAAAAGTTGAGACCTTCCTCAGAATTTAAAAATTAACGAACCCTCCCTCTTTTTCTTTTTATCTCTCTTTCGTTTTACGCGTTTCTTTCTTTCCCAGTCGACAGCAGGTCATAATATTACAAATGCAGGAGATAATTTCTGAACCACGAGGCGAAGTTTGCAGGTTGAGCCTCTAAAGGAGGATACACGCCCGCGGATGGGAGGATGAGGTGGGTTAGTCGGTATCCCTCGTGGACACTACGTAAGGACAATAAGCCAAAAAGTTGGTGAAGCGGGCGGAGCCGTTACCCGTTATGAAGCTCAGGGGTGAAGTCAAGATTGTAATTAGCTCGCGCTAAGTTTCGAGCTTTCCTGGGTATATTTGCATGCTACACGTATCTAAACCTACGCCTTCATCTATGTACAATTCTACAATCTAACTATACTTACACACGTGTGAAAGTATATAACTACCACGATTTTACTCGCTTCCGAGACAGAATGCACGGCACGTATCGAAATTTCGTATTGTCTACTGGCATCCCTTTAATAGCCCGTACACCCACGCTTTGTTTCCTTCGTGCTTAATGTTGATACTAGAGCTCTCAGCTTTCGAATTTTTCGCATCCTCTTCACTTAAGCGCATAATCCAACGTAAACTTCTCCACCCAGGCTCAGAATTATAGAAAAGAAGAAACGGAAAGAATATTTAATTTTCAGTGAGAAAGGTGGGTTTTATTATTAGGTAAGGATCATTTTGAATTTTAAGTTGTAAGTGAGGTCGAAGATGTTAATTTATTTCAGTTGTTTTTTTTTATTGAAAAAATAACGTAACATTATATAACACTTTTTTATAAAATTCTCCAATTTATCAGTTTCTTCATAATATCAAAACTCTTCGTAGAATCTTATAAGAAAATGTCATAGGAAATTCAGAATAAGCAGATCATGATTTTCTTGTGATAAATTTCCTTTAATTTTCTCGTCATTCCATAATAAATATTGTAAAGAGTTAATTTTAAGGATATCTTAAAATCTTGAAGGATATCAAAAAATTTAACGGATCATAAAATTTTGTATGATCGTGAAATTCCCTGAAATATTTTGGAAGCCTTCGAAATGTTTTTTTACTTCATTTATTTTTTAACTTTCTCTGAAAATCTTTCGAAATCCACTTTGATGCATTTGGAAATTCTACATAATTTATAGAAATCCTTCAAAGTTTTTGAAATCTCTTTAGAGTCTTTGTGATCTCATAAAATATTAAAGATTTGTTTAAATTCTTCAAATCCTTTAAAATAATAAAAGTTTCTGTTAAATCCCTTCAATTTTCTAATATTTTCATTCAAATATTTTGAAATCATTGAAAACACTACAAAATTATTTAAAATTCCTTGAAATTCATTAAATTTCGTAAAAATATTTTTATATCTTTTAAAATAACTTGAAATTTTGTTAATTTTATGCATCGCTTCTTTCTATATTTCAGCATTATTTATTTGCTGAGTTTCTTAAAATGATTTTCTGTCATTATTTTTCTAGAATCCTATACAAATTATAAGAAATTCATCATAGAAAAATCATTGACGGCTTATACGGAATTGCCTATAATATTCTTTCGTAAAAGTTTACCGACTATAATAGTCAATTAGGAACCAAAGAAACTGTTTTCAAGTTCTGGAAGTATTCTTAAACTAACAAAATTACACGAAAAAATGTAATACTTTCTACTTGTGAAAAGTGAGTGAAAAGGCCGGACCTTCAACCCTTTCTCCTCCTCCTCCTCCTCCTCAGCTTCCTCCTCTTCCTGCTCATCATCATTCATCCTTCTTATTCTCATCCCTCTCGCTACCCCCTCCCCATCTACCCCTTCCCCTCTCTCACACCTTATTCTGCTCCACCTTCTTTTCTTCTTTCTCCGTTTTCTTCTCATTCTTCTTTTTCTTCTCCTCCTCTTCCTCGTTCAATGAATTCTTCTCTAATGAGCGAGAATGAATGTAGTTAGGAATCTAATTTTTATTTGTGCGCTTTTTTGTATTCTGCGTTTAGTACATAAAATGTTTTAAAAGAAATTACATCTCATTTCGACCTTGAAACAATACACCCAATAATACATTCCGATTCCATTTGAAATAGTTTGAAATATTTGAAATATTTCTTGAGCCCATTAACTCTAGATTTCATCCATAAACTGAGATCGGAATCACCTCCACATAATACAAAGAAAAGGAAAATTAATGACCTGCTGACACATTCCCTTACTTCCGTTTGTCAGAACCATCGAATTCAGTTCGCTGCAGTTGAGTTCTCATTTTGGCAAGGAAAGGTCCTCACGCGACGCTTGCGCAAATCTGAGTAGTTTCTGTCCAGGAAAAGACGAGACAGGCGTCTGAAGGGACAGGAGGTCCACTTAAAATCGATACTGAGATGCAGTCGATCCGCGGGGTGCGATTCCCATGCAAATGAATTGCATCGTCTCCGCCCACCAAGAGAAAAGAGGTGGGGGATTGATTTAATTTTAAAAGTTGCAAAGAGAGGCGATAGAAAACCATTCGCGTGATGATGTTGAGAAGAAAGCTCTCGTTAAAAGCTTCACAACTTCTGCAATCGAGCCCGCGCAATCGAGTTAACCCGACTTTTTTACTTAATGCACTCCTTGGATTTATGGGAATCTTTTCTTGTAAACTATTTGAGAAATCTGGAGAAATTCTATCTAAGAGAGCTTCTATATACAAAAAGGTACAGATAGGTTTTTTTCTCTTCTGTAAATAATTTACTTGAGCCGAGTGAAAGAAAACGCATGTACATAGAGACGTTTTTCGACCTGATTCTCACTCAGTTTGTTTCCACGTTCCAGAATATAAAACCTATTTATAGTTTGGGATTTTTAACGAAATTTCATTGCAATTATCAATGCGGTGCTCTAATGGATAATTATTAATATTATTAAAAAATACTAGGTAAAAAACAAATTCTAAAATTATTAATAATAATCATTAATTGTGTTAGTAAATGATTGCACTGCTTAATGTAGATTGTTTCTTTATCCGGAAAGTGACCTTCCTTAGTGCCAAAAAAATTTCTTGTAAACAACTTAAATTAATTATTTTTCTTGCACCGATAAATAGAGCAGCTCGAATGACAATCCATAATAAATTTTTACACCAATTTTTAGGACCAACAGAAAATGTTTTAGAACCCGTTAAATTTACTTATAGTCCATTTTTCAACTAATGAATAAATTTCCAGTCAGAGATGAATTTTCGACAAAAATTGTAAATCCTCAACCAAACAACTCATTTTTAGCAAAGAAGCTTAATTTTCCACCAAGAAGGTTATTTTTAATCAAAATAGATTGATCCAATACAAAAATATTAATCCCTAACAAAATACTTGAATGCTGTACGAAGAAGGATTGATAATCATCCAAGCAGTTGCATTTTGGACAGAAGCAGATTCAATTTATAAAAAAATTAATTAATTTTCCAATGAAATAGACAAATGTTAAGTAATTGAGGTAAAATTTGCAACAAGAAATATTCTTTAGTGAAGTGAGAAAACAAATTTTCAACTGAATTATTGAGTTTTTAACCCAAAAAGGCAAATTTTCTTTTAAAAAAACATTTAATTTTCCAAACATGAATATCAGTATTCGACAATTTTCAACAAAATATAATTACTTTCTGACGAACTTTTTAAATTATAACCAAAACAATTGAATTTTCAGCAAATAGTTCAATTTGAAACCACTTATCATCTTTTCCACCAAAAGAGATAAAGTTTTAACTAAAATGTTACATTTCTGAATGAAAAAATCACTTTCTAAATAATAATGTAAAAAAATTAATTTTCCAACAAACAGATGAAAATTGACAAAAAAGTTGAATTTTCAGCAAAATATATGAATTTTCCAACTAAGAAGGGAATTTTCAATCACGGTAATAAAATTTTGAACAAGAAAGATTTTTCAGTCAAAAGAGACAACAAATTTAAAACAATTTTTTAAAATTTGAAGCAAGAAAGGCGAATTAGATACAAAAATTGAATTTTCAAAAAATTTAATTTTTAATGAAATTATTGAATTTTCTACCAAAATAGTAGAATTTTTTAACCAAAAATATAAACTTTTAAGAAAACAGTTAATTTTACAACACAAAAAGATTTTTCAGCCAAAAAAGAAAAAACCTAGAATAAATTGTGGAATTTTCAAATTAAAAAGCTCAAGTTTCTACAAAATAGTTTAATTTTCAAACAAGAAGAATGATTTTCTAACAAAATTTTTGTATTTTTAACAAAATATTCATCGAAATTTCCACAAAATAAGGTATACGAACTCAATTTGGATCGGGTTTAAAAAATAATGAATCCATATACCATCCATCTTTTTTATATTTTAATATTGTATGAATCTTTACTACCATGTTATAAAATTTAATATTAAAAGTCAAAAATTTCAAAATGTTATTTTTTTCTATTGCCTATTGAATGAATTATTAAAAAATTATATCAATAATTAAATCTTCAGATATTTTGATTATACAAATTTAATTTTGTAACCATTATTTATAATTATTTTATTTAAAAAGTAAACATTTAAATTTGCGAAAAATTAATTGTTATGAATTTTTATAATTATATTTGTTTAAGATGAAAAAAATAGTAAACTAATTAGTTGAATGCTCAGCCAAAGAGATGAATTCTAAACCAAAAGAAAAAAAAGATCTAGAAATAAATTAATCTTTCAAACACGTAATTGAATTTTAAATTTTAAGGAGTTTGAGGCTGAGCCAAAAATACAATATGTGATATTTCAAAATAACCAGGTGTTACTTCTTTACCAGAGGATTGAATTTGCAACTGAAAAAGATAAATTTTAAACAAGCATTTAAAAAACGGTTAAAGGCGATCTTGTAAAACTTCGTGAAAGAAAATATTTTGTTCCTAGACTATTTTTCGTATCTAGTGTGTTTTTGTAGGAAAGTTAAATTACTTCTTCTTCCATTTTTATTTGTAATAAATCAAACCATAAATATTGGCTATAAGGGGCTGAATAACGAAGTTGACCTGAATTTTTGGACAACAAACGAGTGTCCTGAAAAAAATCTGAATTGAAATATTTCTTTTAAACTTATTGCGTGGTCTGTCTACAGACAAACAGACCGAAAGATAGACATGCACGAAAAACTATGGTTTTTGACTGAGGGTGTTACAAAACGTCAAAAATGGACGAAACCTGAGTAGGTTCAAATTCACATAAATCGTAAATTGATTCTTTCCATCGGAAATGTTCAGAATGCAAAAGTAATAACAAAAACTAGTTGATCTCTGAATCAAAAAAATTAATTTCTAACAAAGTTCAACTTTCAATAAAATAGTGGAATTTTCAAACCAAAAAACCGTTTATTAAACAAAGAGATGAATTTTTAACTGAAATAATGGATCCTTACCTGAAATTGTGCTATTTTTGGTTAACAAAATTAATTTGCAAACAAAATGAACAAATATTTAACTTTCTACATTTTTTTTTGTTCTAAGTGTTTCTCTGAATTTACCTATTATCGAATCCTACTCCCGGAAGGCTATTATACCTTAATATACCTTAATTTAAATTTTACCTTTGAAGAAAAATTTCAATTTTCCTTTTATATTTAAGTACTTGAACTATCTGTAAATCCTGAGAATTTCTTGGAACGCTCATTTTAAATATTTCAACTTGCATCCGTGAAATCTTTGTATATTATTTTAATTCAATTTCAAAGTCAAATTGATAAAAAGACTCGTTTTTGAAATCAAGCATTATCAAGTGCTGGATTGAAATTAAAATCTCTTGGGTGGAAGCAGGTGCCAAACAAACTTCGAAGACGATCCTGGAAGGAATCCCTTGTTCGCCAATTAAGCCGTCTGAATGAAATCAAAGGGGATTTCAAACAGAGAATCTGCGATAATATTTTGACAACCAGGCTACCGCTGTTCCATATTGCAATACGGATCCTGAATACAAATTGAAATTTAAACGTTTAGTTAGCGCCAATGAAAAGTAATGTTGATTGCGAAGGGACCCACCTCACACAGAATAGGAAAGAGTTCGTTTCATTAATTCTCGATCCGGAAATATAAATGATAAATATCTTAATTATTATTTTTTATCGAGCCTGTAGTTGAGGAATAAATTTCCCTAAATAAGATATACTAGGGAAACAATTTTAGGCCGCCTGTCGATATCAGTAGATTGCTGCTGTAACTGGCAAGACACGACTAAAATACAGATTGTATTTTTATTTGTGACAGATTTCCATCTAATAATAAGGGTATTCTATTTTTTGAAACAATAAAAAAATTTTTATAAATTGAGAAATGATCGGTTTCAATATGTGGATCTTCGCTATAAATAAATTTTAAAATTTGCCTCAGTGTTGGTGCAGCAATTTAAATTGCTGATGCAAAAAAAAAACATTTTTTCATCATAATACTTGAAGATCAATCTCTTTGGTTCAAAATTGAACTGTTTTTTTAAAAACTCTTTTTTTTGTGTGGAAAGTTAATCTTCTTTGTTCAAAATACAACTGCTTGTTTAAAAGTTATTCTAATTTGTTACAGCATTATTTTATTACTGGAAAATCCATCTATTTAGTTGAGAATTGAACTATTGTGTTTAAATTTTTTTTAATTATTAAAAATCGTTTTTAGTTGAAAATTCAGCAATTTATTTTAAAATCTATTTGCGCTATTGTACATTTATCTTTTTTGATAAGAAAATAATTTTTCTGAATACAAATTCAGCTGCTTGTTTAGAAGTTGTACAAATTTATTTCATCATTTGAAGGTCCATCTCTTTTGTATTTTCTTGTGCATTTTTGATTTTTTCGATGCTACTGTTTCGTTGAAAATTAAACCTTTTGGTTTAATTCGACAATTTGGATTCATTATCAAAATGTTTATTTCGTTTAAAATTTCACCTATTCCATTTTTTGTTAAGAATTTATATTTTCTGATAAAGAATACCACTTTATTGTAGGTAATTATTTTCTATTTGTTTGAAAATTCCGTTTACGAAAAATCTAACTATTTTATATTTTGTTGAAAATTGACCGTTTTCGTTTGAAAATTCAACTTTTTGGATGACATTTTTTTGTTTTAATTAAGAAATCTTCCTTAGTTGTAAATTCAACCCTTTTGTTAAAAATTCGCCTTTTTGGTTAAAGATGAGTGCTGTGGTTGTGCATTCTACTATTTTGATAAAACTTTATCTTTTCTCTTTAAATTCAACTGTAATAAAATCGCTTTTGGTGAAAATTCCCACTATTACATTTTTCTTGAAAATTTCATATTTTTGTTTACATTTTACTGTTTCAGTATTGAAATTAAAGTAATTTTTTGGTTGAAATATCAACTATTAGGTTTTTTTGGTGAAAATTTATATTTTTGGTTAAATATTCAACTATCAGGTTGAAAATTCGTATTTTTTGTTAAAAATAAATCTGATATAGTTGAACATTTTACTATTTTTAGAAAAATTCATTCTTTTGTTTACATTCAATTGTTTTTAATTTGTAAATGACTTCTTGTGTGGATTAAAGCCTCTTATTTTTGTTTAAATTCGATTTTTCTACTCAAAATTATCACCCTCCGGTTGAAATATAAAATATTATATGATGATTTTTCGTTTCAATTTGAATATTTTTTATGTCTAAGTAACATTATTATATTTTAGTGAAAATTTCAACTGTCATTTTTTTTTTGAGAATTCATATTTTTGTTTAAATTCATCTGTTTCGATTAAAGATAAAAGCCTTTTATAGTGCAAAAATCAAGTATTATATTTTTGGTTTTGTATTTAGATTTTTAGGTTGAAAATTCCACTATTCCGTGGAAAATTGATTTTTCTAACTGAAAATTTAACTTTTTGATTTTAAGAAGAAAATTCATAGTTTTCAGTAAAAAAATCAATTATTAAATTTTCAAATAATAATGCATCTGCCTTAGTTTAAAATTCAAAACCTTGGTTTAAAGTTGAACTTCTTCGTCATGCATCCATTTTATTGCTAAGGATTTAACAATTTTGTTCAAAGTTTATCTGTTTGGTCGAATTCAACTGTTTCTAGCTTACAATTCAAACATCTTTTAGTGAAAACTTCATCTATAATAATTTTAGTAGAGAATTCAGATTTTTAGTTACATTCGACTATTTTATTTTAAAATTAAAGTCTTTTTTTGTTAAATATCAACTACTATATTTTTTGTTGGAAATTTACATGCGCTTTGTTCAAAATTCCACCATATCGTGGAAAACTATTCTTATTATTTTAATTTTTGCAACTGAAAATTAAGTTATTTTATTTTTAGCTAAGAATTCATCGTTTCTATTTTGAATTTTTCGTTTTTTTATTAAAAATTCAACAATTTGGTTTAAATTGTTAACGCTTCTCATCTCAAATCTCTTTCTGGGTTAAAATTTCATTTTTTTGTGTTGAAAATTCGCTATTTTTATAAAAAAATTAATCTGCATTGGTTAATGATTCTACTAATTTGTGAAAATTTTATCTTTTTTGTTTGAATGATACATTTGTTAATTTACGATTAAAGTACTTTAGGATTAAAATTGCAAACATCACATTTTTTTATTGTGAATTTATATTTTTTCATAAATTCGACCGTTTTGATTTAAAACTAGTCTTTTTTGAATATGAACTCTTATGTTTTTTGTTGGAAATTCATAATTTTGGTTAATGATTCCATTATTCCGTGAAAAATTAGTTTTCCTTTAGTTAAAAATCGATTTTTATAACTGAAAATTTAACAATTTTATATGTGGTTGCAAATTCACGTATTAAATTTCTGATTAAGAATTCTAATTTTTTGGTTTAAAATTCAGAAACTTGGTTAAAAGTTGCACTTCTTCTTTAAACTATCATTTTGTTTATTTAAGATTCAATTAGTTTGTTCCAACATTGTTCTTTTTTGGTTAAAAGAAAATTTTTTTATTAGAATTCAATCTTCAAGAATAATAATTTAACTGTTTGGATAAAATTTGAACAAATTTGTTTAATATTCATTTTATTACTTGAAGATCCATCTCTTTGATTCAAAATTAAACTGTTTCGTTCAAATTTTTGTTTATTTAAAATTTTTATAATTCTGTCACATCGAATCGGTTTTCATAATTTGAAATACAAAATTCTACAGGACAGTAAAATTTAGTCAAATCTTAGTTAGGCCACTTTTTATAAAAATATTGAAATTTTAGATAGTTTCAGAACTCTAAGGTGGTAAAACTTAGTGAAGGAAAATTTCAACTATGGTACAGATGCAGTCAAAGAGATGGCAGCATTCACCAGCAGAGATATCAATAGTCCTTTGACATTGGATCAAAATGATATGCAACAATTTTATACAAATTGGGAATTTTTTATTTTATTAGAAAATTTTCTACAATTTCCAAAAAAGATCATAAATTTTGTATGAAAATTTTTTCCAATGACAATTTAATCATTCTATTTTTGGTTGAAAAGTTACATTTCTCAGTTTAAATTTCAACTAATTGGTTGACAGTTGAAATACAGGGTTGAAATTTCAACTTCTTTGCTAAAAATACTTTATTTTTCATTAAAAATTTAATTACTTTATTGGGAATTCGTTGAAAATTATTCTTTTTAAATAAAGATATCAGGATTCCGTTTTTAGCTGAAAAGTTAGCTTTTTTCACTGAATATTCAACTTTTTGTTTAAAACACACTCTTGGTGGTTTAATTTAACTGGATTTTATTCAAAATAAATTTTTTCGGTTAAAATCTCTATTATCACATTCTTTTTTGAGAATCCATCTTTCTTGGTATTTAATTTATATAATAGGTTGAAACTTAAAGTGCTCTGTTAAAAATTATTATTTTTCTTAAATTCATCTTCTGGTTAAAAATTTAACTATTTTACTAAACATTCGTTTCACTTTTAGCTCAAAATTTCTTTTTGACTGGAAGATAATTTTTTGCTAAAAATTTAGCTATTTTGTTAGTTGAAAATCCATGTACTTTGTTGAAACTTTATCTACCTTGGTAACAAATAATCCTTTTAGTTGAAAATTAATTCGTTTCGTTGAAAATTTAATGACTTCAATCAGAATTGAACTTTTTTGTTGAAAAATTATTTTTCTGCCTCAAGATTAAGATTTTGGTTGAAAATTCTTCTCTTTGGTAAAAAGTTATCCTTTTTTGGTTAAAATATTAAACTATCAGGTTTTTTCTTTTACCATTTATTTTTTCTTGGTTAATGATTTATCATTTTAGTTTAAAGAATTCACTATTTTATTTAAAATTGATGTGTTTTGTTAATATCATTCTTTTTCGTTCCAGATTATTCTTGCGTTTTTAAAGATAATTATTTGGTCAACAGTACAATTCTGTTGAAAGTTGGTTTTACTGTAGAAAACCAATTTCTTAACTAAAAAAATCAACTATTCGAATGAAAGATTATTCATTCGAGTTTAAAAGTAATTTTTCGATTGAAAATTAAATTTTTCCCGAAATATTCGTTTCTTCAAATAATATTTTTTTGATTGAAATTTCAACTATTCCATTTCCGGTTTAAAATGAACCTTTTTAGTTGAAAATTGAACCATTTTGTTAAGAATTTAAAATTTTCTATTCGAAAAGATGATCTAAGAAAAAAAACCACTTTTCCAAAGAAAAATTTAATTTATAGACCCATAGTAATTTATAGTTCAATATAGAAAATTACTTATCTCTCCTTGCACTAATAAAATGTTAATTAAACTAACTATTTGGTTATGTTCACAATTATTTTTTGACTGACTAATCATCATTTTGGTAGAAAATTCATTTCTTTGGTAGAAAATCCACATTTCTTAGTTGAAATTTTAATTATAAAATTTTTTTAGCATTATTTTTTTTGGTTGAAGATTAATTACTTTAGTTTGAAAATTCACCCATTTTGTTAGTTATCTGATATCATTGATTGATCACAGACAAAGTCTCAATCAGGGGGTGAGCCAATATATTGACTCCCCGCTCCTGTACGGAACAGCCAATGTTAAAAATTTAGAATTTGAAAAAATTGTTTTTTTACTAGTATATAAGCTTGTTACATTATATAAATATTATGAAGGGTGGTTATTTAAATTTAAGTGGTGGTTTTAGGAGTAACTCACCCCCTTAGTCACGCAATTCAATTTTTGTGTATTTGAAAGTCTTCGTTTTATTTTGTGACGCTGAATCCAAATCTGACATACAAAATATCGTGAGTTCAAAAACAACCCTGCTCATGGGGTGAAAACTAAAAACTATCCCTTTACTGCTTCGCCTGAAAAGGGGTAAAATGGGAAAAAGAGTTAAAACTGGTGAATATTTTAATCTAAAAATTGAAATTAAAGCAGTTTACCTGGTGAGCCAAAATATTGATTTTCCGGCCCTCTAAAGGTTAAAACCTTTCTAAAAAAATTAATAAATCTCCAATATAGGAAAGTTGGTATTTTTCTGGGCGGTTGAGTTTTTAGTTAAAATTCATATGTTATGTTGCAAATTCAGTTTTCTGTGACACGTAAAGAAATTTAGGAAAACTCTCGTAGAAAGAAAAATAAATAAATTTTAGAGTCAGAGAAATTTACAAAACGAATTTCAATAAAAATTCTGTCTCCAGGCAGATATGGATAAAGTTGTTGAAAATTAATTTTCGATCCCTGAAATGATATCATTTTGATCTAAAATGTAAAATCAGAATGTTTGGGAACAATTTGACATCCTGAGATTAATTGTAGTTAATGGATCATCATGTTAAGAAAGCTAAAAGTTGAAGGAAATGAAATTAGATTGCATCGTGCATAATTCAATCTAATATAATTCCCTCCAGCTTAATAAATTCTATTACTCGCAAATTATGTTCTACATAAATTTATTTAATCTCCTTGTATGAATTTCAAGGTGGGCGTTTCTCTGTATCCGGTGATAAATAATTTTGAGGATAAGCACGCTCTAAAAGTCACCGAATGCGTCCATTATTTTGTTGCGAGTGCTTTTCGTGATAACTAATCTGCTTGCAACAAAGGATAGGTTTGCAAGTCAGTGAGTGATAAAGTTGGCAGTAATTAGCTGGTTTAAAGTCATCGAAACGTCGCAGCATGTGTTATGTTTACACTTACGTATTACGGCATTACGAGCGCGTTACGATCCAGCATTGCAGCATTTATGATACTTGGTACACGCTTGCGGTTCCTCGACACTGGTCGTTTCACACCTCGGCAAAGAGGCGTTTCGCATTATTATTCCAAGTGATTATACACGCAACCGTGGTGAGTACTAATTACCCTAGCCTAGATGGATCGCTTCCGTACAGAAGGCATGCACCCAAACAATACTTGGTTATTTCCATTAAGGCCTCGATCTACATCAGAGGGGACACGATAATTAATCATCTGTCCATTTTAGTCTCACCAGGATCCTTTGGGATTTATAGAAACATGTATCTATCAGGCTGCAGTGAGAAAAGTGACTAGTTGGGGTCACTAACTTTTTGTTAGAAAGCATTAAGCCGTGCAGAAATTTTGATCAGGCCCATATCGGGGCCAGATATGGTCCAAATCGGGAATCCCAATCGGGGCCAGATTGCGGATGAAACAAGCCCAAGCAGAGGCCAGGTCGGGACTCCCGATCGGGAAACCTGACCGGTGCCTGATCTCTGGCCGTTCTGTATCATTCTGATCCATTTATAAATTTCGCATCTTAAGGTTTATTTTAAGTAACCTCGAAATCAGTGAATGTTCCTCTCCTTTCAATGCTTAACGCAATCTTCGCAAATTATAATAAAGGTATTTTGAGTTAACCAGATATGTTTTATTTGACAACTTTCATTTCTTGCACATTTTTTTTCTATAAAACTTCTTAGCAAATCAAAAATAGACAATTCTGATAAATAATAACTAAATTCAAAAATTTAGTTGTAGATCATCATATCTCCAAAAAAGGCTATTCCATGCAGAAATTTCAGAGTAGCCCTTGTAGGGGCTAGATATGGCAGAATCTGGCCCCGGTCGGGAATCCAAGTCAGGGCCATACTCGCAATAAGAAGCCTAATTTGATCAGATCCAGTCTGAAGTATTATTTATTTCATAAAAAATTCTTCTTTTTCATCGAAAATTCAACTGATTCGTCGAAAAAGTCTATTTTCAATCAAAGGTTTAATTTTGTTATTAAAAATTCGTCTTTTTGATAGAACATTAATCTTCTTGGTCGAAAATTACGGCGCACTTCTTTTTAGTAAGATTATTTCTTATCCAGTCCATTGTAATACAGTCAGTAGTTCTTACTTTTTTTGAGCCTCTTTAAGAAAATTCCATTAACTCCTATGGTCGAAAAAGTTTTATTATATAGTCTTCTAAATGAGCAGGTATTGATTTCATATAAAATTTCGCTTTGTCGTTTTGCATCCAATCTCCATATTTTGAGTCCCTCCGAGTCAGACAGATAAAATAAAGAATGATACCGCGTAAAATTAAAATTAAGAATTTTTCTTCGCACATTAGGAATTAATACCAAATTTTTTTTAATTTTCTCATCCAGAAAAATAAAACATTTATGAAGTAATCCATTTTTTGTAATTAAATTTGTCGACTGAAATACAGAATTTCAGCAAAGAATGAATGAAAATAACGCTTCTTTGTATTTAAATAACATTAAAATATTCCCTAATCACGAAAGGGAGTAATTTTACATTTAAATTATTTTATTTTTCAAACTAACTGTTATTCACAGAGGATAGTCAGATGTAATCATGATCAGAACCACATCAGTATCCATGATCAGGGCCACTCTCAGGTAACTCGTTCGAGGCCACTTCGGGAATCCCATTCAGGACCAGACTCAAAATGAAACTTTCAATCCGATCAGGGCCAGGCTAGGGTATCCATAAGGAAGGCCCGATCTAGTCCTGACCAGGCTTCTTCTAATTTTTATGTATGAAAATATTATTCATTTCATAAAAAAGTTACCTTTTCCATAAAAAAATCAACTTATTCGTCAAAAATTTATATGTTTAGTCGAATGTTAAAGTTTTTGGCTGAAAAGACATGCTTTTTGTTGAAATTTTGTCTTTTTTATACAACATTAATATTCTTGGTCGAAAATTGCGACACAATTCTTTATAATTGAATCATTCCTTATCCAATCGACTTTAACAGTCAATAGTTCTTACTTCTTTAAGCATCTTTAACAAATTCCACTAACTGCTGTTGTGTTTCACTCAAAAAGAGCTACAAACTTGTTATTATTGTTTTTTTGAAAGAATTCATAGTTGTTTTAATCGTGCAAAATAACATTGATAATAAAAATGAAATTTTGGGAAAAATGACGCAAGCTATGAAAAAATGAATACATAAAAGTTGATTCTCCAAAAAAAGAGCTGCAAATTTGTATTAAAATCATACATTTTTCAATACAGCTGAGAAATGAAATAAGTGCAAAATAAGAAACAAATATTAAAGCAATCATGAAAAATCAAAATGTTCTGTTAAAGTCAAAGGAGTTTTAACGAGAGGGAATTCACAATCACCAAATGACAGTTTTCGAAGCTTTGAACTTTCATTCTAAAAGCAGATTGTTTAAGCAGCTATTTTTGTTAACGTGCATTAATGTCATTTTCAATTAATAAATATCTTACTCTCATTGTCAAATAGAGTAAAAGTGCAACATTTTAGAAAAAATTGCAACTTTCTTACAATATTTTAAGAGAGTGTTGTTATAAAAAATGGTAAATGGTTTAAACAATTATTTTTGTTGAATTGCATTAATAATTACCACATTTAAAGTGAAAAATTGTTAGAAACTTTAGAAAATACAGCAACTTTTAAACATTATCAAAATGTAATAATATTAAAAATAATAAAACCTTATTTAAACAGTTATTTCTGTAAAGTTCAATTAATTATATCCTCATTGTAATTTAAAAGTCGATTAAATGTGCAAAATTATCGAAAAAACTGCAATTTTCTAGCTTTCTTCTGAGGGAATATTATTATAAATAATAAAAAATTTTCAAAACACAATTTTTCGCTTATGGGGTTTTCATTGGAATCCTATAAAATAGACTTATGGGGTTTTTCACTATGAAAAATACGTGCTAAATTTTGATGGGACTTTCTGACGATCTGAATAACTTTTTTCTTTTATGTTTTAAACATTTATTTTTTTTCTGGTTGCAAAATATCAAAAATGTTTGTAGGTGAAAAGTAGATCGGAAAAGTACAGCCACATTTTTTTCGATGACGAAACTCTTAAAAGGACTTCGCGTCCCTAGTTCCGAAAGGGACTGATCGACTTTGTGGTTTCGAGTTCCCTCTGAATGACTGTGACCAAGCTGATGAGTACTCCGTCCAGTTTCTCTTCGATAATTAAACAATTAATATCCAAAAAGTGTCAAATTAAAAAAAATTTTCAATTTGGGAGCTTTAATTATATTTTTCTCGAAATGTTGTTTCAAAAAATCAGATCTTAAGCCTCTGAGAAAGATATTCACCAAATTTCAGCGTCAGATACATACAGGGTGTCCCATGAGATGTCCTTACCCTTGTATGGATGGTTTAAACTAAAAAATTTAATTGGACTGTCTCAAAAGTGGCTTATATACGAACAAGTCCAAAGCCCTGTAAGTCCCAACATACGCAATGGACTCAAAAAGTTTATGGAACATTTCGACTTTTTTTAGAGCTGCTTTTAGTCATTGAAAACAGTGGAAAGTAGTGAAAATATCACTTTTTGGGTAATCGTAGTTAATGTTTATTGTGAAGTTATTTTTAAAAGAAATTCGTTTATATGCATTTTAAGGACCTACACAAAAATATTAAAAGTTGAAATTAAAAAGCTTATAACTTGGGTGAACAAAATTATAAATGAAACAAAACTTGATTTTGTCTATGCTATTTTTATAAGAGCTTTAAAGACGTGGGTCACTTCTAAATAGTGTTTAAAAATTAATTTGTTTTAAATCTTTCTTCTACTATCGCTAGTTGTTTTTTTACATGGGGGACGGATTTATTCGAAAATATGATATTAGTTATGGAAAACACAAATGAGAATGACAAATTTTTCTAATTGATTGAAGAAATTAAAATAATTTATTTCCTATTACAAATAAAGCCTCTAAATAAGGATTTCCCACAGTTTCTTCTTTTATAAAGAATTTAAATTTTCGACCCGTTTTCAAAAAATGTCCCCTTTTCTCGAATAATCAATTAAAGCAAACTCCTTTCGGTTGAAAGTTAATTATAAATTACAAAAAGTTATTTTTAATGGAAAAGTCTATTATTATATTTTCGATCCAGAATTATTATTTTTTTATTCAAAATCCTACTTTTTTATTAATGAGTCATCTATTTCGTAAAAGATTTTCTTTCATCGTTAAAAATTAAAATTTGTCTTCTGATATTTAACTAATCAATTTTTGATCAGAAATATGTTTTTTTTAATTAAAAATTTCACTATTAAATTTTGCATTAGTAATTACTTTTTTGTAGAAAATAAATTTTCTCAACTAAAGATAATACGATTTAATTTTTGATGAAAATGCATTCTTATTATTTAAAAATAAATCTATAAAATTTGTAATTAAGAATTCATCTTTTTTGGTAAAAGACATTCAAAAACTTGATTGAAAGTTGAATTACTTTGTTGAAAATTCATATTGCTGGTTAAAGATCGAACTACTTTGTTTTAAGTTCATTCCTCTTTGGTTAAAGAATTAATTTTTTTAATGGAACTTCAACTATTCTATTATTTCTTGATAACTAGTTACTCGTTGTTAAAAATTCTATATTTTCGTTGAGGATTAAACTTACTGACTGGAAATATAAATGCTAGTTTGAAGGTTGAACTGATGTTGTTAAAAATTTGTATTGGCAGGTAATGATCCATCTATTTGAATGAAAATTTAACTGTTTTGTAGAATTTTTTAAAAATAAGCTTTATTTATAAATTAAGATTTAACTGTTGGATTGTTGATTAAAACCAGATCGATTTCAGGTTTAAAATAATAGTTTACAAAATCATAGAGATTTATAGTTAAATATAGAAAAATTGGAATTTTTTTCATGTGCTAAAATTGCAAATTCTTTAAAGAATCCCTTTTTGGTCCTAGGAAACTGTGAATCATCTTGGAGTGGGAGATAGAACTGGGTAAAATTAATGTTTATCTTTTTTGTAGAAAATTTCATTACTTGGATAAAAAATAAATAATTGTATTGAAAATCTAAAAATTTGCTTAGAAATTTATACTTTTTCGTTAAAAATTCGCCTTTCTGGGAGAGAAAATCAACCATTTGGTTGAAGGTAAAATTTTTTGTTTAAAATACCGATTTAATGGTTGAAAATTCAAATATTTCTTTTAAACTGAACTTTTCTTTTAAAAACGCGTATTTGCGAATCATAGATTCTACTGCTTTGTGAAACATTGTTAATGTAATTATTTAATTACTAATTTCTTTTTTGTAAACTGAACTTTTTTTCTTAATTTCACTTTTTGGTATGAAAATTCATCTCGTTTTGTAGAAATGTGATCTTCCTATGTTCAAAATTAAACTTTTTGGTTCGTAGCTAACAATTAAAACCTTTTTTGGTTCAAATATTAACCACTAGATTTTTTAAAACGTCATCTTCTTGATCAAATCCGACTGTTTTAATCAGAAATAAAAAAAAATCATTTTAATGTGAACTATAATACATTTTTGTTTAGATGATATTTTTTTATTTAAATTTCAACTACCTGAGTAAAATTAAAAAATTTAAATGTCTTGTTTAAATATTCCTTCTATATATAATTAATTTTTCAATTACAAATCTAACTGATCAATTTTCGTTAAAAATGGATGTTTTTTTCAATTACAAGTTTTTTAATTTACTTGAAAAGTCATCTACTTAAACTATATTATTTAAATATATTTGACTATTTAAACTTTTAAAGGCTTTCAAGAAATGTTCACGTGAATTAAGAAATGTTAATGTATTAAAAATTTTGAACATTCACCTTAAATCTTATAAAAAATTATTATTTTAACAATACTTGTGTTAATTGAATTTTTTCTTATTGTGCTTTCTAACAATTTTTTTTAAATTTGAATTCCAACCAATTATGTCTTTGTTTTTCAAATAAAATATTCCCTTCACTTTAATTAAAAAAATTTTAATAATATGCGTGAGTGAATAATATTCAAATATTTCTTTTTGGTGAAAATCTTTTTTATAGGAAAACTGTTTTAACTCAATCAGCCATATAAAATTTCTATCAAAGTTCAATTTTGAACAAAATTGTTAAAATTAATTGTTTTTCTTAGTTTTCATATTTTATCACGAATAATTTTTTTTATTTAAAACGGCATCATCATTATTACTTTGAATTTTGAAAGCATAGAAAAACTAAAACCTTCTAAAATAATACATCCGATCAATTTTCTTGCAACCCCATAAAATCAGTTTTAATAATTTCGAACACTTTGTAACTTTTTACTTTTTTTTAAGATGATGGTAACGAATTGAAAAATTGTTAAAGCCCTTCTAATTCTATACATTTTTTAAAATTATAAGGAATGCCTCGTATTTTTTAATTGTGCTAATATTACTTCAAATTCTTAGAATCGCATTAAAATCTTTTAAAGTATTAAAAAGTAAAGTATAACATTGTGAAATACCTTCAAATATTTGCAATAATTTAATGATCTGTTAAATATTATGACATGCTTTTGTTTCTCTAGAAATCTTTGGATATCCTTCGAAATAGTTTAAAACAAATTAAGCCCTTAGAATATTTAAAATGTCCCGCGAAATATTTTGATACCTTTGAAGTACTTGAAATTTTCTTAAATTGGTAAAAAAAACCTTGTAAACCCTCGGGATCTCTTGGAATAATCAAAAGTTATTAAAATTCTCAAAAACACTTAGGAAAATTTAAAGTTTTCTTAAACTTTCAAAAGTCCAAACATATCTGTCAAAATTCTGAAATTTGGTGAAACCATTAAAAACCTTCGAAATATTAATATCTGCTATATAGCCTTAAAATTCCAACGATTAACTCAACAAAATATAAATACTTCTTAAATTTTTTTTCGCAATTGTTTTTTTTCAGTGGGAAGAAATTTAGTTTTATTCTTTCATCAAAGCAAATAATTTAATATCTTACAGATCTGCAATAAAAATTAAATATTTCGCTACCATAAGAATCACAAATGTAATTAACAGTCCTAAAAAAATTTTAAACATAGGAGCGGATTCAATATTTAAATTTTTCACGTAATATGTGAAACAGTTTCAATTCGATCAAAAACCAATCAGGTTTCCATCAACAATGAGCGTCAACCTCTAACAAATATCGATTGATTCCTGACGTTCCTACTTCATATTTATTGATTTGCTTTCTATAATTTTAATATAAATAAAAGCCTACATTTATCTTGCATTCTCTTTTTTATTAGTATGGATAATCTCATAATAATGGCGAATGAGATGCATGACATTTATTTTTCTAGACCGGATTAAAGAAATGAGATATGAAAAAACATTGAGTCGACTTTTTCCTTGAAAATTTAATTCTTTTTCCTCTGAAGCAAGGAAAGACAACTCACTTGAAAAAAAAGAAGAAATTATTTCACCACAGAAAGTAGCAGTAGCGAAAGTATATCCAAACACAAAAAGAAAAAAAAATTGTCTTCTCAATTGTGTTGTTTCCGATCCTCTTGCTGCACAAGATTCATCTGTGCGTAATACAACTGAAGATCCATTGAATTTTTCCCATTTTTCAACCAGTCCAGATTCTATGAACCTTTCAATTAGTACATCAAAACGTTTTACATAGGGCGATCCTGCTTCCATGTTCATCCCAGAAACAGTAGATCTGAGTTCATCATTCAAAATCTTCATAACGGTTTGGCCACAACTGTCCTTGTTCTCCTCAATCATAGAATTTGCAACTTCTGATCGGACTACACAAGCCTCATTTTTTCCATTAGGTAACATTTCGAAACACTTTGTGGTTTATAAATTAACGTTGGATTTTTCCAAAAGAAATCGTGTATCACCTTCTGCGAATTCGTAAAAATGTCTATAATAATCCTTGCTTATAATAGGTAATAAATCAAAAGATAGGACATCCTCGATTGTTGCCAGTTTATGTATTGTGTCTATTTGCAAACTGACTTCTGTGAGAGCGCCGTAGATGAAGGGTCCGTGTAACAAACAGGAAAAAAGCATCGACCCAAAAAATATTCTCTCTCCAAGTTTTTGAGGTCCATTTGGTGCTGTTGTACCGAGTACGATGCTTGCTATTTGGTAAAGTTTCAAGCTCCGGGCTCTACGAAAAAGCACGTAGGAAATAATCCACGTTAGAAAAAACATACCCACTACAGCCAAAGATTAAAAAATTTCCTACTGAGCTAATACAACTTCAGATTTGTTGCGAATAATCGGTACCACTATGGAAATACTGGCGAATTTTGTGCCTATGCTGTGTTCATACAAAGATTATACACAAGCACCATATCTCCCATTTTCAAAGCCTAGAAAATCAAGTTGGTTGGTCATTAGTTGAGAGAGAAGACCTGTACTATTTTCCTTAGTGCCAGCTAAATTACTTCCCCAAGCCTCTTGATCCTCTGGAGCAACCTAAATTATGCTGAAATTCATGGTTTTGGATAATACTTTGGTCAGCACTACATCCGTCCCAGATGCTTTTAACAGCTCTCCTTTGCTGTTGTGTTCCAGATACACAAATGGAGGATCGTGAATCAGGCCAACCTTCATTTTGAAGCCGTGCAAGTTAAGAAGCTTGTCCGGAAAACAAGGTATTGATTTTGAGTAATTGAGAGAGTAGAAGGTGTTTATAAATGGATTGTACTGCTGCAAGACAATCTGTGACTTTGGATCCAGTGACATATTCAGAAAATTACTTTCGTTCTCTCTTTTTGCTTCGAAAAGCTCAAGAATAGTGGCATCTAAAAACCGTTTATACCACAGATTCTGTAGCAATTTCTGACCAGAAAACCCATCTTTCTTGGGCACAATTATCAAGCATCTTGGACGGGTTCTAATCCCAGATAGCTGAAGAGTAAAGTCAATGATTCGCTTTGATTTAGATGTATCTTTATGAACTTTTGATAGGTGAACAATGATAACCATCGTTGTACAAGTGTTTTTTAGTCATTTAGTCAGGTCCTCTGTACTGGTTGTCATATTCTGGAATATAATTTGCAGTGAAGGAATGTGTTTCAAGACAGTTTGAACAATGTCTTCAACATGGAGGGATTTATATTCCTCGTCAAAGAGAATCAATATTTCGTAGGGTTGGTTGTGGTTTTGTAGATATTTTAAGAAGTTGTTTATCCACTCAGTAATTTTTAAAGTCGCTAAATTTTGAAATCCAAGATTTATAAACAAGGTTACAAAGAATAATTTGTGTAATTTCATTATTTCAATTTTGAATCTAGTATAAGCTGAAATAACTTCCGGCAATGTGGAATAAGACTTTCTTGTATTATTAGTATGTAAAAATTTTGCAATAGTACAAAATCGTATTGTTTTAAATAGCTTTTCCCGACAATAGAAAAAAAAGATATTCCATTGCATTTTGTAGATTCTTTGTTGAAGATTATATCAACTTCTATATCCGACATATATATATATATATATATATATATATATATGTATGTATGTATATGTATATATACATCAATTTTGCTTCTATTTGCTTTGTTATCCTTGTCTTTAAATAATAGTGAACTCTATCTAAAAATAAGGGAATTAAAATTCAGATCTTACAGCCATGCTGAATTTTTGTTACCAGATATTTTGTGAAAAAATTGATAAAATCAGATACATCTTCAGAAAATATTTAAGAATAATTCCTTACGTAGTTTTAATAGTAGTAAAAAATATGAAGTCTCAGCGTTTCCCTTATAGGAACTTTAATTTTTTTTCAATATTTGCATAAAAACTATTAACTAAGTATTCAAGCAACTTCAGTGTTTATTATTTTAACTTAAGAATTATCCCATTTTTTTAACTTTTATTTTTTTATGACGTTTGTAACATTTCTTTATCGATTTACTTGCTAATATTATTACCTTAATGATATTTCAGACTATGTTTCGAAAGCTTCTCCACTAATGCGAGTACAAATAACAGATAATTTGTTTATAAGATAATTACTAGAGCAATAATATTAATTTTTTGCAGGAATTTATTGAACAAATTCAAATTAGGTAAATATTAGCTTCACCGCAAAGTCAATTACCAAATAAGGAACGAATAGGTGTAATTTTAAATAAAAGAACTAACTCATTATTATCATTATTATTAATAAAAATAAATTAAGAAAAATGTATTATACGATTCATGTTTTTGGATTTTTTATTTTTAGATCCAGGGAAAACCCCCTAGAGTAGATAGAAAAAAAATGAAATATGATTGGGACTTAAAGTGTTCAATATTTTGGCAATCACACATAAACACATTCAAAAAGAACAAAATTAATTTCTAAAATTTAAAATTGTCTTTTCTTTGCTTGAAAATTTATTTATTATTCACTAAAAATTTAGCTATTTCAGTTGATGATTCATCATTTTAGTAGAAAATTCATCTATGAGGTTAAGAAATTGGCTGTGTTTGGTTGGTAAATAATTCTTCTTGGCTGAAAAGTCTGTTATTATATTTTTGGTCGGAAATTTGTTTTCTTTCACTTACATTTTTTTATTTACTTAAAACATTTATTATTTTGTTATATGTACAATTATTTTCTTCGAAAAGGGATTTTTAAAATTCAATTTTTTTGTTCAATATTCGTCTTTCTGGGTTGAAATTGCTACTATTGGGATAAAAAAGAACGTTTCTATTTTAAACTCAAATTTGCCTATTCACGTTCACCTATTTCGTGAAAAAATTGCTTTGTGTCTTAAAAATTAACATTTTGGTATAATTTTTGGTTCTTTTTTAACTAAAAAATCATTTCTGGTGGAAAATTTAGCTTTTTAAAAAAAAACTCCCTTTCTGTTTTGAATTTTCATTTCTTTTGATCAAAATGTCAGCTCTGGTTAAAAATCTAACTATTTTCAGTTTAAATTTATTTATTTTTGTTTGAATTCAACTGTCTTTGATTTTAAGTTAAAATATGTTTTTTTTATTTAAATATCTACTATTACATGTTTCGTTAAAATTTATGTTTTCATGCTTTAAAATTAAATGCCTTGATTGAAAGTTGAAGTCCTTTGTTGAAAATTGTTCCTTTTGATTAAATATTTATGATTTCAATTCACAACTCCCTTTTTTCGTCAAAAATCAATCTTTATCAATGAAAATTTAACTATTTCATTTATACGTTTATAATTAATTAAAAAATGTATATCATTTTTAGAAATTTTATCTTTCTAGTTAAAAATTCTATTATATTTTGAATTTAAAAATTGCTTGCAGTTAATAGTCATTCTTTTTACATAAAAATTCAACTTTATAATTTAAAATTCGTCTTTTTATGTATCAAAGTTAACTATTGGATTGAAAACTAATTTTGTTGTTAAAAATTTTTTATTGCATTTTCAAATTAAGCTAATGTGCAGAATACACCTTGAAAGTCTTTTGATATAAATTCCCTTTCAATGGTTTGAAAATTCATCTCTCTATTAATTCTTTTGGTTAAGAATTCAATGATTTTCTTAAACCTTCATTCATTTTGTTTTAAATCAACTGTTTTTGATTTCAAGTTAAAATATTTTTTGGTTCAAATATCAACTATTACATTTTTTGTTAAAAATTCATATTTTTTGGTTTGACATAAAATGTTTTGATTGAAAGTTGAACTTCTTTGTTGGAAATTTTTGTTATTAGTCAAAGATTTATCATTTTAATTTAAAATTACTTTTTTTCGCAGAAAATTAATGTTTGTTACTGAAAATTGAACAATTCGAGTAAAATGTTCATAAATTGATAAAAATGTATATCTTTTTTAGAAATTTTATCTTTCCTGTTTAAATTCAACTTTTTTGTTGAAATTTAACTATTTTTGGTTGAAAAGCCTACTATTATATTTCGGATTAGAATTGTTTTCAGTTGATAGTCATTTTTTTTGCATAAAAATTAAACTCTATAATTTAAAGTTAGTTTTTTATTTATGAAAGTTAACAATTCGGTTGAAAACTATTTTTGTTCTTAAAAATGTTTTGTTGCGTTTTGAAAATTCAACTATTGTGCAGGAATTTCTCTTTTTGACTGCAAAATTAAGAAATACGTTTAGCCTTTTTTTATTTTTGGACTTTAATTTTTTGGCCTAAAACCCCTTTCTTAAGCAATTCATTTTTTTTATTCATAATATATTATTTTTGCAAAAAATTCGTCTTCTTTGTAGAAACTTCAACTGTTTAACAATCAGCTTTTTTCCTTGAAAATTTGTACTTGCGGGTTGAAAAATTAACTGTTTTGCAAACAAATTATTTTTTTTGCTGGAAAATCAGGAAATTTGTTTAGAATACTTTTATTTCGTGATTGCAAATACTTAACTTGAATTTGGACTCATTTTTTTAACAGTTAATTTTTTTTGTTCATAATATACTACTTTTGCAAAAAATAGACTCTTTGTTCAGAAAATTCAACTATTTGGTTGAAAATTAATCTTTCCTTTAAAAATTTGAAATTTCGGGTTGAAAATTCAACGGTTTTGCAGCAAATTCAATTTTTAGCTAAAAATTCGGAAATTTGCTTGACAATTTTTTATTTATGGCCATAAACTACCGGGCTTAAATTTCAAGTCTTTTAATAAAAAAATGTATTCTTTTTGTTCGCAGTAAATTATTTTTGTATAAAATTCTTTTTTTTTTAATTTGATTATTTCGTTAGAAATTCAACTATTTTGTATAAAAATCTCCGTTGTGGCATGGAAATTTGAAAAAATGTTTAATCAAAATCACATGCAACTGCTTGATATCTCGGGATTGATGTAATGCTTTGGAATTTGCTACAAAAATCTACTTTTAGTTTTCTAGTTGAATGTTTACACTGGCTTAAATTCAGAGCCATCTGGATCCTCTTTGGGGTAAATATCCCAAACATTGAAAGGGAAAGGCGATCCATCGAGTTCACACTTTATCTAGTGCGCTTCAATCCTGATGAAGTCTGGTGAAGAAGACATTAAAGACGAACTAGCAATGCCAAGCAATCCAGCTCGGTCTTTCGGCGGGTTTCGCGAGTAGGGCTCTGAGCTCCGCCAATTCTAATTTTGCACTCTCGCTCGCTTAATATCTCGTCGTTTCGAGAAACTGGCAATAAATCTCTGGTTTCATTATCATAAATTGGCTCGACGGCCTACGTTGGCTCGTGATGTTGACGCGGCGAGTTTCAAGCCCCGGAAAAGTTGACAGATCAAAGCACAGGCTAAAGAAGTTCGATTCGCTCCTTTACGCTCGATCTCTTCCTAAAAATGTCATCCGCCTTCTCACTTTGCACCTCTCCTAACAGTCTTGCAAATTCTCTTTTATTAGTAACTTCTGATGCACTCGTAGTTCTGTCGACTTACTTTAATCGTTCAATTCCAGTTACACTTCTTCCTCTCGACTTATAAATCCAAGAACAGCTTTAGTTATCAAGTTTGCGCTGGAATGGTGCGAAATAATGTTACGTTGTGAAGAAAATGTTTTCTTTAAAAAAAGGGATTTGTAAGTTATTGAGATATTAATTAAGTCATTCGAATGTACCCACTCATACTTTTCCTCCCGTATTCGCACTCCTTTTTGATAATTCAATCTCTTCTCTAATAATATTCGCACATTACTTTTCTGCGATTAACCTACCATCCCACCCCCTTCTTTCCCCTTCAGTTAACCAACCTTCACATATGTTATTTTCCCCTACTTTCATTTTTCTCACTGGCCCTAATAACGTTTCCATCACTCTCTTTAATTTCATCTAGAACTGTCACATCCCGTCTCCTAATCTTTCTCATCTAATTCACTTTCCTTACTCATCTTCACTGCCCAACTAACGTTTATCACACACCCTTCCCTTTTCTAATACTTACTTTCCCTTCCTTATACTTACTTTCCCTGAATTCTCATACCTTACCACTACCTTCTTACACTTTTCTCCCTTTTCTAACTCTCCTTACTGAGCACACTCTCATCATTTTCCCTGATTACCCATCCTTCACTTACCGTTACTTGCTGCTACGAAAAAAAAGTACAACAGACCCCTTAACGAAATAATAAGGATTTATGATTAAGCAAAGAAACCCAAAAAAGGGGAAAAAAAGAAAGGCACTTCAAAAATCCCTTTCCTTTCTTTTTTGATTTTAGATCAATGCTTCTAGCAAGTCGAAACAAATAATGGAATCAGCATGTTTTTCTTAAACTGTCTTTAAAGAACCCTTTTAGACTTATAAAAATACTTTAGAGCTGGGAAAGAGTTTCTATCTACCGACTAGTTCATTAAAAAGAAAGTCTAGAGTTGGGAAAGGCATTTTATTTTTACACACTTGGGCTTTTAAAAAAACTTTTGTGTTGGGAAAGGGCTTCGATGTACACACTTTGTCTTTTAAAAAAATTGTAGAGTTGGAAAAGGCTATTTATTTTCCCAGATTTTGGAATTTTAAAAATAATTTTGAGTTAGGAAAAGGTTCTATATCAGCGCACTTTGTACTGCTAAAAACACATCGAGTTGGAAAAGGGATTCCTTCTAAATACTTTGTACTTATAAAACACTGTTGAGTCAGGAAAGGGGAAATTTTTACAAATTTTGAACAAATAAAAACACTTTGATATGACAAAATTTTTTTTATACACTTCTGAATTATAAAACACTTTTGAAATTCAAAAGAGTTTGGACACATACATTGGACTCCCGAAAATACATGGAGTTGGAAAAGGGATTCTTTGTACACAATTCATACTTACAAAAACACTTTTGAGCTGGGGGAAGTGTAATATCTAAAATTTCAGGACTAATGAAAACACTTTTAATTGGGAGAAAGGTATTTTTAGTAAACATAAATTAAACTTATAAAAACACCTTAGAGCTGGAGAACGGATTCTGTATACACACTTTTGACATTTCATTTCATTTTCACCGACTTTGGATTTATACAAATATTTTTGAGTTTGCAAAAGAGTTCTATTTACAAACTTTGAACTTAGAAGAACACTTGAGTTGAAAAAAGTTTCTATATAAATATTTTGGAGTTACAAAAATATTTTTTAGTCGGGAAAAAGATTCTATCTGCACATTTTGGACTAATGCAAATACTTTAAAGTTGAAAAAGCGTTTATATTTAAATTCTTTAGACTTATAAAAACACTGGGAAGTTGTAAAAGGCATTTCCTTTCAACACACTTCGGATTTCCAAAAACACTTTACAGGTGAAATAAAGATTCTTTATACAAACATCTGACCTGTATAAGACGCTTTTCAGTTAGAAGAAAAGGATCAATCTGCAAATTTTATACTTATAAAAGGTGCTCTATCTGCACAATTTGGACTTTCAAAAACATTATGGAGGTGGAAATTGTGTTTTTTTCACCTTTAAGTCTTCCACAGACACATTAAAATTCCAAAATTGTTCTATCTAGACACTTTGGACTTATAAAAAGACTTTGAATTTGGCAAAAGTTCTAGAGCTCTAGAGTTGGACGAAGGAATTTCATTTTCACACTCTTTGGATTTAAAACAAATATTTTCGAGTTCGAAAAAGGGTCTGGAGTTCGAAAAAGAAACTACCTTTCCACAAACCATGGACTTGTAAAAATACTTTTGAGCTGTATAATGGGTTCCATTTAAAAACTTTGGACTTCAGGAAAACAGTTCTCTTTATACATTCTGGACGTTTACAAACAATTTAAATTTGAAGAAAGGGTTCTATTTACATACTTTAAAATTATTAAAGCACTTTGGAGTTAGAAGAGGCATTTTCTTTCGTCATATATTTTGGCCTTTCAAAAACACTTTAGAGTTGGAAAAAGGATTTGTCATTAAGACGTTTCACCTATAAAACACTTTTGAGTTGGAGAAGACACTTCCTTTCTTCACACTTTGGACTTTAGGAAATACATTTGAGCTGTGACAAGTTTTTTATCAACACACTTCGGACATCAAAAAAAAAACTTTCAGAGGTACAAAAGGGTTTCTCTCTAAAGCATTTCGAATAATAAAAAATACTTGGAACCTGAAAAAAGTTCCATCTTCACAATTAAGGTTTATAAAAACACTTATTAGCTTGTAAAAGGGGTTCTATATACGGGGCATTATTCCTCAACTGCCCCAACTCAAAAAGTCATGTTTTTCGATTGTCTCTAAATTCTGGGAATATGTTCGCCTACCCAACAGTAGTTAATCCACAAAATTATAGACCAGGATTATCAACCCTCCCCAAGTGAGGAGGGGTTGAATTTTTAACCCCAATGCCTGCAGGGGTAGTTTCAAACGCCTGTAACTTCCTTTCTAATTACGCGATTTAGAATTTTTATGAGGGTTTTGGAAAGTGCTTTTTACACGCTTTCATCATATTTTATTATTTATTAAAAAAAAATTGTTTAAACAATTTTTCAATAAATCTATTGTTTATTTAACATTTTTCGCAATTTAGACATCTACGATTTTTTTTTAAATAGTCTCAAAACAAAGCTTGACTTTTTTACTATGAAAAATGTCTAATAAGAAAATGGACAAATTGAAATTCATTGAGTTACAGAGCCGGTTGTAGAGGGAGTCCTCGCGCTCGCACTCGGGCGTTATGCGGCAGCATGCCGCGGAACAGTTTTCAAGTATGCCATTTTTTTGTATTACTCACATTGATCCAAAATTGCATGAAGTCATCGGAAAAAACTATTCAGTAATGTTAACCAGTAAGTTTGAAGAAGTTAAAAATTTTTAAAGTTATTATGAAAAAATATTAAATAAAAAGCACGTTCTTAAAAATGAACAGTATTTTTCTGAAGATAAATGATTCCTCACTATTATAATTTATTATCCGAGAATAATTGGTTATTGCTCATGCAATTTTTTAAAACAAATACATGATTCAACCAACTTCTCACGTATAAAGTGTTTGAGTAAATAAAGTACTAACGGATTAGT
>NC_046662.1:24572976-24600979 GCF_010883055.1 Belonocnema kinseyi | reverse complement strand
TACAACCGGCTCTGTAACTCAATGAATTTCAATTTGTCCATTTTCTTATTAGACATTTTTCATAGTAAAAAACTCAAGCTTTCTTTTGAGACTATTTAAAAACAATCGTAGATGCCTAAATTGCGAAAAAAGTTAAATAAACAATTCATTTATTGGAAAAATTGTTTAAACAAAATTTTTTTGTTATAAAAAATAAAATAGGATGAAAGCGTGTAAAAAGCACTTTCCAAAACCCTCATAAAAATTTTAAATCGCGTAATTAGAAAGGAAGTTACAGGCGTTTGAAACTACCCCTGCAGGCATTGAGGTTGAAAATTTAACCCCCCCTCACTTGGAGAGGGTTGGTAATCCTGGTCTATAAGTTTGTGGATTAACTACTGTTGGGTAGGCGAACATATTCCCAGAATTTAGAGACAATCGAAAAACATGACTTTTTGAGTTGGGGCAGTTGAGGAATAATGCCCCATACACACTTTAGACTTATGAATCCAAAAACAGATTCAAGTATAGCGTATTCGTACGAAATGGTAGAAAAATTATTAAGCTTTCCTTGATGTTGAAGGAAAAGTGAATGAAAACAAGCAAATTTTGACAAAATAATTTTAAGTGTCACATTTCAAATCTTAGCGAAACGAACATATAAAAGAGAAAGCAAGAGAAAGTCAATCGACAAATCCCCTTCCTGTTTTTGCCCCATATATTGCGCTTGTCAATGTAAGAAAAATCAATTTTTCAACATGTTAAAACTAGTAGGAAAACCAGGATGTTTTCTTAAATGCGTGTATAAAGAATTCATATAAAATTAAGAAATCACTTTGGATTTGGAACAGGGGTTCTTTCTACACTTCTTGGACTTATTGAAGCACTTCAGAGTTATAAAGAGGTTCCTGCTGCACACTGCTGACTATTACTGCCTTACTAACTATTACAGCCTTACTAAATCGATCTGCTAATCTTATTGTCATCGCTGCATGCTCTTCTTTGCTGCTGAAAAATACGACAGTTTCCTTCAAGTTTTCTTCGCCCCATTCAAATAACTCGTAAGCTGTTAAGATCTGATTCTCAGCTGAACGTTGCAAGCTGGCTCTTGCAGCCAGACGCTTCAGATTACCACCGATTCTCTTAAAATTGGAAAGCGGTTTCTTTTTACACACTTTAGACTTATAAAACAGTGCGTATTTGGAAATGGGTTTCGCTCTTTAGCGTTTAGACTTAGAAATACAGTTTTTAGTTGGAGAGGGGTTTTTTTTATACATTTTAAACTTATTAAACAATTTCATGTCTTCAAAAGGATTCTGGACACACGCCTTGGATTTACAAAAGCACTTTAAACTTGGAAAAGGGGTTCTAAATAAACAATTTAGACTGCTCAAAACATTTGTAGGCTGGAGAAGCTGTTCTACATACACAATTTGGACTTATAAAATACTTCAGAGTTGAAGAAACTTAGTTCTACACACTTTGTAATTATAAAACACTTTGTAGTTGGAAAAGAGGGTCTATCTACACACTTTGGACTCATAAAAACATTTTTTATTGGAAAAAGGGTTTTGTAAACTTATTTTAGACTATTGAAAATGCGTACACCTTATGAATGGAAAAGGGGCATATCCTCTTTTATGAGCCACTTCTGATGTAATACTCGTGAATTACTTTAATGACGCAATTTCAGTTACGCTTCTTTCTCACGACTTATAAATCTGAGAACAATTTAAAGCACAAAGTTTCCACACAAAAAGGCGCAAAATGAAGTTTTATCGAGTAGAAAGTTCCGCGAAGAAAATTTCACGACTCTTCTTGTTACTTAAAAGGCAAAATGAGAAAAATAACATTTACAGAATCATTGAAAGTTAAAGAAACAATAATTTACTGTTAAATTTGGACTTCACTCAATTTTCACCTAATACCCTCTTCAAGGTTATGAAAATATATATATTTAACATGTCCAAACCCATAAGGAAACAAGGGTACACTTACTATAAACTTCACAACAACTTGTGAATGATATAAATGTTATTAATGTTGGAACTGTTGTAAATATTATAAATGTTACGAATTCTGCGAATGTTATGAGTGTCATAAATGTTATGAATGTTATAAATGTTATGAATGTTACGAATGTTATAAATGTTATGAATGTTATGAATGTTATAATAGTTTTGCATTTTATTGATATTATGACTGTTATGAGTTTTCTTAATTTTATAAAGTTGTAAATCCATTTCGAATGAAATTCAAAAAGTTGTATAAAATTCTAACTTTTCTCAACATAAACTCAAGTTTCCAAAATCTGACTAAACTATATAAATTAATCAAAACCTAATTTTTTAGTTGCAAAAATTTTCAAACCCTCCATGAAAAGTTTAGCTAAAATCGAAAAAATAACGAAACATATATGAGTACTTAAACTTTGTTTACAAATATTTTTATTAATTTTGAGTGAAGTTTAGAATGAACTCTTTAAAAAACTATTTTTCCCTTGACCGTGGACGCTTTGTTGTTTTATCCTACATATCTATTTAAAAATGCTTTTTTAATTAATTCCAAGCTTATACTCGTAAAAATTGCAGCAACATCCAATGACATCATTAGTCATCAATCATTGCAGTCCAAAGCTTTTTTTTATTACATTTTAAAAAAGTTTTCAAAAATTATTTGTAGTTTACTTTGAGGTTGTTAAAAAGTTTTTAACTAGCAAATAAAAGTTTTGTTAAAAAAGTTTTACAGAATTTTGAATATTCGAAATAACCAATCTCAAAAGATAGTTTTCTTCACAACTCCTACTCAATCCATATCTTTTCCCAGAAGTAATTTCTTTTTTCATTTATTCAGCATTTCAAAAGTAATATTTTTAACTTTTTATAGGTTTCGATCCAATTTATCGAAATTTCTTCAACATAAGGTAATTCTTTTAAATATCTGATAATTCCAGACTTTTTTAACAAAAAATAATATGACGAATGCTACTCATATATAAACATTTTTTTTAGCAAAAGTTTTTGACAAATTTGTTGCGAATTTATATTTTTATATTAAACTTTTTATGTATTTGAATGTTCTTTCTATTAATCTTTTCGGTTGTGAAGTCATTTATTTTGGTTGCAAATTTACTTTTTTATTCAAAATTCCTATTTGCAAGTTGAAAATTGAAATATTTTGTAAAAAAAATCGCCTTTTCAGCTTAAAAATTCACCTCTTTTAGTAGAAATTAGTCTTATCTGGTTATTTTCACTGTTGACTTAAAGTTGAATTTGTTTTTTTTGTTTTTGGTTAAAATATTAATTATTACATTTTTTATGCTTAATAATCTTCTTTGGTCAAAAAATCAGCCACTTTGTTGAAATTTGAACACTTTCAATAAAAAATAATATTTTTGTCTTAGAATTGATTATTGTTTGTAAACAATTTCTTTTCTTCAGTTGAAAATTCCACTCTTTGGTTGAAAATGTATCTTTCTCCTAGTTGGTTGAACATTTATCTCTTTTGGTTGAAAATTCATCTATTTCCTTTATTATCTTTATTAGTTGATAATTTAATATTTATTAAAACATTTCCTGTTGGTTATAGGAAGCAGTAAATCCTATTTTTTCCTATTTTTGATTTGAGAGAGGTCGAGAAAGAGAGAGGGAGAAAGAGAGAGAGGGTTGAGAGGGTCGCTGAATCGGGAAACGAACCACAGAATTTCCGAATACTGGTCAAGTGCTTTCCCACTAAGCTGTATTATTATAAGACACTGTTACAATTGATCATTAAAGATATCTTTTTCAGCACTGTGATAATAGAAATCAGCCTATCGATCAAGTCAACTCTTTAAATAACAAAAAATAGTTCATGGAATTTTTAGATGGAAAACAAATATTTAAAAATTTGTTAATAAAATTTTTTCTGTAAAAATATTCTTCTTTCGATCTGTCTAATAGCTCAATGGGAAATCATATAACCAGAAATTGGAAGTTCTGTGATTTTTTCCCCATTGGATCAGCAAAGGAAGTTTCCTTGTCAGAAAAAATGTTATTTAACAAGTATTTTAAATTCATTTTCCATTTAGTTTAACAATGGCGTGAAGTATTTTATTTTATTTGCAAGGGTAACTTGACCAATGGATTGATTTATATTCTGACGGTGCACAGTGGAGCAAAAAGATGTCCGTGGAAAAATTGATTTTCAACAGAAAATTATTAACCGATTTTAACTTTTTTTTTAATGAAAGATAATAAAATTTCAAATCTAGCTCTCATGGCCGAATAATTAATTTTTTGTTTGTTTAATTGCTTTTTTATTATTTAATAACAAGAGTTTCTTAGTTCAATTGATTAAATAAATAAAGCTTATTCTGTGGAACCGATTATATATTACTTTGAAACAGAACCTAAGTATCATATTTAGTCACCAGATAAAATATAATAATTGTTTAAACTAGCTAAATTAATAAATGCACTATTTGGCTACTTTAGGAGGTACACACTTGATTTTTCGATGCAATTGACTGTAAATAACTAAATTCAAATTTTTAAAACTTTGATGACATTTAACTATTTATTATTGTTAACAAGAATTTTTTAAACAAATTGTTAGCACTTTCTGTTTTCAAAATAAAGTACCGCTTTTTGGCGGAATTAACGGCCAGGTAGTTAGAAAAGAGTTTTTGCTCTAAATCGATAACATTTGATAATTGTTTAACGAAACCTAATTAACAAATGCATTGCGTGGTTATTTTTTGCATTTAAACTTGTTTTTTGTTGTTGTAATTAACTGTTCATAACACACATTTTAAATAAAAAGGTAGGTTATTATAAAAATAATCTGATAAATTTTGTTAACCGAAAAAGAAACATAGATAGTAATTATATTTTTTAAATAAATCATTTATTTTTATTAATTTATGGCAAGGAATTACTGCTAAGTAATTGTAATTATATTCCAGAAGCAAAAAAAATTAGTTTACGATTGTATTATCCGAGAAAACCTCATTCACTACATTGTTAATGAAAATAAAAATAGTGGATTATTATCGAACTATCAAAAGAAGTTAAAAAAATATGTTATTAGTAGTTTATTAAACACAAAAAACAAGTTTAAATAATGAAAAATAACCAAATAATGGATGTTTCAATTGATTTTGATTTAAAAAATTATCAAATATTATCGATACAAAACAAAAAATCATTGCTAAATAACTGTCTCTTAATTCCGTAAAAAGATGGTATTTCATTTATGAGTATATAAAATGATAAAAGTTTGCCTAAGCAATTGTTTTTTACAGTAATACATTTTTTACTCTCATTGAAATATTCTTAAAAATGTAGAAGTTAGTTATTTACAGTTCATTGCATCGAAAAAATCAAGGAAGTACCTCCAAAAATAACCAAATAGTGCATTTGTGCATTAAGGTGATTTGAAAAATGAACTATAACTGACGTCCACGTAGGCTTTTTTAAGGGATAGAAAAAAAATTTATTTTGCGAAATAAAAAATGTGTATCTTTTGAGGTTAGGATCGTTTTTCAGTTCTCTGTCATTTCGATAATGTAAGTCTCTGTCTTACCGATAATGTCGGTAACACTCAATAATAATTTTTATGGGAAAGAATTGTAACACAAATAAATTCAAAATTAACAAACATCAGATTTAGCAAAAGTAAATTTTTTCTAATCATGTCCCAAATTTTTAAGACGACATCTTTGTTACTGTAGGGAAAAAGCCAAGGGAACCTAACGCTGGCAAAATCGATAATTTTCTAAATATTACATGCCCTTAATAGGCTACTAAGCCCTTTTTTATCAGTACAGAGTTCCATTCTTGAATATTTCAAAAAATTTGAATTTGAATCAAAAAGTTTTAGAGTAGCTTTTTCAAATTTGACACTTGAATTGTTGGTTGTTTTATTTTAAAGAATTCCGCAGAGCAGTTACATTTCTTCTGAATCTTCCAGCAGAGGCACAATTTAAAATTGGAAACTCTTGTTCTTCTTAATGACTTTAAGACTATATGATGAGTGGGTCACGTGAACAGACTCCTACCTTACCGACACTTTTTTATTTTCCAACTTATATTCACACGAAGCGCAAAATCGAGATGAAAATTTAGGATAGTAAACAAGAAGCACTAAGAATTGTGGCTCTGTTCCCAAATTTATACAATTATGAAAAAAGTTTTTTGTTGCGAATAATTTTTTTTTTGCTTTTTTCAGAATTTTTTAAACTTAAGACCAGATCCACCTTTCTTAATGCTTCTTATTTATTATCCTGAATTTGCAACTCGGTGTGGCGTTTCGTGTGAATATAAGTTGGAAAATAAAAAAAATCGCGGTAAGGTAGGAATCTGGTCACGCGACCCACTCGTCACATGACCTTAAGGGACTCAAGAAAATATATTTTGGTGTAAATTTTCTTCAGGTCGAGAATAATCTCGGAAGAGAATAAACAGAAAGTGCTTGATGTGGTATTAGCTTGAATGGATCATACTAAAGGTATCTGCACTCCATTCGGATTTTCTTATTCTAGTTCTAGAGATTTATCAGTATCTCGTGATTCGCTGAGACGGATGGTGCGAAGCGACATTTATCTATTTTGGGCAGCCTGAACATTGTCGTTGCGATGAAGGAAAGAGAATCACTAGTGACGCCAAAGGCACTCCCAACAATTTAACGAGCTACGGCCCCTCATTACTAAATTACATGGGCTATCCTGATGTCACTAGGAATGACATGTGGATCCAACGATGTCGTAAGGCTTCTAAATCTTCTACCAAGACTCATTTAAACTGATTAAATCACAGAAAATTCCAGTTGATGTGCAACGCTTTTCTACAAATGTTAGATCTTATATTCAGAATGATCAATTTAATTGATCAGAATGACATGAACATTGAAATTTCAAAACTGAACTTTCAAAGAAATTTCCTAGATTCTTTTAAATGACAAATTATTAGGTCCTGAAGAATCCTTGAACAACGGTAATAAAAAAGAAACAGTTCTTGAATCATTTCTAAGCACCATAGAGATATAAAGTTCAATATTAGGAAATTAGAATTTTTCTCTTGCCCTAAAATTAGAAGTTAAACAAAATTCTTATCTATCCTAGAAAGTTTTAAAGCAACAAGAAGTGGAAGTCTAAATTTGATGACTCTAGAGAAACATTTTCTAAAAAAAACAAATTGATTTTCAAACTTAAATTTTTTTAGACCATAAAAGATTCCTCATTTTCCTTGAAAATTCATATTTCTTAGTAGAAATTTCATTTCTTTGTTAAAAAATTAAGTTATTTTTGATTTAATGTTAATTATTTCTGGCTGAAAAGTCCACTGTAATATTTTATTTCGTTAAAAATTTGTTTTCTAATGGGAAATTATTTTTTTCGTCTGAAAATATAACTTTCCATTTATTTTAAATATATCCTGTTCAATTGAAAGCTTTACTTATTGATTTATATTTCAACAAGTGTATAAAATATTAAACTATTTCGTTGAACAACAAGTTTTTTTCATTAAAAATTCGTTTTTAAAAATTAATCTTTAAATTTAAAAACGTAAGCTTTCCATTTTTCGTTCAAAAATTATATTGTTTAGCTCAAACTATTCAGATTTAAATTCATATTTCTGGAAAAAATACAACTTTTTTCAGAAAATTCAACTACTGTCTGAAAAATGACTTTTAGTGTTGCAAGTTAAACTATTTTCTTGAAAATTCGGTTTCTTTTCTTTTCAAAAATTAATTTTTTATACGAAAATTTTACTTTTTGTTTAAATTTATATTTTAAGATAACAATTTAAGTGTTTGGTGGAAAATTCAACTGATGTGTAAAAAATTAATTTTTCTGTTCAAAATTTAACTATTTTTCTAAAAATTCATTTCTTTAGTATCAAAATAAATTTGCTTATCTGAAAGGGAAACTATTCAATTTTTAGTAAAAATTGTATTCTTTTTATTTAAAAATTTACCAATTTGGCTAAAAATTCATGAAGATTGCAAAAATGTTGTCTTTTCTGGTTCAAAATTCAACTAATTCATTAAAATTTAAATTCTATTATTAATTTATTATTATTATTATTATTATGATTAATTAATTTTGGGTACAGATTTTCCGTTTTGTATGAAAATGAATTGAAAATTCGTTTCCTTTTCTGTTTTATAATTAATTTTTTTATATGATAATTTAATTACTTTATTTTTTGTTTAAAACTCATCTTTCTAGATACAAATTCAAGTGCTCGGTGAAAAATTCAACTACTGTGTAAACAATTAATTTTGTTTTTCAAAATTACACGATTTCGCTGAAAATTAATTTTTTTGTTTATAAATTAATTTTTTCATCTTAAAATAAAAGTATTAAATATTGAGAAAAATTCATCCTTTCTATTTAAAACTTTACCTGTTCGATAAAAAATTCATGTATATTTCAAAAAGTTCGTCTTCTCTGCGTGAAAATTCAACTAATTGGTTAAAATTTTAATCTTTTCTATAGTAATTAATTCTTTTGGTTCAAGAGTCATCCTTTAATTTAATAATTAATCTGTTTCATTTAAATTTTTAAGATCTGTTAAGCTTTGTTTTTTGAGGAATTCATTTGTTAATAAAAAATTAACTATCCCATTTTTGTAAACAAATTTATCTTTTTGGTTGAAAATTCAACTCTTTAATTAAGTGTTAGTCTTTTTTAGTCGAATTCAAGCGTTTTTCATTTCAAATTGAAATCTTTTTCGGTTCGAAACATCAACTATTACATTTGTTGTTTACAGCTCAAATTTTCGTTGAAAAATTAAACGATTTGGCTTATTGATTAAATCTTGGATAAAAAATCTTTTATTTTTTTTAAGGTTCATTATTGTAGTACGAACTTTATCTCATTGGTGGAAGTTGTCACTATTTTCTTGAAAATTTGTATATTTTTCGTAGAAAATTAATCTTTTTGTTTAGGAATTAAATTTTTTCGTTCCACTTTCTTGGTTAAAGATTCATTTTTTCAGATTGAAACATTTTTCTTCTTCTTAAAAAGTTAAATGCTTTGTGGAAAATTCATTTTTTGGTGAAAAATAATATTTTTTACTGAAAGTTTAGCTATTTCATATTTTTTTTAATCTGCTATCATATTTTTTGGTTGATAATTTATATTTTCGTTTAAAAATTTTATTATTCATTTAAAAGTTTTTTTTTCTTTTGTTGAAACATTAACGACTCTGATAGGAAGTTATTCTTTTGGGTGGAAAATTTAATTATTTTGGTTGAAAAATCAACTGTTTGGTGAAAAATAATTTTTTTTCAAATCCATATTAGAGGTTAATAATTGAACTTTTTTGGTGATAAATTCAAGCAATATTATGAGATATTTTGACCTTTTCAGTTCATCATTTTTGGTCAGAAATTATCTTGTTTATTAAAAGTTCAACTATTTGGGTGAAAATTTATCCATTTTTGGTCAAGTCGCTACAATTTTATTGAAAATTTAACTATTTGTTTAAAAATAGATCTTTATTAGTTGAAAAATACAATTGTTAAACACATTTTCTGTTGGTCACAGGATTCTCCTTCCAGAACTAGGAATAGGAATCAGGAAAATTTACAGAAAAACTTTTCGAAAGAAAAAAATTAATTTCCACTGCCATAGAGACTTATAGCCCACCACATCTCTCCAGGAGTGGGGAGGATTCTAAAAGATTAAAAAAAATTGAATTAGAATTTTAAAAGACTATATCTAGTTGTAGAATGCCATTGGGCAACTTTTTTGCCAACGGTAAAAGGTTGTAGCTTTTTTACTTTTCTAATTAAAACCAAAAAAGTGATTTTTTTGACCAAATAAATTTTAATTTGTTTTTCATTTCAACTCGTGCTCAGTCAGGCAGTTTTTCTGATTTTTAAATTAAACGTAAAGAGAATGTAGTACGAAATGTCCTTCAACTGATAGAGCGTTTCGTTTATCGATTCAATTTAAGCAACAAAAAACTTCCTGCGAGAAAGTTGTTAAGAACAGTACAAATAAGCTTTCTGACAAATTTTAGCCCAATCGAATTTATATTCAAGAAATTATTAACGTCTCAAGTCTATAGCAAATGGGCGACGCGCGCGCCGGCTATAGCTAAAGTCTCAGATCCGAATTATATTACAGTTCACCGATACCAAAAATAAAAAAATAATCAAGTAATTAGATAGTATCGAAGTATTATGCATAAATAAATAATTTTGTATAATGCTAACTAATTTACTCATTTAATATTATGTTAAGAAATATTAATATCATGCCAAGAAATAACTTTTTTCAATTCCACGGATTATTTATTTATGTTTTGTTTTATTTTGTACAATTTGTCTCAAAAGCAGAATTACTCTGTTGTAAATAATATTAAATAAATAAATTATTATAAATTATGCACCATTATTTATTTATGCGTAATACTTTGATATTACCTAAATACTTGATCAGTTCTTATTTTTGGCGCCGGGGAACTCTATTGGGATTCGCATTTAAAACTCGCTAGAGCCCGCGCGCCAGGCACCTAGCCGCTTTCGAATTGAGAGGCTAATCGTTTCTTGAAAATCAATTCGATTGGGCTGAAATTTTTCAGAAAACTTCTTTATACTGTTGCTAACAACTTTTTTGCTAGAAGTTTTATTTTTCTTCAAATTCGCTTGATAAGCGAATCGCTGAAAATTAGAGAAGTCCGACAAGCGCCATGCATCAGAAAAAAATCGACAACAATTTTGAAAAATAAATTTTCAAATTCCTTTCGTTCTGTCAGTCAAAGGACATTTCGAACTACGTTCCCTGCAAGTTTAATTGAAAAATCCGATAAAATGATTGACTGAGCACGAGTTGAATTGAAAAACGAATTAAAATAGATTTTTTCAAAAAGCCAGTTTTTTGGCTTTAATAAGAAAACTAAAAAAACTACAACTTTTTGCCTAGAGGAAAGAAGAAGCACAATGAAATTCTACAGCTAGATATAGTCTTTAACCCTTGGACCGTAAACCTGGGTCATTTGTGTCCGGCCGAAAATCAAATGTAGCTGTTATTTTCGGAACTGTAAAGAGAGGTCGCCAGTGTTGCTACGTAAAAAAAGTTATCGACCCTAAGCATTCGCCTACTGATTCTCGCGATAATTACATGCAACATTTTTTTTCATGAAAGCAACACTCTTCCCCTTTAAAGTCATGTTTCAGTTATTTTATATCATTATTCGTCTAGAAGTTATACTTTAAATAAAAAAAGAGAATTTAAACAGTGCTTATTATTGAAAAAATGAAAAAAAAGTATTTTTTATAATTTCGCTTTTGATTCTTCAAGATTATTTAAACTAGAAGTCTTGAGTATTTTCTTGAATTTTTTTAGATTTTTTGCAGTATTCCAAAAATTTTTATAAACATCGGGACAAAAAGGACCTACCTTTACAGGTTAAAGGTACCAAAAAAACGTTTACGGGCTAAGGGTTAAAAATTAAAATTCGAAAATGTTTTTGAAACTCTCCAGGGGTCTTCCCACTCACGGCTAAATAAGTTTCTGTGCTCTTATTCGATCCAGCAGCTCAATTCAAGACATTAAAGAATGAAAAATGTTCATGAAAAAATTAAACTTCGCATTAAAGGTTAACTTCGAATATTAAAATAAAATATCCAATCATATAAAGCAAGAAAGAGGAGAAGCAGTTCTACGCTAATGAAACCTAGCAGAAATATCTCGGTCGTTTAATTAGAAGCAATAAACGGAAGGAGTTCAATTGCCCAGTGTATCCCTGAAACCTCACCGTTCCGGAGTCGTTTGCTCGTCTCGAATACCCAGCCCACTCTTAGCCATATCCTTCCTCGCTTCTTCCAACTCCTACTTTTCCGCCCTCTCGTCTTCTCCTTCGCAATCGCCACCTTCAGCCGCCCCTTTCATCCATTCGGAAACTCTCACCTCTCGAGAACTCTCACTCTGGATGGGTATCTTCCAACCAAGAGCCATTCCTCCTGTATAATTCCAACTCTGTTGCAGACTCCAATATTTAGGCACGCGTTTCTTCTTTCCGCGATACGTCCCAGAGGGATGGAAGATAGGTTCGCTTCAAGGGATTCTAGATACCCTGGGTGTTCAATAAGTGCACCTTGCTTCCGCAGTCAAGTTAAATTTTCAGAAGGACAACCGAGATCCGGGAAATTCTTGATACGGTATGCAGAGACGACCAACTGACGAGACTACGTTAGGGGACCCAGTAGGCTCAACTGCGAGTCCTTACTATGCAAGACCACTGTGATCAGACACCTCGTACCTATGCTCTTTGTGAGGAGGAGCATCAGGCTTTCCGCGAAAGTACGATTCGATAAATTATTTCTGATTCGATTTGGTAGAACACTAGTTTCTTTTAGGACAAATAGAATATGAGGAATGAGGATTTGATGTATCTGATGAAGAAGGTTCTATCTCGGATAAAACAAATAAGAAGGTGCTAACTCGTGAGGCGAACTCTCAAAGGTTCTAGATCCTATACACCAGGTCTGTCTGGAAAGTATCTGACCTGTTTTTTAAAATTGTTTCTAGTTGTGCTATTGGTAAAGACAGGTATTTAGGAGGGACCTATTTGAGGACACCTACTACATGACATGCACTGACAAAAATGGTTAATTGAGCCAACTATTTATTTAGAAAAATATGGTACTGCTATTTTATTATTAGATGCTGCTATTTTATTAGTTCTTACAACAATTTCATTAGTTTCACTGCCTATTCAGTTAGTACCAGCAACTAAGTAAATGGCTGTCCCAACTAACAAAATAGCAGTATTATATCTTAAAAACTGAATAGTTGGCCCAACTGAGTATTTTTTTCAGCGTGGAACTGCAAATATTCACATTCTTTCATTTCCTAACGGAGTTGTATTAAAGCACAGTGGGGTATAGAAAAACGTCCGTGGACAAATTTTCTTTCAAAAGAAAATTATTATCCAATTTTGAGTTTATTTAAAATGAAAGTTAATCAAATTTCGTATCGAACTATCATAGCTGATTTAAAAGTTTTTGTGCATTTAATAAAAGAGGAAAAAAGTTTGTCTTTTCTGTGTGCTCCGGTTTTTGAAAAATGCTTTGATTCAATTTAAAATACCTAGCAAACTGAAAGAAACTATCCAAAAAATATTTCCAATAGAAATTGAATTTTTAAAAAATTTATTATATTGGTTATAAACAAATAAGTGAATAAAAATGATTTCATTGGGATCGGCAGGGATTCGGCACTTGATTGGAACTACATTTGAAAAATGTATGGACAAAAAGAGTTTTTTAGTTTAATTATGAAAGTACATAAATAATTTGTTATTTTAAAACCCCTCGTTTTTGTCAAATTTCCACCTTTTGAGACCTTCTGAATCCGAAAAACAGCCTTTGTGTGTGTGGATGTGTGTTTGTTTGTAGATTTTAAAACTTTTAGCAACATAACTTTTGAAAGAATTGGGAGATTGAATTGGCCTTTTGCATACTTTTTTAGTGTCCACAAATGAAAAAAATACATTTTTTAAAAAAGAATACAAGAGACGAAACCCTGAAAACATAAGAGTTTTTCAACGAAGAAAGACCGACAAATTGTGTCTCCACTTTTCTTTTAAAAATATATTGAAAATAGAAAAAAATAACTTTTTAGAAAAAGGACACAAGCTACAATAAAATTTTATTTAACCAAATTTGTCGCTTAAATCAAATTGAATCGTAAAAAAGAACTTTGAAAGTGAACCGATTGAATTTATGAAAATCGACACGAGTTGCAATAAAATAATTGATAACAAAATTGTTCTTTTTTATGCAATAAAAAACAAATATTCAAGGAATTGCGATAAATAAAATATGCCCTTTATTTTGCAATATCTTAATAAGCAATCGCAGGCAGAGGTACAGAAATAAAATACTTAAAAGTATTTTGGATTTTTTTTCTTTTGTTGAAGATTATTTTTTTTATCTGAAAATTGAACTTATCCGAAATTGGGTAAAATTGATCACTCAGAGTTGCAAATTATAATTTTGTTAGACAATTCATATAATTTATTATAAATTAATATTTTAAGCAGAAAATATATCATGATTGTTCAAAATTCAAATGTTTTGTTTAAATTTGTACTAATTTTTGAAAAATTCATCTTACTAGTTGGAGAACCCTCTCTGTAATCAAAAATTCATCGCGGGAAACTAATAACTAACTAAATATAATAATGTAATATATAATAAGGATAAATAATTTTAATTATGAAAAAACTAATTTTCTACAAAAAAGTAGATTTTTGTTAGTAAATTATTGAGCATTCAAGACAAATCACCGAATTTTCTATACAAAGCAGTTTAATTATCAAATCAAATGTATAAAATTTTGCAGAAAAAGTTAATTTTTATGCACAAAAAGACGAATTTCTAATAAAACAAGAACTTTAAAAAGAAAATCTGAATCTATAACTAAACAAGATGAATTTTCAACTAAACAAAATTAATTTTTTTTAAATTCACAAAAAAAGTTCAATTCAAACAAAAAGTTGAATTTTTAATTCAAGAAGAAGCATTTTCGACAAAAAATGGATTGGTTTAATTTTCAATTACCAAAGTAATTTTTTCACACCAAAGAAAGGAATTATTAACAAAACCATTTAATTTTCAATCAAAGATATGAATTTTTTTACCAAAATTTTGAATTTTCAACGAAAAAGTTCGTTTTTGAGAAATTCGTTTAACTTTAAAACGGATTTGTTGCATTTTTAACCAAAAAGATAAATTCTTTACCAAAAGATTAATTTTCTATCGAAAGAAAAGATGTTTTAACAAAATACATAAATTCTTAAACAAAAAGTTGTATTTTTAACTAAAACAAGGAATTTTGAAACAAAGAGATTAAATTAATACCGAAGAAGACAAATTTTTAATAAAATTCAATAACTCTCTACTAAAAAGTTAATTTTTTTAAGAAAGAGAGAAAAAATTTCTAATTATTAAGAAAGTGCAATTTTAAAACCTATCTGTTCCATTTTTAACTCATTTTTAAATAATTTACTACCAAAAATGATGAATTTAAAAAAAAAATCCATAATTTTCGATCAATAAATTGAATTACCAACGAAGAAAGATGAATTTTAAAAAAATATATTATTTTTCTATATCGAAGAAAATATATTTTTAATTAAATTCAAGAATTCTTAGCTAAAAAGTTGAATTTTTAACTAGAAAATATGAATTTTTAAATAAAAATATTAATTATCTTTTTAAAAAACTAATTTTTAACAAAACAAAAAATAACAGGTTTTCAAAAAAATTCAAGAATCCTCTAACAAAATGTTTAATTTTTAACTGAAAAAGATGAACTTTTAAAGAAGAAGATTAATTTACTACCAAACTGACGAATTTTTAATGAAATTTAATCATTCTCAATTTATAAATTGAATTTTCAACAAAAAAGGATGAATTTTTACGCAAACAGATTATTTTTCTATACCGAAGATATTGCATTTTCAATCAAATTCAAGAATTATCAGCTAAAGAGTTAAATTTTAAACGAAACAAATGAATTTTTAAGGAATTTCAATAATTCTCAATTATTAAATTGAATTTTCAATTAATAAAGATGAATTTGTAAATAAACAGATTAATTTGCTACTAAAAATACCAAATTTTCAACGAAATTGAAGAAAAACTTGAATTTTTATCTAAAGAAGAAAACTTTCAAAACAAAAAGATTAATTTACTGCAAAAAATAACAAGTTTTCAAATAAAAAAGATGAATTTCTAAAAAAAAAGATTAATTTACTAAAAAAATGACGAATTTTTAATCAAATTCAAGAATTGTAATTTAATAAGTTGGTTTCAAAGAAGAACAATTTTTCAAATAGGTTAATTTACTACTAAAAAAGACGAATTTTTAATCAAATTCAAGAGTTCTTAACCATGCAGTTGAAGTTTAAAATAAAAAAGATGTATTTTTTAACAAGAAGATTAGTTTTCTACTGACCAAAAAAAAAAAAAAATTTTTAACAAAATTAAAGAATTCTCGAACAAAAAATGGAATTTTCATCTCAAAAAGATAAATAAAAAAAGAATTAACTAACTACCAAAAATAACGAGTTTTCATCAAATTTTAAGAATTTTCAACCAAAAAGCCGAAATTTCTACTAAAAAAATTTTTTAATCAAAAAGATTAATTTTCTATACCAAAGAAAATCAATTTTTAACCAAATTTATTAATTGTCAACCAAAAAGTTGAATTTCCAACTAAAAAAGATACATTTTTTAATAAAAAGATTAATATACTGCCAAAAATGACGAATTCAAAAAAAATTCTCAATAAATAAGTTAAATTTTCAATTAAGAAAGATAAATTTTTGAACAAAACGATTGATTTTCTATAACTAAGAATTTTTTTAAATTAAACAAGAAGAATTTATAAATGGAAGGTTAATTTTTTACCAAGAAAGACAAATTTTTTAACAAATTCAAGAGTTCTCAACCAAGCAATTAAAGTTTAAACTAAAAAACATGAATTTTCAACAAGAAGATTAGTTTTCTACGGAAATAATAATTTTTTAACAAATTTAAACAATTTTTGACCAAAAGGTTGAATGTACAACTAAAAAAAATAATTTTTAAACAAAAGATTAATTTTCCAGCGGAAAACCCAATTTTAAACAAAATTTAAGAATTTTCAACCAAAAAGTCAAATTTTTAACTAAAAAAGATGAATTTAAAAAAAGGATTAACTTCCTACCAAAAATAACTAGTTATTAAAGAATTCAAGAATTTTCAATTACTAAATTGAGTTTTCAACTAAGAAATATGAATTTTTAAACAAAAAGATTAAATTTTTACCGAAAAAACTAATTTTTAATTAATTCAAGAATTCTTAACCAGAAAGTGGAGTTTTCAATTAAAAAATATGAATTTTTAAACAAAAAGAATTTTCAATGAAATAAAGGTATCATTAACCCAAAAGTTAAATTTTGAACAAAAAAATGAATCTTCAACAAAATAGTTCAATTTTAACAAAAACTTGAATTTTTAATTAAAAAAGAATCATTTTCGATAAAAATTGGAATAGGCACATTTTGAACTACCAAAGAAATTCTTTGACGAGAAAAAAGGAATTTTCAACAAAGCCCATTACGAACTTTATGTTTTGTGAAAATAAATTGTTCCCAGCAGTTCAAAAAATGTTTCTTGACTTTTATATTTTTCATATATTTTGTACATTTTGCATCAAGCCCCCCTCCTCACACTACTGAAAAGCCTTAAATTGCCCTAGAAACCCATTTTAATTGAGCCAACCTACTTTCACGGTAATCAAAGCTTTCGTGGAACAGATTATTCAAGGGATCACTTTCAGGTATTGGTACAATCTCGCTGGCAGTGTTGTTATGTATGCGCATTTTAACTCTTTCATAAATATTCGGAAGATCTGGTTTCGGAGCCATGAAAGCACATAAATGGTCACATAAAATCACTCCAGTGACGTACTTGTACTCCCTATCTGTTGCTACTCTAAAAAAGCCTTGTCCTAAACGTCCAATTCTGAATGGATAGGTGTAATTTTCGTAATGACAAACATTAAAAACTTCCAAGGGCGCAGGAAAAATTGCGTCTTCCTTATGTGGAGGAGCTAATTCTGTAAAATTAAAATAAAATTTAAAAATTAGTCATTTCCCTAATTAGTAACCTTCAAGTATGGTCGTGTGGTTGCATAGGCCGTACCATGTTCCTGGCTCGTGGCACAGTGGTCTGGAATAGGAATCTACTGTTCATAATCGCCCACAGGTCGTATTTCTTAACCGATTTGAAAGTATTTTTTTAGAAATACTTAGCAATTAATTTTTAAGAGAATTGTGGTTTGTTTTTTTTTTTAATTTTTTTTCACAGAGCAACAATATATAAACAAATATAGTGACAAAATTGACCATTTTAGTTTTGTGAATTTTTATCTCAAGAAAAAAAACAGATAGAAACTCGTTCTTAGAACATAATTAATTTCAATAATTTTTAACATAATTATTATAAACAATTTCTATAAACAAATTCTTTATAAACAAGTTTTTCTCATAGCTGAATTGATTTTTCTGAACAAAAGTGATTCACAATTGTCTTTAAAGCCATTTATATACTTTAACTTTCATCAAACATAAACAATATAGATTGTTTATGATAATTTAGTTAAAAAAGTTTCCTAGTCGGCCGTTTCCTCGAAGAAAAAAATGTTTTTTTCTTCAATAATTATTCGAGTGACATTTATTGCGGTGACAAAACTATGATTAATTTTTTTTGCATGCAAAAAGGACGGTTTTCCGTTGAAATTATCCGACAATAAGCTAACAGTGAAGCCTGAATGGGAAAAAGTTGAAGTTGAACTTGATCAAGAACTCGATGAACTAACAGAATAATTCGAATCTAAAAATGATTCGAGTTTGAATCGTAATTTATTTATTTTAAGTATTTTATAATAATCTCATTATTATTATAAGTATCAATTTTTTCATCGATTCAATAACACAAATAAGATAATCACAAAAATGATTGAAGAAAAAATAACTTTTTTCTACGACCAACCGCAGATCGTCACGCATTGTTTTAAAATTGTCATTAAAATTTACGAAAATTAATATTTAATGTCCCATATCCAATTTTAGAATCACTGTCAGTTTATTTTCAGATAATTTCAGTGAAAAACTGTCCTTTTTGCATGTAAAAAAAATAAATCATAGTTTTGTTAAAAAAATTGTGTATAATAATCATCTAAATTATTTTTTATTTAATTTCGTTGGTTAGTCACCGCAATAAATGTCACTCTAATAATTATTAAAGAAAAAAACATTTTTTTCTACGAGGAAACGGCCGATTAGGAGCCTTGTTTAACTAAATTATTATAAACAATCTATATTGTTTATGTTTGATGAAGCTTAAAGTATATAAATGGCTTGAAAGACAATTGTGAATCAATTTTGTTTAAAAAAATCAATTCAGCTATGAGAAAAACTGTTTTATAAAGAATTTCTTCATAGAAATGTTTATAAAAACAATAGTTGTTAACTCATGCTAATTTGTTTTACAAATTATGACTCTTATGAAAAATATTAGCAACTAGCGTGAAATAAACGATTTTTTTCAATGATGAAAAAACACTAATAAGAATTTGTTTATAGAAATTACTTATAATAATTAAGTTAAATATTATTAAAATTAATAATGTTCTATGAATGCATGCGCAATAATTCCGTCTGATAGTGAGTTTCTATCTGTATTTTTTTTTGAGATAAAAATTGACAAAGCTAAAATGGTCAATTTTGTCACTATATTTGTTTATATATTGTTGCTCTGTGGAAAAATTAAAAAAAAAGAAAACCACAATTCTCTTGAAAATTAATTGCAGAGTATTTCTAAAATAAAAATTTTAAATCGGTTAAGAAATACGACCTGTGGGCGATTATGAACAGTAAATTCCTATTCCAGATAACTGTGCGTGGGTCCAGCCCATTGCCCATTCTTTTGAGGAAAAAGTGACAAATTAGTATGGAAGTGTGGACGTGCGGTCATGTAGACCGCACCGTGCTTCTTATTGTGGGGCGCTTTCCGCACTGGGATAAAATGTTATAAATAATAAAAGCACAAAAAGTGTAATTGCTCAAGACTTTTTTAATCTCTAGGCATTATATATAATGAAAAAAAGACATTTTTAAAAATAAAACTCAAGATTCTTAACTAAAAAGTTGAATTTTCAACTGAAAAGGATGAGTTCCTAAAAAAAAGATTCATTTTCTATACCAATGAAAATGAATTTTTAACAAAATTCAAGAATACTCAACCCAAAAATTGAATTTCCAACTGAAAAAGATTAATTTTTAAACCAAAATATTAATTTACCACAAAAATTATGAATTACCAATCAAATTCCAGAATTCTTAGTTAATAAGTTAAATTTTCAAGAAAGAATTTAAAATTTTTAAACCAAAAGATTAATTTTCATTAATAAGGAAAATTAATTTTGAACAAATATGAAGAATTCTCAAAGTAAGAGTTAAATTTTCATTTGAATAAAAAAGCTAATAAATATGAGGGTAATTTTTTACAGTAAAAAAAAAAGTATTTTTAATCAAATTTAAGATTTCTCAACCAAACATTTGAAGTTTGAACTAAAAAAATGCATTTCTTAACAAAAAGATAAGTTTTCTACCAAAAAAATGAATTTTTAGCAAAACTGTTCAATTATTGTTTTTTCAAATTGAAGAAGTTTCAGATTTAAAGAATAAAAATGATTACAAGTTTTAAATTAAAATATGAAACTTGATTAATTTTCCATTGTAAATGTTCAAATTAAAATACTTGAATTTTAAGTATATATGTTAAAGGCAAAATATATATTTCGGCAATATATGCAATCCCTAGGCATTATATATAATGCTCAAGAGAGACCAGGCTAAGTGGCTGTATGTATCTCTATGTGGCTGCCTGTATGCATGCATGTATGTATGTTTGTATGTATGTATGTATGTGTGTATGCATGTATGTATGTATGTATGTATGTATGTATGTATGTATGTATGTATGTATGTATGTATGTATGTATGTATGTATGTATGTATGTATGTATGTATGTATGTATGTATGTATTTATGTATGTATGTATGTATGTATTTATGTATGTTTTTATGTATGTTTTTATGTATGTATGTATGTATGTATGTATGTATGTATGTATGATGACCTGAATGTTGTAGCCACGCTAACTTTTGAAGGATTTGTCCAATCAAGTCAGCCTTTAATATACTTTTTATGGTACCCAAAATGAAAGTTAAGTTCGTTAAGCAGATATTTTCAACCAAAATAAAAAAATTTAGAGCAATTTCAAAATTTGCAAAATTTTTTTTTGTAAAATTTGCAAAATTTTTTTTGTAAAATTTTATAAATTTTTTTTTGAAATTTTTTATAGTTGGGTAGAAGACTTCCAAATTATCCAAATAAAATGTTCAGTTTCAATAAAAATTAGAAAAGTTATATACTTTTGAAAATTTCGAAAATGTTCAGAAAAATAGAAAAAAAATATTTTTCTGATAAATTAGGAAATTTCATTCAATTTCTCCACTATCTATCAAATTTATTTTTAAAAAAATTATTTTTTTTCGATTCGACAAAATTCAAAAAGTTAGCACTTTTTCAAAATTTCAAAAACAAATTTATGAGTTTTGGAAATTGTTGCCAAATTTTCTGGTACATGACAAAAATACTTGCAAATTAACCTAATAGCACTTTTAAATTCTATGAAAATTAAAAAAGTTATATGCTTTTCAACATTCTGAAAACTGTCAAAAAAAAAGAAAATTTTGTATCGGTTAAGAAATATCAATCCAAATTTCTACTATAATTAAAAAATATGTATTTCAAAACTATTCTCATGAAGTTTCTTAATTATACAAAAGTTCAAAAAGTTGGATCATTTTCCAAAATATGCCATTTTTGTTTTTAGCAGATCCGTAAATTTAAAAAGTTGTTTTTAGTGCATTTGACAAATATTTAGAAATTTTTCGATTTCCAAAAATACAAAAAATACAAAATTTTCGTTTTAAGTTGTAATATTTATAATATTTAAAAAACTTTAGTTAAAGCGTACGCATTAAACGCACGAAAACGAGCGCAAAACGCGAAAACGTACCCGCGTGCCCTAGGCAAGCGCAAACTGAAAAACTTTACTCAGATATTTTCTAAATATATTTGATATCTAGTGGAGAAATTAAATGAAATGTACTAATCTTTCAGAAAAATATTTATTCCTATTTTTCTGAACATTTTCAAAATTTTCATTTTCAGGTCACCATATTTAAAGACAGACATACACACAGACATACAGACCTACAGGCAGAGATACAGACAGACATATAGGCAGACATACAGGCATACAGGCATGGAGACATACAAACATATACGCAGATACACAGACAGACACATACAGACAGACTTATATACATACAGACATACACACAGATATACAGGCATACAGAAAAACAGACACACACTCATCAAATTTAATGATTTTCGGATTTTGTGCGTGCCAAAACATAAAGATCAGTTAAAAAACTGAGATCGAACATTTGAACGATTACGTTAACAGTCTCATGAATGAGAATGTAAAAATTCAACATCTGATAAAAATTGTAAATTAAGAATTGATGATACTATATTCATGATTTTTTACTCAAATTCAAGATTATATACTTTACATATGTCGTGCTTGGAATTATATATAATGTCTAGAAATGATATAGAATACCTAGGAAATGTATTTAATATAAAGCATCAAAATTATAGAAATAAAAACTGGTATTATTTTAAATCGCAAATGTTCAAAATTGAAAACTCTTGAATTTAGAAATCATATAATTTAAAATTATTCAATTTTCAATATTTGCATTTTAAGGTAAATATTTTTAGGAAACATTTTTAAGGGTCCCATTTTGAATATTTACACTTGAAAATTCTTTAATTTTAAATAATTATAGTTTAGAATGATGTACCTTCTATTTTCGTGCTGAAATAAATATATTTTCAGACTGAAATATAACGTTTTTTAGAGGAAATCAGGCAATACTTACTTTTCCGAATTGCAAAAAATTTTGTTCTAAGAAATTATGCGTATTTGAATTTTGTGCTTTTTTTTATAAAAAGAACCGACTTTCGTTCTTTAAAACTCTATAACTTTCGGCATAATTGAGATATTTATTCATTTCTTTTTGCTGCTAATACCGTTGTTCGCCTTATTTTAAAATATACCGTCAGCTGTTTTTCTGAAAAAAATAAAAATCGATTTTCTCATAAAACCCACCTTTAAACTTTTGTGATTTTTTTTGTACTTGTACATTGATAATAAACATATTTTGGAAACAATGATAGAGAAGAAGATATGCTAACATAAAGTTTTGCACGTTTACACTGAAAAAATGGTTAGTTGAGCCAACTATTTAGTTAGTAGGATATCGTGCTGCTATTTTTTTAGTTGATACTGCTATTTTATTGGTGGGCACAACAATTCCATTACTTGCCGTGACTATTCAGTTAGTACCAGCAACTAATTAAATGGTTGTCCCAACTAATGAATATCAGTACCATACTTTACAAACTAAATAGTTAACCCAACTAACCATTTTTTTCAGCGTAAAAATGTTCTTTAAAAAATCTCTCCTTCTTTGGCGATATTTGTGATAGTATACAAGAAAAATTTAAAAACTACATTCAAAAGGAAAAAAATTCTTCTCTCCTCAAAAATGGTTTAGCCCGCATGATTCTGCTAAGATTTTTCATGATTTTCCTCCAACTTTGAAATCATGAAAAAAGTATTATTTCGGGAAAACCCCACTTTTTTTAGTTTTCTTAATATTTTTGTTAGTTTCTACTAATAAAAAAAAAACATCTTAGCAACATTATGTGGGCTAAACCATTTTTGAAGATTTTTGTGAACTATGAAGAATATCACAAAAGAAGACGAAAAATTTTTCGTAGAAATATTTTAGATGTGCAAACTTTTATCTTAAAATTTTTTCGTATCTATCATTATTTCGAAGAAAAAGTAGAAAATTCGTTTGTAACAAAAAAGAATTCTCCTGGCTACAAAAATTATTTAGCAACAATCCAACTTACAATATATATTCTCATTGTCAAAGTACAAGTTCAAAAAAAGATTGACAACAAATTTAAATGTGCGTTTTTTAAGAAAATCGATTTTTAATTTTTTCAGAAAAACCGCTTCTATTTTTTTAATTTTTAAACCTTAATTTAATTTTTGGTCGAAAATTACTTATTTTTGAAAAACAAAGTGCAAAAGTCAAATACGCATTACTTTTTAGAAAAAATTCTGTTCGCAAATCAGAAAAATAAGAATTGCCTTTAAAAAATTAATCATTTTCTTAAAATACTTTAACAATTACGGGGATATGTACCATATGGCATATTTGGCATGTGTTCCATATATTTCGTTATACAAAACAGATAATTGTGATTTATTTATCTTGGGAAGTGAGTTATTATATTTTATTTAAAAATACGTGTTTCAAAATACTTTAGAATCACGAGGAGAATAAAAAAAATCTATTGTTCGGTCCTGAAGCTTGTTTTGCGTCGTTCCACGTCACCAAATTTTTCGAACTTCACAAATCAATTTTTTTTTTAATTTTCGAAATTATCGAACATTTTCTAGATTTCGTGATTATATTTACCAACAAAATTAGAAAGAACCATCATTATGAAACACAGTATGCCATTCACGATCGTCATGTTCTCAAAATAAAGGAACGCACTTGCAAGATATTTCGATGATAGAAAAACTAGTGAATATTCCTTAAAACGTTTCTGTTTATATGTGTATGTGTTTGTGTGTGTGTGTATCGTGTATCTCCTTGTGTGTGTGGATATGTTTTGCGCTTATCGCTATCTCGCAAAAAGGTCTAATTGCGTAATGAAAATATAAATATTTTGTTTCAAGACGTAAGAGCAGTTTATCTTCCTATGAAATAAAGGCACGTGTATATTAGGGTGATCCACATTTTTTTTAATTTGCAGGTACAACACTCGCATATTCGTGGAATCCACAAAAAAAATTTTTGTGTCAAAAAATTGTGCTGCAAGTGTAGAAAGAACTGTAAACTTCAAAAGTATTGCAACTTTTTACTTTCTCACCTGTTGCACGTGACATTTGTTGTAACAAAGACTGGAAATTTTTGATTTAAGAAACAATAGAAACATATTTATCGGAATTTTATGGAAATTTTGGGAATTCTTGGAAAACTGACCAAAAGTTACCAAAATTTTCCGGAAATTTTCTGTGAATTTTGAGTATCAAAAATGTTTAGAAATTTAAAAGTATCCACAACTTTCTGGAAGAAATCCAAAATTTTTCGGAAGTTAATGGAAAATTGCTAAGTTACTAGGAATTTCAGACATCCACAAATTTCCAAGAATTTTGGAAATTTTCTGTAATTTATCGGTAATTTGTGGTAACTTATCAGTCATTTATGATAATTTATCAGTCCCTTTTGGTAACTTATCAATTCGAGTTTCTTGTGAAATTTTCAACTATTCGTCTTTTTTTACTTTGAATGTGTTAATAAATAATTCACAATTAAGAAACACGATTCGGAAGAATTGAAATATTATTTCTATCGTTTTTTATTGATCTTAATTAATTCTTCCTAGAAAGGTGAGCTTTATTACAACATTTATATTTAATAAGATAAATAACAGCAGATGAATTTTCAATGGAATTACTGGCTTTTTCCCTTTACAAATAATTATCTAAAGTATTTTTGGTTTCAAAATAAAAATTGATGTTAAATTTTTCAAGTCAATTCCTGAACGGTTCAGATAAACCCTGAATTTAAGGTAAGGTAGCGATTAATTAAAATCTATTATTTGTATCACTCCTTTTTTATTTTTAAATTCTTATTTCAATGAAAAGGTATTTATTTTATGTAATAAATTTTTTTATTTTTTATTTTTTATTCAGTCTGCTTTAGGAGAGTTTTCTAAGGTCTAAAAAGAAAGAATGAGATCGTAAACCAGCTATTTTTGACAAAAACTCAAAAAGTGAGCTAATTTTCAAAAATTTTTAATCCATAATTTACAAGATTTTAATGTTCTATGTACGGTTGTTTATAGTATTCAGAAAATCAAATAATTTATCCTCAAGACTTTTTTCTGTCAAAAGGAAATTTTCAGAGTTGAAGCATTTTCCAAAAAATAAAATATAATAAAAATTTCAAGCCAAAAAACGCATTTGAAAAAAAGTTATGAGAAGATAGACGTTGATTTTTGAAAGCCCTGCAAGATTATCATAAAAACTTTTATAATTTGTTTGAAATATAAAAATTCAAAATTTTGTTGCACACAAAATAATGAAAAATCAAATAATTCCGTTTTGTGGTTAAACTATGCAAGATAAGAAAAAAATGAATAAACTAAAATTGCGCGTCCTGAAAAAATCTAAACATTTTTTATCAATTACTTTTTGACAGAATGCGTAGTATTTGCTTTTATTCGTGAAAAACGAGATTAAAAAAAAAAATTTAATTTTTGGACTAGACACAAGCTACGAAAAAAATGAGACAAAACTTGTTTATCTGAAAGAGAGTCATCAAATTAAAAAAAATAATTCTTTGATATCATGCGCAGTTTGTATTTTAGTCCTAAAAATTAAAATTTTGGACAAATGAAACAAGCTATGAAAAAAAAAAATAAAGAGACGAAAGTTGCTCTTGCAAAAAATAGCGAAAAATTATTTAAATTTGAAATGAATAATATTGAAGATAAATTCATTGAAATGATATACATTTTTCAGGGTGGCTAAGAATTAAATGTAATACAAAGTAAGAACAAAATATTTAAAGCCATTCTGTGATAATGTCGTTAGCTCAAGCGGACCGTCATTAAGTATTGAAGTCGTTCTTAATTAATTTAAATTTTCTTTTCTGAATTGGATATCACTTGATTTAACACATCTGTATCTACTTAACATTTTATTAAAACAATTTTGTGACAAAATTAACTTTGTAAATTATCCAGACCCAGAAGGTTTTTTTTACTAATTTGTTAGTAAATCATTCTTTGGAGATTTTATAATTTGCAATTCAAGATATTTAATAACATTATATCTGGAGATTAGGGTCAACCTATAAGGCCACTCGAAATATTTAATAGTTATTTTTGTTAAGTCATGATTAAAATTACGTTTTTTTCCTCAATAAATTTTCTTTAATGCAAGATCTCATGGTACGCTGTCAAACATGGATACAAAATCGAGAGAAACTACATTTTATGACCCGAAAATGTCCAAAATGACAATGTTTTTCATGCTATTCTGTTTTTTTATTCGTTGACATTAATTATGTGTTTGATTAATTTATGAAATTCAGGTAAAAAATTTATACTAATCTACTAAATTATTTATCTTAATTATTCTCTTTAATGTAACTTATTAAAAAAATATAATTATTTAGCTTAAAACGTTTTAAAAAAGGTATGCATTCTACCAAAACATCAAGCATTGGTAAATAATTTTTAACTAAAATTATTCTAAGTTCCAAAATTTTTTTTTGGATTAATTTTATATTGAATTATTCGGACCATAAGACGTAAAGAAAAATCTATGATTTAAAACTCATAATCAAAATAAACTTTGGAAAGTTTTGAAAGAGTATGGAATCAATGGATGGCTTCTCAGATAAAAGAAAGCAATATAAGCGGGCAGTGGAGCAAGACTTAAGGTAAACAGACAACTAAGTGATTAGTTTCATTTAGGCAAGGATGCGTAATTTCATCTTTGCTATAAATGATATTCATAAGAAAGTGTTGAGGACTGACCATCTTAGACGCGGAAGGTGTGCACCTCGGAACATTAAAGGTACGTGGGATAGCGTTTGCAGATGATACAGTTTTCACAACAGAATCAGGCGCTGATTTTCAGAGAATGTTAATTAGACTAAATACTAGCCACTGGTCTTGAGAAAAACGTAAATAAAATTTAAAAAATTGTGTTTGCAGGAAGGATTGGACGTGGAGAAGCCATTTCTTAATTCTTGGTGAGACGAAGCAAGGATCCTCCAAGCTTTTTATTTTGTGCTTGACACTAGTCTAAAGGTAAACAGACAACTGAGTGATTAGTTTCATTTAGGTAAGGATGCGTAATTTCATCTTTGCTATAAATGATATTCATAAGAAAGTGTTGAGGACTGACCATCTTAGACGCGGAAGGTGTACAACTCGGAAAAGTAATGGTGCGTGGGGTATACGTTTGCAGATAATACGGTTTTCACAACAGAATCAGGCGCTGATTTTCAGGGACTGTTAATCAGACTAAATACTAGCCACTGATCTTGAGATAAACATAAATAAAATTTTAAAAATTGTGTTTGCAGGAAGGATTGAACATGGCGAACCAATTTCTTAATTCTTGGTGAGACGAGGCAAGGATCTTCCGAGCATTTTATTTGGTGCTTGGCACTAGTCTAAAGGTAAACAGACAACTGAGTGATTAGTTTCATTTAGGCAAGGA
>NC_046662.1:24529400-24572876 GCF_010883055.1 Belonocnema kinseyi | reverse complement strand
AACAGTAAAGGTTAGCGTTTGCAGATAATACGGTTTTCACAACAGAATCAGGTGCTGATTTTCAGGGACTGGTAATCAGACTAAATACTAGCCACTGGTCTTGAGATAAACGTAAATAAAATTTAAAAAATTGTGTCTGCAGGAAGGATTGAACGTGGCGAAGCAATTTCTTAATTCTTGGTGAGACGAGGGAAGGATCTTCCGAGCATTTTATTTGGTGCTTAGCACTAGTCTAAAGGTAAACAGACAACTGAGTGATTAGTTTCATTTAGGTAAGGATGCGTAATTTCATCTTTGCTATAAATGATATTCATAAGAAAGTGTTGAGGACTGACCATCTTAGACGCGGAAGGGTTACAACTCGGAAAAGTAATGGTGCGTGGGTTAGCGTTTGCAGATAATACGGTTTTCACAACAGAATCAGGCGCTGATTTTCAGGGACTGTTAATCAGACTAAATACTAGCCACTGATCTTGAGATAATCGTAAATAAAATTTAAAAAATTGTGTCTGCAGGAAGGATTGAACGTGGCGAAGCAATTTCTAAATTCTTGGTGAGACAAGGGAAGGATCTTCCGAGCATTTTATTTGGTGCTTAGCACTAGTCTAAATGTAAACAGACAACTGAGTGATTAGTTTCATTTAGGTAAGGATGCGTAATTTCATCTTTGCTATAAATGATATTCATAAGAAAGTGTTGAGGACTGACCATCTTAGACGTGGAAGGTGTACAACTCGGAAAAGTAATGGTGCGTGGGTTAGCGTTTGCAGATAATACGGTTTTCACAACAGAATCAGGCACTGATTTTCAGGGACTGTTAATCAGACTAAATACTAGCCACTGATCTTGAGATAAACATAAATAAAATTTAAAAAATTGTGTTTGCAGGAAGGATCGAACGTGGCGAACCAATTTCTTAATTATTGGTGAGACGAGGCAAGGATCTTCCGAGCATTTTATTTGGTGCTTGGCACTAGTCTAAAGGTAAACAGACAACTGAGTGATTAGTTTCATTTAGGCTAGGATGCGTAATTTCATCTTTGCTATAAATGATATTCATGGGGAAGTGTTGAGAACTGACCATCTTAGACGTGGAAGGTGTGCAACTCGGAACAGTAAAGGTACGTGGCTTAGAATTAGCAGATGATACGGTTTTCATAACAAAATCAGACTGGTCTTGAGATGAACGTAAATAAAATTAAAAAGAATTGTGTTTGCAGGAAGGATTGGACGTGGCGAAGCAATTTCTTAATTCTTGGTGAGACGAGGCAAGGATCCTCCGAGCTTTTTATTTGGTGCTTGACACTAGTCTAAAGGTAAACAGACAACTGAGTGATTAGTTTCATTTAGGTAAGGATGCGTAATTTTATCTTTGCTATAAATGATATTCATGGGAAAGTGTTGAGGACTGACCATCTTAGACGTAGAAGGCGTGCAACTCGGAACAGTAAAGGTACGTAGGTTAGCATTTGCAGATGATACGGCTTTCACAACAGAATCAGACACTGATTTTCAGGGAATTTTAATCAGAATAAATACTAGCCACTGGTCTTGAGATGAACGTAAATAAAATTAAAAAGAATTGTGTGTGCAGGAAGGATTGGACATGGCAAAGCAATTTCTTAATTCTTGGTGAGACGAGGCAAGGAACCTCCGAGCTTTTTATTTGGTGCTTGGCACTGCTTTGAGAGCACTATCCCACCGTCGCGTCGAGACGCAAGGTAGTTGATGATCATGAAGGAGAAAGAGGGGACAATGAACGTGTCTCGCGAGCCAAGTGCACCCTCCAAGCTGGACAATCTCGGGAATCAATATAGCACCGGTCGAGGGAACATTCGCATTTCGCGCTAACCTTACGTTTCAAGTTTCCAGCTTCTGCCTTTAGCTGCTACTGGTCTTCCTTCCTTCTCTCCACGATTTCTCTTCCGATAGTAGCTTTGTGCCTGTAATTAAAGTCCACTCTCATGTACCAACCGGACTATCGCTGCCCTTACCCTCAGGATCCAAATGCTGCTTTATTTTTATTTCAGTAGGGACACATAAAATAGAATTTTAATCAGAAATAATTTCTGAAAGAGAGTTAACTAAGGGACCGTACTTAAATTGCGTAACAGTTTAAGGACGGGGAGGGGGCGTCGAGAGAATTTTCCACGGTTGGTTGTGGAAGGGGGGAGGGGATCCTTCACTCATGTACGTAATTTTTGCAAATTCGCAAAATCTTTTTCCTGAAGATTATATTGTAGTTCTAAATTTTATTATTTGGTTGATAATTTAACAATGTTCTTAAGCATGTGCACTGCGTACAATCAATCTCAAAAGTTTCCTATCTTTAGAATGATTTATAAAGGCGACAAAAAAAGATCTATTAATTTCTGTAAATCTATTTAACAGTAATTATTTAGAGGTTTAGTTTGTCCTTTCTCTTTGCGTATTGTTATAAAAAATCATAGTTTAAAATTTTAAATAACACCAACCAAATAGAATTGTAGAGAATGTTTTAAAGAATGAAATAAGGCCTCGACCATTAGGATTAAATATGAATAGTAACCTTTCCCTGGAGAGATAGCAAGAAATAAAACTCTAAATAACTACTGCTGAATGAAAAATTTTACTTTCATTTATTTTTTCTAAAGTACACTTAGAAGCTTCAATCGAGATTTGAAGAAATCAATAATAAATCTATTTGTTTTTATTTTATGAAACATTTGAAAGATTTGCGACTTCTAAGATTGACTTACGTAGTGTACATCCTTAAAAAACTTCCTTTTTGATTGTGAATTCAAATATGTTTTTCTTTAATTCGCCTTTTTAAGTTGAAAGTTTAACTCTTTTGGTATAACATTAACCTTTTGTTTAAAATTCATATTTTGTTGCTGATAAGTCATTTTTGTTCTTGGAAATTTGTGTTTTTCATTTAAAGTTCATTTTTTAGCAGAAATATTGCATCTTTCTTGGATGACAAACAATTGTTTTGTTAACAATTCAACTATTTCCTAGAAATTTCAATTTTGTTTAAAATTCGTATTTTTGTGTTAAAAAGTCAATTGAGAACTTTTTGGATAAAAATGCAACCCTTTTTCTAAAATTTGTCTTTTTGATTAATACATATACCTCTTTTAATAGAATTTTCATTTCTCTTAGAAATGCTACTGTTTGATTGAAAATAACAATCAAACAAACATTTTGGTTAAGAATTCGACTATTGAGCAGAGAATCAACTTCTTGTTTACAATTCTTATTTTGGTGTTGGAAAGTGGGCTGGAATCTTCTTTGGATTAAAACTAAACTATTTTTTTTAGTTCTTCTGTTTGGTTGAAAATTGAACGCTTTTGTTGGAAAGAATTTTTTTAGTTTTAAAATTCTGCTTTCTTTTAAATCAAACTCGTTTGCAGGAAATGTAATTTTTGTTTGAATTTAATATTTTGGCGTTGAAAAGTCTAATGAAATCTTTTTTGGGTGAAGATTAAAGTAAATAATTTTTTTTAATTCATCTGTTTTGATAGAAATATAAGATATTTTGGTTAAAAATGCAATTATTTGATAGATAATTCAACAATTTTATTAAAAAGTCATCCCGTCTAGTTAAAAATTTGTCTTTTAGATTTGAAAATTCAATTTTTTTCTTAGAAACTTATTTCATTTTTGAAAATACAACTATTTTGTTTGAAAATACATCTTTTTGATTTAAAAATTTATTTTTTTTTTAATAGAAATTCAATTTTTTATACAAATGAAACTTTTTGTTTACAAATTATTCTTCTTTCTTTCTGCTTGAGTATTCGACCTTTTTTTAATATTTGGTTTAATCAATTTGTTTAGAAATCATTTTGTTGTTGTTGAAGATATATTTTCATTTGAAAATTCATCTCTTTGGTTCAAAGTTCAACTATTTGGTTAGAAATTATTAATTTTAGCTAAAAATTCAATCACTAGGTCAAAATATAGACTACATTCTCAAACATTTATTTTTCTGACTTTTCCATTTTTAAGATTAAAATTTTTTAGTTTAAATTTGTCCTTTTCTAATGAAAAAATAAAATGATTTTCTTGGTTTGAAATTCCATTTTTGTTTGGAAAAAATACTTAATTTTCGTGGAAACTTAACTTTTCGCTAAAAAGTCATATTTTTTGTTTGAAAATTCAATTTTTGTATAGTCAATTTTCTTGTGTGAAAAATGTTTATTTGATGAAAATTTGTCTTTTTGTTTTTAATCTTCTTTAACTATTAAAAATTAATGTTAAAAATTTAATTATTTCGTTGAAAGTTCAAGTATTTTTTTTATAAGCTACTTTTTATATTAGAAAAGACAATTTTTGGTTTGAAATAAATTAATAAATTTGAAAATCTTAAATTTTTATCTGAAATACTGTTTTATTCCGCATATAAAACATTCTACGTTGAAAGTATCACAAGCTTAAAATACTGGTATTTGAATAATAATAACTAAGGAAGATAAAAAATTAGTCTAGGAAAAATCAGGTAATTTTGAAGATAAAGTTCTCAGACAGGCTTCCTAATTATACTATTAATAACTAGCAAAACCTAGCGAACCTAGCGAACCTTTTAAAATTAAGACTCAAAACATCTACTATTGTAATCTTGTGATTGTGAATTCTCTTTCGTTAAAGCTCTTTTGGATTTAACGAGTACATTCTTATCACGTATCTCGTGCTTCGCACTCGATTTTATCCAAAATGTCAACTTTTCTACATTACAATCAACACTTTAATATCAAATATAATACATTTTTTATGTAACATGTATCATTTTAATAAATTTGTATAATTACAAATCATAATATGCATGAAAATTAAATCATACTAATTTCTATTTCCTTGTTTTTATAATCTAAACAATTTTTATTCTGGGTTTTTACGATTAAAGAAAAACTACTGCGCGTCTTTTAATTTTAGTTCGTACCTTGTGTCGTTTTTTCAAAAAGATTAAATTTTTTCTTTTGAATGTTATTTTTTACAACTAAAGCAAGAACTGCGGGTCCTAACAAAAATTAATTATGGAAAATTTCAATGAGTTTTCGGTATTTTCTGTAAGCGTAACTTTTTTCTATTTATTTTTTGCATAGCTTGTGTCGTTTGTCAAAAAATGACCTTTTTCATTTGTATTGATATTTAAGCATAAAACAAAAGCTGCGCATCCTATAAAAAATAATTATTAAAAATTTGTAGCTCTTTTTTGGATAAAGAAGTTTTGTCTAATTTTTTTCGTAGCTTGGGTCGTTCGTCCAACATTTTTTTATTTTTAGTGTTATTTTTTACGAATAAAAACAGAAACTACGTGTTTTTTCGAAAAGTGATTCAAAATAAATTTGTAGATTTTTCCAGGGCGCGCAATTTTACCTGATTCATTTTTTTCTTATTTTGCATAGTTTGACGAAAAATGGAATTTTTATATTTTTCATTATTTTTGGTACGGTCCAATTTTGAATTTTCATGTCGTCGACCAAGTTAAAAAAGTTCTTATGATAATCTTTTAGGGATTTCAAAAATCAATGATTTTCTTTTTTTGCCTATTTTCATATCATGCATTGTTTGGCTTAAAATGTTCATTTTTTTTTATTTATTTTTATTATTATTTTGAAAATGGTCTAATTCTGATAATTTTTTTTATAGAAAAAAGTCATGAGGATAAATTGTTTAAGGTTATAACTACTATTAATAACCGCACATAGAATTTTTAAATCTTGAAAAAATTTGGTTTCAACATTTTTGAAAATGCTCCTACTTTTTGAATGTTCATCCAAAATAGCTGGTTTTTGAACTCATTTTTTCTTTTTAGACCTTAAAAAGTGTACTAAGGCAGAATTCAATCTGATCAATTTTTCTAAAGTTATCGTGCCTATAGGCTACAGACAGACAGGCAGACAGACAGGCAGACAAACAACTTTGTAAACCTAGTTTTTTCTGACTTAGGGGGTCTCAAAACGTGGAGATTTGTTGAATACTGACAAAGTAAAATTTTACATAAAACCAATACCTTCTCATTACGATGAAAATTTAAAAACAGTTGCTCAGAAAATGTTGAATTCTCGAAATCACTGAAAAATCACCTAATATTATTTATGAGAATGCATTTGTTAATAATAATTCATTCATCTATAATAAACTATAAGGTTATGTTTTGCAAATGCTTATTTATTGATTGATTAGTATTATTAATCATTTTGAATTATTAGCGTGTTATTATAGTAACAATATTTTTAATTTTACGATTTGTGCCAACATTGTGTATAAATAAAGTAAACAATAATTTTTTGAAATGGCCTCGAGGGATCTTTGGAGAATTTAGGTAACTTTAATTTACAAAAAAAAAACTCAATCGATTAAAAATTATACCTGGAATCGTATTTTGAACATTTTTTCGTCATTTAAAAAAAATGATTTTTTTAAATTCAAAATAACGTACAACCCACAAATATCAACCGATGCGGACAAAAAAATCTCAAACAAGCTTTTAGGATTTCTAAGAGATTTGTGGCGACTTATTTTCAAATAAGGATTTCAATTTTGTTATGAATAAACAAATATGACAAAAAATGGCCATTTTTTTATTCGTCGTCCCGGGTGCTCCTAAATATCATGAAAGGTCTTGATACTATCTAATTTTCATAAAGTAACATTATTTTAAAATATTCTAATATTATATAAAAAAACAAAAAGAAATTATGAATGAATTATTTTCTGAAAGCATGTTTTTTTACGATTCTCCATAATTTAAAGTTTTTAAAAGTTTTGTTGCAAGAAATTCTGTTTAAAAAAATATAATAATGAAGAAATTTCTTCTTGAGATTATTATTGTTAGTAATATAAACAAATGCATTAATTAGTAATTTTTCGATAAAAAGAAAAAGTTGTTTTTTTATGGCAACTTTTCAATCAGAAACTTCGTGATAATTTAAAAAGAATTCCTAATACATAGATTAATTTTATGACTTTTAAAAATAATTTTAATAAACAAATGCATTATTGGCACATCTGTCGACGTGAAAATTCTATTGTTTTCTATTTCACTCCTTTTAATGGGGAAATCCAGGGAAATTTCAGCAAATTTATAGTTAGTTGAAATTATATATTTTTTTAAAAACAAATTAAATAAACTAATGCATTATGCTAAAGCTGCAGCCTTATCAAACGAATGGAAGTAACGAGAAACTTCTACTGAAAGGACTGAGATTGAAAAAAAAATTTTCGTCTTTCACTGTCCAAATAATGTATATGCTTATTAAATTTGTTTCCAAATTCGTAGAATTTTTCAACTAAGTATGAGTGTTACAAAAATTATCATTAAGTTTCCAATTAAACAGAGAGATAAAAAAATTTCCCTTGACAGATGCCCGAATAATGCATTTGCTTATTAAAATTGTTTAAAAATCATGAAATTTAACAACGAAAAAAACTAATTCTTTTGCCGATAAATTAAATTATTAAGAAAATAAAAAGTTTTTCTAAAATTATCATAAAGTTCCTAATTTATAAAAATAATATCGAAAAAACGAAATGGTTTTATCGAAAAATGGCTGATTCATGTATTTATTTATTGAATTTGTTTACAATATTTGAAATAATAATTTTAGAAACAAATTCCTTGATCATTATATTGATTTTATCTAAATTTCTTGGAATATAACTAAAAAACCGTAAAATTGTGGAAAATCCTAATAAAACATTCTTTTAACAAATAATTTGTTTATTAAATTGTTGTTTGTTTATTACATTATATTTCGATATCTTTGATTAATTTTACTTAATAAAAATTGGATGATTTCAATAGTTTCAGTGTTATGGACGAGCACCGGGAACGTCAAATAGAAAAAATTACCATCTTTTTCGTCATATTCGTTAATTGGATTTCGAAAGTAAAAAAAAATTATTTTACGGTCATTTTGTTCATTTGTTTGACTAAATTAAATCAATTCAATTGAATTCTTGAACCCTAGGGGCTCTCTTCAAATCTGAATTATACTTCTCACAGACTCTATAGTATAAAATATTGGAAATAAGATCAGAAAAATTTAATGAAATTCAAAAGAACCTGATGAAACATCTACGGATTTAAGATGAGGTAAAAAAGTGAGGATCAATGAAATAAAAACTTTCAAAGAATTTAAAGATAATTTAAAGAATTGTACTGAATTTGAAACATTCAAACAATTCCAACGAATTTAAAAGAATTCACGGTCAATACAAAAAAATAATTGCAAATCTCTTCAAATCTTTGAAACCTCAGTAATTTATAATCAGAAAAGCTACTGATGACTAAAAAATAATTTGAAATCATTCAAAATTAATTGGAAATTTGTTTGAAAATTGAAACAAGCCATGAATTCCAACAAAATTTAATTGATTTTGGAGCAATTTAAGGGAAACTAAAAGAATTTGACAAAATTAATAAAAGAATAAAACTGGATTAAAAAAAAATCAAGTGAATCCAAAACGATTCTTAAATATAAAAAGAATAATTGAATCGAATAAGTTTGAAATCAGTTTAGGAAAAGTAAAGAGAATATAAAAGAATTTAATGAAATGGATCAGAATTTAAGGTTAGTTTTAAAGACATCAAGATGAATTAAACATAAAAATTCATTGAATCAAGTAAAATTCAGTAAATTTATATAAATTCAAAAGTATTAAAAAGAATTCAGAATAAATTAATAAGAATTTAGGGCGCGAGAATCCAGAATCTCGACATGAGAATCTTTTGAAATCCCTTCGAATTGATGAAATTAATTAATAATTCCTTGGAATATTTTTAAATTCCCTAAAATATTTCAAATATAATGCTTTTGAAATGCCGTAGAAGTTTTAGGAGTACCTTAAATTCTTAAAATTGCTCTCAAATTATAGAAATCTATTAAAAATGTCAGGCCAAATTAAGAATTTAGGGTGAATTCTAAATGAATTTCAAAAAGTATATCTCAAAACCTTATAAATATCCCTTGAAATTATTTAAAGTTTCTAAAAATGTATGGAAATCTTTTAAAATACCGTAAAATGTTGAAAATTCTTTGAAATTCCATTAATTTACTGAAACTTCTTAATAACAATAATAATATAATCAGTGTGAAAGCTCTTAAAAATTCCAGGATATTTGAAAAAAGCTTAAATTATTTTGAATCCCTTGATCATTTCAACAATTGATCATTAGGATAAATTATATAAAAACTAAAAATTGAAAAAATTGAATCAATTTGGTAGAATTTAGGAAATTCAGAAGATTTCAAACAAATAAAAAAAATTCCAAACGATTAAAAGAATTCAAGATAAATTAATTAGAATCCAGCATCAATTTCATAAAAATAATTTTCAATCTCTTCAAACCTTTGAAACCATTACGATATATCTTACTTCTCGTGAGTAAATTCTTTAATATCTACTAAAATATTGTAAAATTTTGTGTAATTGTATAAAATCTGAAATTTTCTGAAATCCTGGAAAATATATTAAAATACATTGAAAGAAATTTAAAGAAACCTCAGAATTAATGGATGACTGTGAAACCTTATGAAATCCCGTAAAATCTTTTAAAATATCTTAAATTATTATAGTTCCAGTTTTAAAATCCCTATAAATTAATAAAAATAACTTGAAAAGTCATTGAAATCTTTTTAAGTTCCCTATAATATTTGAAATATTTTTAAAAACTTTTAAATTCCTTTAAACTTTTGAAGGATCTTGAAAATTCTTTAGAATTTTTTAAAATACCTTAAAATTTTTAAAATCTCCTCAGATTATTAAAGACTATTACAAAATTTCCGAAATTTTTAATAATACCCTCAAATGTTCAAAAATAATTTAAGACAATTCAGAAATAAGTATAGAATTATATTGAATAGTGTTAGACCCATGAGTTATTTTTTGAAATAAAAGTAACTTTAGTGACTTTATTTTTCAAAAGTGACTATAGCGACTTTACCTAAAAGAAGTAACTAAAAGTGGTTTGAGAAAAATTCACTAATAGACTTTTTACAAGAACTAATAGACTTTTAAGTTTTCCAATAGACTTATTTATTTTTGTAATGAGACTGCCAACGCCAGTATTATAAGAAAGTTTAAAAAATAAAAATCATTATCAAAAACGAAACAGTCTTTTTTTGCATTCACTTATATTTTTGATTGAATTCATCTTCAATTCAGTTCAATTCTGTTGAATTCTTGAATTTTTCTTTCTCATCGGTATTGTTTTGCAATGATCATTTCGTAATATTTCTCCAAGAAAGTCAAGTGATCTTGAAATTTAATTTAATAAATACTTTGAATTATTTTAAATACGCTTGCAGTCTTTGAAAGTGACTTTTAGTTTGAATTTCTATTTTCTTTACCTCTGGTGCGCATATTAATATTACACAAAAATTCAAATTTTATTTTTAAATTGACAAGATCTTTCATAAATCTATCGCATCTCAGAGGTGACATTAGGTGTCATGTTTACTCTCTCATGGAATTTTTGAAAGGCTGATTTACACTTAGCTTCACAGAATTTCGAAATGAAATATTCATCTCTAGGATTTATGTTCCGAATTTCCTGATTTACATTGTTGTGACATTAGAGCGCTGTCAAATATAATGCTTTAAACTCCCAGATACACGTTATTACACAAACTCGAGAAATGTTACGTAAGCTAAAAAACATTCTCTTGACAAATTTGTATTTTTTAACTTGAAAATCACGTTTAAGAAGAAATCTAGTTTCAAATTATTCCGATCAGCATAACAATTGTTTCCTGATAATTTTAAGCAGACTCAGTTCCCTTTAACTTTAAAAAATGTCTAGTCCAAACAGGTCAAAATGTATAATTTTAGTCTGATATGTAATAGAGGTGATCTATTTTTGAAAAACTTCAGTTATATAGAAATCGGGGAAAAATGGTCAACTTGCAAGGATCATAACTTTGAAATTATAAGGGCTGGAACATTTTTTTTAATTCAGAGGAAATTGAGTTGATCTTTATTCTTCAATAGATGATTTTTACGTGAGTCGTTTGAAAGTATAAATTTTTTTAGAAAAACTAAAAAATACCATTTTTCGAAAAAAAAAATTCAAGAAAATGGACAATCTTTGCCAAGCCGAATATTCGAACCCATTATGGCTGGATAATTTTTCCTAGTTTAGCTATTAATTCATTACAATATTTTTAAACCGTTAATAGTAAGCTACGTAAAATTGCTCAAAAACATTTTTTAATAGGCTCATTTTTAGGACGATTCTGAAAGATTTCGAAGAAATTCGATTTCCGCCTTGTCCCACAAATTAAATAGTAAAATGAAGGTGTTTAGAGAATGAATAAACTGTAACCATTAATCCTGTTTTAGAATAATCTCTACTTGTAAAGAAAAAAATCTTCCCGTAATAAGATTTCTCCTGGCGATGACGAGTCGCACCAAATAATTTTTTAGGCGTTTAAAATTTGAATTTTCTAATTTCACACAGGCCAATTCAATCTGTCAATTCTTTAGAAATTTAGCGCGCTACAGGCTAAAAATTTACCGACACACAGAAAGACACAGAGAGGGTCGCTGGCCACAGACGCAACTGTGCACGTCAAAAATTGAAACGTTCACAGTTGAAAGTGTCTCATATGTGCACGCGAACCGTTCGCAAGTTACCATATGTGCATGTCCAAATGTCGATGTGCACAGATGGTACGCTACAAACGGCTCATTTGCACATATGGAAAACTCCCAATTGTGCACGTTTTAATATACGCCAGGTAGAACTGTGAAAGGAGCAACTGTCCAAGAGCCCAAGCACGTCGAAGTCTGGTGGTAAAACTGTTCACGTTGTTTCCCACTGACAAAGCTGTGTACGTGCACAGATGGGGCACTGTCAGCTGCGCATATCTCAATTAATACCATTAATAGCGTTGTGCAAAAAGCTCGAAAGCTCGGGCTGAGTCAGGCCTAACTTTTACGGGGTGAGCCAGGCCGAGCTCGAAAATACTCGAACTGTTGAGAACCCGAGAAATTCGAGTAGCCGGTTGGTTTCGAAAACCCGGGATAGGTCGAGTTCTCGAGTTGTGTCGAATACTCAAATTGTTTCTGGTACTCAAAGATTTCCAGAATCCTACCTGTCTTGGGTTCTTGACAATAAAAAGATTTTCCAAATTCACGAATACTTGAAACAGTCCTTGCCATTTTTGAATTCCTTGAAATTCCCTGAATTGATTGAATTCTGGGAATTCTGTCACTTCAAGGAATCACGGGTTTCATGGGATTTTAAAAAGTTGGTGAAATTCAAGGAAATTCGGGAATTCACGAAATTCAAGAAATTGACAGAATCTAAGGGATTTACGGAATTCACGGTTTTCAAGAAATCCATCGAATTTAATGAATTGATATAATTTAAGGAATTTATTGAAATCAATGAATTTATTGAATTTTAAAAGTTGGCGGGAATTTACAAAATCATGGAATTCAAGTAATATAACGAGGTCACGAAATTCAAGCAATATAAGGAGGTCACGAAATTCACGGTATTTACTTATTCATGCGATTTAAAAATGCACGGAATTCATTGAATTTAGGTAATACAAGGAATTCACAAAATTCAATAAATTCACGGAATTCAAGAAATTCATGGAATTGAAGGATTTCATGGAATTCATGGAATTAATAGTATTCAAGAAATTTGCGGAATTAACAAAATTCAAGGAAGTCATAAAATTTAGGGAAATAAAAAAATTTAAGGAATTCCTGGAATTTTTTTAATTCTTTCAATTCCATTAATTCCTTCAATTTCTTTAATTCTTTGAACTCCTTGTATTTTTTAAATTATGTGCATTCCTTGTATTCCGTCTATTTATTTCATCCCGCGAATTTGTTGAAACCAGTGAATCATCAAACTTTATGAAATTCAAGGAATTCCGTAGAGTTTGATTGGGAATTCATATCGTTTTATTTGAGTTTCCACTATTTGGTTCAAAATTATTTTATTTTTTTTAAAGTGCAACTGTTTCCTAAAAATTAATCTTTTTTGTCGATGATTCAACTACTTGATTGAAAGTAAATTCAAATTATTTAAATTATCTATTTGGTTTAAAATTTGTCTTTTATGCATCAAATTAACCTCCTTTGTTGGAAATTTATCTTTTTTGGTTGTAAGCGTGCCTATTTGGTTGGAAATAATTAAACCGTTTTGCATTTCATATTATATTACTTTCTATGTAGAGTATTAGCTTTATGTCTCGTTAAGAATTCATCAGTTTCGGTTAAAAAAAACCAACTAGTTGGTTTAAAGTTAAACTTTTTTACAATTATTTTCTTTTGATTTGAAAATGTATCATTCTAGTTATAAATTCAAGAATTAGGTAGAATACCACTATTTGGTTAAAATTGAGATTTTTTTCCAAAATTCATATATCTGGTTAAAAATGCAACTATTTATTAAAAAATTCAAATATTTTTATCAAAATTCAACTATTTTGTAAAACATTTACTTTTTTCTGAAAAAATCATATTGTGGGGATAATTTTTTTTTTCTTGTATATAATTTGCCTTTTAGGATAAAAAATAATTAACTTTATACAAATTTTATGTTCAAAGTTCGACTTGATTGATATAAAATTAATTTTTCCTATGAAAAACTTGGCTTGTTTGAAAATGTACATTTTTTCCTTAAAGTTTCGTGTTTTGTTGAAACAAAATTTTTATTGCCTAAAAATATAATCATTACATTTTTGGTTAGAAGTTCAAAAAAATTGTAATTTTGAGTTAAAATAACTACTAAAAAAAAGTTACAAAAAAATAGTTAAATCCTCAACCGCAGTAGTATGAATGTTGAATAGAGTAGTTCAACCAAGCTGTCGAATTTTTTGCCGAAAAATATGAATTTGGAATTGAAAGTTAATTAGTTGAATTTCAAACTGAAAGCGATCAGTTTACAACAAAAATAAGTACAGCTGAATTTTTATCTGAAATAATTAATTCTTAAAAAAAAGAACTAATGAATTTTTTAAAAGAATTGTTAAATTTTCAAGCAAAAATATGAATCTTCAACTAATAATACGAGTTTTTGCAAAATAGTCAAATTCTGTACCAAGCAGTTACATTTTCAATGAGGAAAATTGTTTTTGCAGCAAATCAGTGAAATATATAACAAACTACATTATTTTTCAACTAAATTAGTGGATTTTTGACCAAAAACAATAAATTTATTACTAATAATTAAATATTTAAGTTTTCAGTTGAAAAAATAATGTATAACAAAAAATGATTGAATTTTCAACAAAGTAGCTTAATCAGGTTGTTAAATTTCCAACAAAAAAAGATGAATTCTTAATTAAAAGTTTAATATTTGGATTTTGAACTAAAACTATAAAATTGAAACCAAAGGTAGGATAATAAACAAATTTTAGTTGGAAACTTTAAATTAAAACAAACACGGATTTTCGAGAAAAGAAAAATAATCAAATTAAAAACAATCGAATGAATTAAAAAAAAATTTCGTAGAGTGAAGATGCTGAATTTGAAACCACAAAAGAATAAATTATCAATAAATATTTGATGCTTGAATTGGTAACATAGTTACCAATTCACAGTTTTACGTTACAAACATTAATTTTAAATTTAAAAACAAATAAATACTTAACAAAATAGTAGAATCGTGAACCAGAAGGCATGAATTCTGAACGATAAATATGATATTATTTATAAATTTTTTTATCTTCTATTTATGATGTTACTTTCTAAGTTAATCCCTCCACATTTTGTCAAAAATCGTCACGAAACCTGGTAAGCTTCCACAATCCTTCCCCCGACTTGAAAAACTTTTATATTCCACTGCTTCATTCAATCGAACTGGCCCAAGATCTTGCACTGTAGATGTTGTTGATAGGATCAATAAAACACGTGAAGACTGGACTAACTGTTTAGTGGCACTTGTGTAAGAAATTATTGAAAAAGTCTCTGAATTCTCATCCGATCTGAATGTTTCGCAAGTAACAAATCTCCTCGACGATCCTAAGTGTCAGTAAAAAATTTATTGACATTCAGGAGAGGACTGGAGTTCCTTCGGTGCAGCATGGTCGATCCAGACCAGGACCGTGGATTCCACTCTTGGGCCCTCCTTACCTCTTTCTCCCTTCCGATCTCTCACCGAAAAATAAATCGCGTCGAGCGGCAGCCGATGTAAGAGGGGAAGTTACGAGCCTAGATTCGGAGCAGAGAGACAAGAAGACGCACATCCTATGAATAATGGATCGTCCCTCTACTGGGCTCATTATGCGGGGTGAAAAGGTCAAGGGCAGTTTTATATGTGGAAGCATGGACAAGGCATGACCAAGTGCGGCCCGATACCGTCGTCGCCGCGCCGCGCCGTTTCGGTCCTTTTGCCGCAAAGCGCTTGCCGAACCAAGAGCAAGAGATAGAGAAAGGAAGGGTGGAGGTAAAGGAGGCGGAGGAGGTGGAGAGGAAAAAGTATAAGTAGGAGTCAGCCGAAGAAGCTGCATAGCAGCCGCACACCATACTCGGCGTGTTCTCCAGTCCGCTGGATCGTAAATATCTGCCGGTGAACGCGATGCTAATCTGAATGCAGATGCGCCCTCGCCCTCCTGTCCAGTGTCCACCCGGCGATCTATATATGAAGAGCATTACGTCGTTCGAGAATGTAATTGTGTTCTCCAGCGCCACTGTGTTCTCCACCTCGCTGCTCTTCTTGCGACTTCTTGCGGACCTCCTTAAAAAGTAGGACTCTTCTAGCAGATCGAATTCCTCCATCCAGGGTGGTAAAAGACGAGGACTTTCTCTAAGGAGCATTTTGAGTAACTTTCAAGAGTAATCAGGGCTGCCAGAGAGTCATAAAGAATAAGCAGGGCTGCCAGACAGTCATCAAGAATAAGCAGGGCTGCCGGAAGTCACTTTTAGTTATTTTTTTCTTTTCAGATTACTGTTTAGTCGGTCTTTCAATATAATGTCACAGTGGTCAATTTTTTAGGAGTTTGCAGTCCCGAAGAGCAGCCCCTATAGTAATGGCCAGGTGACCCTCGTCAGGAGTATTTTTTTCCCTGGTGAGAAAGTAAGGAAAAGGGAAACAGAGAAAGTCCATAGTCGGATTTAACTTTTACCCTAGACAATTTAACCCTGTACCTTGGCTGATTTTACTCTATGACATTGATGACTTTACATTGCACCTTAACAGAATCTACCCTGTACTATAACTGAACTTACTGCGCGCATCAGCTGGCTTTACCCCGTGCCCTAGCTAGTAGTGGTATTTTTAATAAAAAAATGTGAATTCTAAACAAAAACGTAATAGTTAATATTTAAATCAATCAGAAGTACAAACTTGGAATAACTATTTATTCTTTTTTTATGGTTTCATAAATATAATTATTATAGAATTCTTGAAAAAATGTAAATCGATTTTACAAAATTTCAGATTTATTAAAAATGTTCTTAGAAAATTGTTTCATAACTTTTCTTTTAATTTTAAGAATTTTACGGAATTTTAGAAAAAATTCCAGTCAGTTTAAAATAACTTCTAACATTTCTGAATCTTTAAATCTTTAAAAACTTCGAAATTGTGAAAGAGCTTCAAAATATTATTTCAAAATATTGAAAAATCTAGATGTTATTTTCAATTTGTTTTGACTGTTTTAAAAATATTTTATATGTTTTAAAATAATTTTGAATATTCTCTTTAAATTAATTTGAAAAAATTGTCCAGAAACTTTAAAATTTAAAATTAATACCTCAAAATACAACTAAATTGATAGTGCAGAAAATTCGTATTATTTTGCCTGTAATTGATTTTTTCTTTAACGGTTGCTAAATAATCTGGAACTGCAGGATCTGAATATTCTTAATTAAACGTCAGAAAAATTGATTTTAAGAGCTTACACTTTTTTACATAATAGTAAACTTATAATTTTAATTTCTAACTTAACTATTATACAACAAAAATTTAACTTGGGATGAACACTCATTTAATTTCTACATACTTCTTTATCATAAATATCCTATTTCTTAAAGAAACTAGCAATCCTAGTAATTACAAGAACTGAATCAATTACAAACAGTAAGCCGAGGGTGGGTGGATGTAGAAATATTTTGTTACGGTTCGTTACAGGGGGTGGGTCTGAGAGAGGGCATTTAATCTGCTAAGTAATTTAAGTATGGTCCCTGATGAGAATGTGTTCGTTGAAGCTGAATAAGTTTTAACAAAAGAGAATTCACAATCACCAAATAACAGTTGTCGATGATTTGAACTTTCATTGAAAGACTTACGCACAAATGTGGGGTAAATATGAAGACCGAGTGCGTATCGCGTGGTGAATGTATCTGAAAACATGATCAGTCGATTTAAAATTCGAACATTGCAGATCCCAAAATCCCGTTTTATTAGGATGGTGACACTGGAGACAGAAATATTAGTCTTGGTCGGCTTATGGAATCGAAAATGATCGTTACTTCGAAAATTATCCCATGAAGAGATGTTTTGAACAGGCATTTAGCTGGGTAAGTCGGATCAGCATTAAAGTAGGTCGGGTGAGCATTTAGGTAGGTCAGGTGAGCATTTCGAGAGGTTATCAATTCGATAGTGAATCTAAATATATAAATATTAGTCTCGGCAGTTTTATGAAATCGAAAATGATCGTTCCTTCGAAAATCATCCCATAAAAAGGTGATATTTTGAACAAACATTAACGTAGGTCAGGTGAGCATTTGAGAAGATTGGATGAGCATTTCGAGATGTGCTGAATTCCTGAAACAGCGACACGAACGAGATCTTTTTAGAATATGAAAAGATTTACAGAGTAATTTTGTCTTTTTATTTGAACTATATTTTAACTATAAAACCTGTACTGAAATATGAAATACCTAAAAACATGATCAGTTCTAATAAAATTCGAACCAAAATCTCAGTGTATTACGATGGTGATACTGGAGACAGAAATATTAGTCTTGGTAGGTTTCTGGAATCGAGAATGATCAATTCTTCAAAATTGATCCCATAAAAAGGTGATATTTTGAACAGGCATTTACGTAGGTCGGCTGAGCATTTAGGTAGGTCTGGCGAGCATTTTGCTAGACCGGGTGAGCATTTCGAGAGGCTCTTAATTCCTGAAACAGCGACACCAACGAGGTCTTTTATAATATAAACAGATTAATAGAGTAATTTTTTCTTTTCATTTAAACTATATTTTAACCATCAAATCTTTACTGACGTAGGAAATACCTAAAATCATAATCAGTCCAATTTAAGTTACAATATTACAGATCTCGAAATCTAACCGCATTACACTGATAACACTGGAGACAGAAAAAGGGGATAAAAATCCCATAAAAAGGGGATATTTTGAACCAGCATTTATGTAGGTCGCGTGAGCATTCAGATAGGTCCGTCGAGCATTTAGAGAGGTTCTCAATTCCTTAAATAGAGGTAGTAGCAAGTTATTTTAATAGTATGGAGAGATTAAAAATTAGAGTTATTTTTCCCCTCTCGAATATATTCTAGCGACAAAACCTTTTTTGACGTAGGAAAGACCTAAAAACATGATCAGTCCAATTAAAATTAAAATTTTTGCACATCACAAAATCCCAACGTATTACGTTAGGGACTCTAGAGATAAAAATATTAGTCTTGGTTTCCTTATAGATTCGGAAATGATACTTCCTGAAAAAATTACAACATAAAAAGGTGATATTTTAAACAAGCATTTACTTAGTACGGGTGAGCATTTTAAGAGGTTCTCAATTCCTCAAACAGCGAAAGGAACGAGATTTTTTTAATAATTCGAAGTGGTTAAAAATCAGAGTTATTTTTACCATATTGATTATATTTTAACCATAAAACCTTTACTGACATTAGGTTTAGGAATCGAGAATGATAATTCCTGCGAAATTTATTCCATAAAAATGTGGTATTTTAAACAAGCATTTACGTAGTCCGGGTGAGCATTTGAAGAGTTTCTCAATTCCTTAAACAGCGACAGGAACAAGATTTTTTTAATAATCTGAAGTGGTTAAAAATCAGAGTTATTTTTTCCACATTGATTATATTTTAACTATAAAACCTTTACTGACATAAGGGTTAGGAATCGAGCATAATCATTCCTGCGGAATTTATCCCATAAAAATGTGATATTCTGAACAAGCATTTACTTAGTCCGAGTGAGCATTTTAAGAGGTTCTCAATTCCTCAAACAGCGACAGGAACGAGATTTTTTTAATAATACGAAGTGGTCAAAAATCAGAGTTATTTTTTCAATATTGAATATATTTTAACTATAAAACCTTTACTGACATAAGGGTTAGGAATCGAGAATAATCATTCCTGCGGAATTTATCCCATAAAAATGTGATATTCTGAACAAGCATTTACTTAGTCCGAGTGAGTATTTTAAGAGGTTCTCAATTCCTCAAACAGCGACAGGAAACAGATTTTTTTAATAATCCGAAGTGGTTAAAAATCAGAGTTATTTTTTCCATATTGATTATATTTTAACCTTAAAACCTTTACTGACATAAGGGTTAGGAATCATGAATGATCATTCCTGCGGAATTTATCCCATAAAAATGTGATATTCTGAACAAGCATTTACTTAGTCCGAGTGAGCATTTTAAGAGGTTCTCAATTCCTCAAACAGCGACAGGAACGAGATTTTTTTAATAATCCGAAGTGGTTAAAAATCAGAGTTATTTTTTCCATATTGATTATATTTTAACCATAAAACCTTTACTGACATAAGGGTTAGGAATCATGAATGATCATTCCTGCGGAATTTATCCCATAAAAATGTGATATTTCGAACAAGCATTTACGTAGGCCGGGTGAGCATTTTAGAATATAAAGAGATTAACAGAGCAATTTTTTGTTTTCATTGAAACTATATTTTATCTACAAAACCTTTACTGACGTAGGAAATATCTAAAAACATGATCAGTCCAATTAAAATTCGAATATTGCAGATCCCGAAATCCCAGCGTATTACGATGGTGACACTGGAGACAGAAATATTAGTCTTGGTTGGCTTATGGACTCGGGAATGATCGTTCCTTTGGAATTCATCCCATAACAGGGGGATATGTCGGACGTTGGTCCCGGGTCAAATATTAACGTCGAGTCCGATAATTGCGAAGTAGATTGTAGAAGGGTGCGGAGCAGCGTTGGTGGTACCGCCCGATCCGCGATAGCATCTCGCCCTCTCCATAAATATGTCGCAGTGAGCTTAACCCCCTTGCCTATCTACGAGGACCGAAGTAGGGGAGGCATTAATGTCAAACCGGTATGGAAGTTATGGCTCCCCCGTCAATTCCCAATGAATTCAACGTTTTCGGCAGGGAATCGATACCTTTGGATGATCCTCCTCCTCAGCATCTCCCCTCTCTTATCTCCTTCCTGCTTCCGCACTCCACTTCGGAAGTCAGAAATGTTTACTTTTATGGAGGAAAGTTCAAAAATTAAAATTATTTTTAAAAAAAGGATCCTACTCCATCTTCACTCAATTGGAAATCTAACCACAAAACTTCTGATTTCCGGTCAGGTGCTTTTCCAATTAAGCTATCAGAGGGAGCAGAATAAGAACTCTTAATTCAAGAACATAACGCCAATTTTTAGCTAGGTGTTGATGGTACAAGTAATTATTTTAATTTTTTTTTAATTTATCTGCTATATCATCAGAGATTGTACCTTACCGACAATAGATCAACCCTCCAAACCATGAAGGCAGAAAATCTACACAATATCGATCAAGTTAAGAATCTTCAATAATAGAAAACGCTTAACGTCTTGATAAGACCAGATGAAAAATAATATTTTTAAATTAAAATTGAAATTATTTCTTGAAAAAATCCATCTTCACTCCATTGGGAATTGAATTAAAAAACTTCTGATTTTCGGTCAGGTGCTTTTTCAATTAAGCTATTAGAGGGATCAGAATAAGAACTCTTAATTCAAGCAGATAAATTTAAAAAAATTTAAAGTTCAAAAAATGCATCACACTTCAGGGGGGCGGGGGTTAAGATTCCTTGTGACAATTGGTGACGAATGGGGAGAGGGGTGACGCATATTGTGAGGTCACACATGGAAAGTGTTAATGTGAATAAAAATTCTTTTAGCGTTTGAAAAAATGGAAATTATTGATTTCATTTTAAAAGTAAACTTCAGAATAGAGACTTTACACTCTTTTTTTATAGTTTTCTTTCTGATCCTTCTTCTCAATTTTTTCGCCTAAGGTGCTTGTCGTGCTAAAAGTCAGATATCTGAAAAAACTAGTTTTTCTAAGATTTTAAGAATCAAAATATTAAAGCTGATGTCACTTTAAATCAAAATTATTAATTTTAACAATGTTTTTTGCAATTGAATCTTTTTAGACGATTACTTCTTAACAATTTTTGAAAAATGATTTTATTTTAATAAATGATGGCCTAGTTTCTCCAGCGAAAACATTCTTAACAATTGTTCATTTTCGATATCTTAAAATAACTAAATAATTCTAAAAATATAATTATTTTTTTTAAAAATGTTCCTATAAACAAATTAGCGGTTCAAATGAAAGAAAAATTAACTTTCAAAATTAAAAACAGTGGAGTTGTAGATAATGCTTTCCCGTAAAAAGAGGAATCATTTATTAAAATGAAATCATTTTTTAAAAATTCGTAAGAAGCGACAGTAAAAAAAATCATAGTTAAGATTATCTTTTTTTTTAGAATTTAAACATCTTTTATTAAAAAGTAATGTTTTTCATTTGAAATTGCGTCAGTTATAATATTTTGATTCTTGAAATCATAGAAAAATTATTTTTTCCAGATATCTGACTTTTGGCACGAAAAATACCTTAAATGCGAATTGATTTAGTAGAAGAAACTAAAAAGAAGATTTAACGATTTTCATCTGCAAGTTATATTTTTTGTTGTTAGAAAGTGTACTAATTGGTTGAAATTTGATTTTAATTAATGAAATTTTTCTTTTTAAATTATTAAGGTTCAAAATTAATTTTTATAATTTATAATTTTTTTAATGTTCCATTATGGTTTGAGAATTGATTTTTGTGATTAAATTTTTTTTTATTCGTCTATTTTGTTAAAAAATAATCCTTTTGGCATTAACTAAATCTTGCTAATTATAAATACAACTCCTTGGTAGAACATTGAACTACTGTATTATAAGTCCCTTTTATTTGTTAGAAATTCATCCCTTCAGTCAAACTTCGAACTATATTATTTGTTAAAGAGTGTATTGTTTGGTAGAAATTTTTGTTTACTGAAAAAATTTATTTTCAAAGTATTTTGGTTTAATTTTTTTGTTTTTTAATTAAAATGTTCAAACATTTTTTATAAATGCTTTAGGATTGATCTTTGAAATTTTAAATATATATATATTGTTTAATTTTCATCTTTTTTTGTAGAGAATAAATCTTGTTAACTAAAAATTCAATTTCTTGGTTAAAAATTAAACTAATTTCTTAAAAATTCATTTCACTTGTTATAGATTCATCCCTTCAATTAAAATTTTAACTATATTATCAAAAAAAAATTTTTGTTGATGAAAATTAATCCTTTTTTTAAATATCGTCTCTTTCATTAGAAAATTAATCTCATTTATTTATTTTAAATTCATCCGTTCGTAAAAATATCTGAATATCTTGATGAAAATTCATTTCTGTTACTGATAATTCAACTGCTTTGCTCGGCTTTACTCTCAGGTTAATAATTGAAATAATTTGTTGAAAATCGCTTGTTCTTTTTGTTATAAATTTGTATATTCAGTTAAAAATGCCTTCTATTTTAGTAGAAAAGAAACGTTTTAAAAATGCAATATAATCCAACTTGAAATCTAAGGAGTATGCATTAATCTTATTTAAAATAATTTCCCTATTATTCCCTATTAATGTAAAAAATTATCTTACTTCTTCTCGATTCGTATTTTCTTGCAGGCGTTTAACAAAAGAAATCATAAATAAAATTTTGAATTCAAATATTTTTCTGAAAAATCGTTTTTTTTCTTGAAAGCTAATTATTTTGACTGATAATTGAATAATTCCATTATAGGTTATTGATTGTATGCTTATAATTTAAAATACAACAAGTAGGTATTAGAAAAAAATGTTTTGATGCAAATTCCTATCTATCTTGCCGAACTTTAATTCTTTTTTGGTTATAAATTAATTTTTTGACTGAACATTGAAATATTTAATTGTTGGTTGAAAATTGGTCATTTTTGTTCTGAATTCAAAATTTGGTTTAAAATGTATCCATTTGTTGTAAATTCATCATTCTTATAGAAAATGAATATTTTCTAATGAAATTTGAACTGTTTTGTTAAAAGTGAGAACTACGTTGTTAAAAATTCATTTTATTAGTTGAAGGTTCATCTCTTTGGTTGGAAATTTAAATATTTTGTTACAAGTTTATTCTTTGTTGGTCAAAAATAAATGTTTGTAAATTAAAATGTAAATATTCTATTCTTAGTTCAAAATGAATCTTTTCTTTGTTGAAAATTTAAAAAATCGTTAAAAAATTTATTCATTCTGTTGTAAATTCCCCTTTTTTCGTAAAAAAATTAATCTTCTTGATTGAAAATGTAATTTTTAGGTGAAAAGTTGAACTGATTAGTCAAAAAATTATTTTATTAGCTAAAGACTCTTCCCTTTCCTTAAAAATATTGTTCAATTATTGAAAAATTTGTTTGTTTGTTTGACAAATCGTTTTTTTTTCAAGTAAAAAATTTAATATTCCATCTTTTATTGAAAACTGGTCGGTTTTAGTAGAAAATTCAATAAGTAGATTGGAAGTTAGTATATTTTTTTATCTATTCGTTTTTTTGGTAGAAATATAATATACTTCATTGAATTGCTCAAAATTAACTTTATTGGTTACATACCTTTTTGGTTGAAAATTAAACTATTTTACGTCAAATTAATTAGTTTGGTTAAAAACCACTTTTCTGAAATAAAAATATGACTATTATTTTTTTGGTTGAAAATTGGTCGTTTTTATTTTGTAAATGAATTATTGAATTATTATTAATAAGTTAATCTGTTCTGATTAAGGATTCTACTATTTTGTAGAAAATCAATCTTTTTCGGTTGCAAATGCAATTATCAGGTTATTAATTATTTTTGTTTAAAAATTTAACAATTCAATTGAAAATTTTAATTTTTGGTCGAAAATTGAACTATTTGCTTAAAAATGCAACATTTTTTGTTGAAGTTTGATCTTTTGCTTATAAAAATTCGACCATGTGCATGGAAATTCTTCTTCGTAGGTTGAAAATTCTACTGTCTTGTTAAAAAATCAACTGCTTTGTTGAAAGTTCATCTCTTTTGCTGGAAAGTTTGACTATTTGTTTGAAAACAAAACTATTTGGTTATTAATAATTTTTCTGAAAAAGAAATATTTCTCATTTAAAAATTCAACTGTTTTGTTAAAAATTCATCGTGTTTTATTAAAAATGCATCATCAAAAGCTATCATATTGGACTCTTGATACTGTTAAAATCTTATATTTTTATTGTATCTTCTTTAAGGCGATCCAAAAATGAAATCGTATAACAAATTTATAATTTAAAGAGGGAGATGAATCATATTTGCAATGTCATCCTAGGGGTTGCAAGCCTTGCGGATATATGACGAAGAAGAAAAGAGTTCCAAAAAGTGTTAGAAATACCATAAAATCGGTTTGAAACCACCCTCATCAACATTTAAAATCCCACCTTTTTATCAATGTCCGTAAATCTCGGAAGCAGGAATCAGCAAAGACCATAAGTAAAGCTCTGAAGATAGAACCAGTTGTCACGAGAGCTGCTGAAGGCGGATTCTAATTAGGGTGGACCGAGTTGAATTCTAGCGATTCGCGAGATGGTGGTGCGAACTGGTGGAATGAGAAGAGAGGGATGACCCTCTCTTTCCAAGTACTCCGCCCGGTGGGAAGGAGCCGTGCGTAAATTAAAGGGCGTCATAGATTTTCGTGGTAGCCCGCAGGATCAGGGCCTTAGATTTGCGTCCGGCAGATTACCTCGGGGTGAAATGGGACAATGGGCGTTAGTCTGGCCGACGGCGTATAAATAAGGATCCCCAGGAAGCTAGCTCCTGGCGGGACCGGGGTTGCGGAGGGTATCCAGGAGGAGATGCTTGCTGGTAGCAGCATTGCTGAGACCGGTCGACCGTCCATCTTGGACGTCGTCCTGGCGGTCCTTATCTGCGCTCACAGCTCTGCTTGCTAGACGTCTAGTGATCTAGGGCAGTTGTCCTCTACTCTCATACTCGCCCCATTTCGCTCTCTCTATCGCTTTTACTCTGCCCCACCCCCTTAACACCAAGTCCTTGACGTTCTCACTCTTAAGGCTCTTGACCCTAATCATTCATCCCTCTCGCAGCCTTAATTATTGAATAAGTAGATGATAACAGTTCTCTGGAAATTCTTCAGAATGTTACGTTCAAGGGCGGATGCGGGAAATTTTTCGCAAAGAGAGATTGTGCAGTTTATTTAACAAATTGATGCGAAAGAGGGCGATTAAGAATTTTCTGTTACAAATGAATGCCAAAAACGTTTGAGGAAGTTTTCCGTTAATTATTTAAAGAAACTTAATGTATCAAATTCATGAAAATAAAAACAAGAATATAATGATCGAATTTGGACAACCACTATTAAATTCTCCTTAGTGTGATCCAGAAAACGCCTTTGGAGCCACAGGGCAAGTTATTTCTCCCCCTCTTCAAAATTTTCATTTGCGGCGAAAGAAAATCCGTAAAAGCATCAGGAAAGTTTGGATTTTCGAAAAAATTGAACTCATGTTCCAGAGTTTTATCGAAATATGCTAAGCTTTTTAGGGATGTAAGAGCACCCCCAAAATGACCCAAAAATCAAGAAAACTAAATTTGTACGTATTATTGTTACTTTTTACTAATTTCCGTCGTCTTTTTCGTACAAATAATTACTATTGGACAATTTGAGTATTTACCATCACTTTTTAAACAATTTCCTATTGTTTAATCAAATGTAAAATATTTAAACTATGATTCATTCCAAAAAATATATAAAATAATCGTATTTTCTGATTGAAATGTAATTGTTTGCCATTGGAGTCGTAAATTAAAAAAAAAATGGAATTATTTAAATAATTATTTATTGTCTATTTTCCAAATTGCTAAACATTGAGCGAGATATATCAACTTCCTTTTAAATTAGTGTCCTATGCTACGTTTTGTTAAATAATTACATAATTTCAATACATTCATTTTAATGAATAATCTATTTGTTTAAACAATCTTTATTTGCTCAAACAGTTTTTTTCAATAAATAACGAATGAAATAAAATAGAAAACATACAATTATGTAACTGACTGTCTATTGTTTAGAAAGAATAAATTTACTACCTTTTAATTGTTTAAACAAATATAATTTCTTTAAATAATTACTTTTCCAAGAACACTTTTAAAATCAATTTTTAAAAACGTTGAAAATAGACAATAAATAATTATTTATGTAATCACATAATGTTTTTAGAAAAATTAAATTCTCGGAAAAATCACAAAAAATTACATTCCAATCAGAAAACACGATTATTTGTTTAAATTTTTTAGTAATAATTAATTGTTTAAATGATTACATACTATTTTCAAACAAATTCACTATTTCAAACAATGACGAAATATTGTAATTTAATCAGAAAACACGATTATTTTTTACATTTTTGGAGAATAAATATAAATTAAATTTAAAAAAAAATTACGGATTTTATTTCTCTGGAAATGGAAACTTGGGGGGTAGGCGGCTGTCTTGACCTCTAGAAAGAAAAAAACTTTGCAATTCATTTTTGGACCACCCTAGTTCTCCTATTGTAATTTGAAAAAAATTCTTCAAAGAAAATTGCTTTCTAAAAAAGAAATCTTTAGACAGAAATAAAATAGAGGAACATTTATTTATTTATATACTATTTAAGTAGACATTTATTATTTTGAAGAATTCTATACATTAACTTGAGTATTGGTATTTTCAAATTGAACATAATGTCAAAAACTCAAATCTTTGGCTGAAAGTTGAACGACTTGACTAATAGTTCATTTATTTGTTGAAGATTCATAATTTTAGTTTAAACTTTAACTGCTGATTTAAAATTGAAATTCTGTTGAAATTTAAAAATTTAACCATTTGATCGAAAATTCATAATTTTTTGGTAAAAATTCATACTTTCGAATTAAAATTCTTAAGCTTTCTCATAAATTGCTTTTATAAATTAAAAATTAATGTTTTTTGATGAATATTTATTCATTTGACTTTTGGTTGAAAAGTTCTCTTTTTGTAGTCTAAAGATCCAACTTTTTTGCTGAATCTTCATCTTTTTTGAGTAAAAATTAATATTTATGGTTGAAAACTCAACTATTTTGTTTAAAACGTACGCATTTTGTTAAAAATTCCTCTTTTTGATAGAAAATCATATTTGTTTGTTAAAAATGCAACTTTTTGTTTGAAAATTAATCTGCTTTGGTTACAGATTCATCTATTTTGTTAAAAAATGTTCTTTTTTAGATAAATTATTTTTTAAGATTCATAGTTTTAGTACAAATTTCATCACTTTATTCGAAAATTAATTAACTTTGTTAAAGGTTCCCTTATTACGGGCAAAAATTAAATTTCTAAACTGAAAATTGAACTATTTTGTGGAAAATGATTTTTTTTGTTGAAATTTCACAGTTTCAGGTTTGAAAATAAACTCTACTTTATATATTTCTTTTCCAGAAGTTTTTTTTTAAATTTTAAATTAATTTCTTTCAATTAGTTCAATTCAATTACAAATTATTATTAGCGCCAAAAAAAAAACACAAACCCGAAATTTCTACTCATGACTTTTTCTTGAAAACGTGAAAAATAGACTTATGAGGTGATATTTAAAGATAATTATTTCTTTTTTGTAGCTAATTGTAAAGAGAAATTTTAAATTGGCACTATATTCACCTAGTATTGATGATTTTGGATAAAATTTACAAAAACGTCTTTTTTCTTTAGCAATATGTGTTAAGCTTCATGGGGCTCACAGGATCTCTAAATACCATCTTTTTCAACACCATAAAATCTTTTTTGTCTTAAAATTTGTTGTCGTATTTTGTATAGTTTAGTGGAAATTTGATTTTGTGAATTTTGAAAAATCATGTTTGATGTCGTCAAAAATGGCTGGTTCACGAATTTGTTTTTTCTTTCTTTTTAGGCCTTGAAAAGTGTGCCAAAGTTTAGTCCAATCTGATCAGTCTTTTATAAAAGTCATATTGCCCACAAACTACATACTATAGATAACAGACAGAAACTTTCGCAAAAAAAATTTTTTCCAACTCAGAGAGTATCAAAACGTGGAAATATATTAAAAACCGTTAATGTCAAATTTTACATAAAAATAATACCTTCTTGTTCAGATAGGATTGTAAAAATCTTTCATCCAATAAGAATCCAGAATCGATCCTTAAGGCGCTTCAAACGAATTTTAGTTTCGCTTGATCAATTATAATTACATCTGAAAGTAGGAATTGTTAAATGTAATATTTTTAGCACGTACTCTAAAGTAAATTATATCGATTTGAACAGAGAGCTTTTTCCGGAAAATAAACTTGTTTTTTTTTGTAAATGAAAATGCAGTGTTTTTGCGCCTGAAACCGGCACCACCAGCGCTGAGCGTACTTAGTGATCAGTCTGTTGCCGGTTTCAGGCGCAAAAAAGAATCTATTTTCAATCTAAAAAAAAAAGAAGAAAAACATTTTCCGAAAAAAGCTTCAGATTACATTTAGATTACCCGATAAAAATACTACTTTCAACAATTCATCCTTTGAGGCGTATAGTGGATAAAGCGAAACCGACACTTGTTTTAAACGCCTTAAGATCGAAACCTTGAGTCAAGGTCGACGGAAGGATTTAGAATTGGACGAAGCAAATTTCTCGGTACTTCTCGTAGGTGATACAAATAACGCAATCAGTATGCAAGAGTTTCCATGCATAATTCAGAGGGGGTGGTAGGAGGGTGACGGCCACTAAGAAGGGTTTATGATGGGGGTTGATCCGAGGATCCCCATCAAACCACACCAGTCTGAATATCGAGCCAGGAGACGCCAACTCAGAGTGGGATTCGATGGGTGGTCATGGGGTGGGTTAGGGGTGCTTGGGGGTGGTTGGTGGCTCTGTCGAAAGGTCCAGAGTGGGGATCCAGACCTCTTAACTCCTGCAAACTCATTACAATAAATCAAGCTTTGTTCTTCGACCTCGCCGAGGGTTGGCTAAATTCTGCGGGTGCTAACCCTTTCTTCACCCCCCCCCCCAACCCTCAACCCTTCTACCTTAAAGCCAACGCCTCTGCACCCTTTACGATCGTTCCAAAGAAAACAAACGATTCCAGCGCTTCTTGATCATTTCAAATTTCAAGCTATTCTCGATTCACTTATTGTTTAGCCAAAATAATTTATTGAAAAAAAACTGGAACTAAGAAGTTCAAGAATTTTAAAACAGTTTTCTATATAATTAACGAAGAGTAAAAAAAATTCTTCAAGTTTTTTATAGTTTAACAAATTTAAACCTTGTAATTGTTAAAAACTTATGATAGTCACAATTGACCAGATAGGGTTGCATTGTTAGTCGATAGATTGTCTATTCAAATACCAGGCGAGAAGGTTAGCACTCGAGTTACCGTGAATCCCGACTGACCTCCTACTCTCCTGATACTCAGTTCTCAAAAGCAACTCGGATTCTACTACTGAGACTTGCCCAAAGAAAAAATAAAGAAGAAATAAATAATTAAATCAAACAAATAAATTGAAAAAAATTCTTTACAATTTATGCTTCCCTAATCGGCAGATGGATCTATTTTTAATAAACCATACAGGTAGTAAATGCACATGCGCGAAGTGCGCTTTAACTTCACTTGGTTTAATTTTCTAACATTACAAATATTAACAAGTTAACAATACATTATTTAATCAATTTTTAAATATTAAGTTTAAATGCTCTTTGACGCAAAAATTAGTCATGAATAATTATTCATTAAAAGCGCATGAAATTAAACAAAAAATATAGACGGCTTTTTAATTGAAAACTTTCCAAATAAAAAAATTTTAGATTATTTTAATTTTTTAAAAATGGTGAATATTTCGAATGGAATAGAAAGGAATTGCACTTACATGATTTCTGAACAAAAATGTCCAAAATTCATTAATTTTAAATTAAAAAATTTTTAATCAGAAGCTCACAAAATAGAAAAATTTCCGAATAATTTTAAAAATTGGATAGTTTCATTAGAAGGAAATTAAAATATATAATTTTTAATATAAAACGTTCATATTCGGAATTTTTATTTTTAATTGAAGAATTTCAAAAGTAGGACAATTTGAAAATTTTCATATTTGATTATTTTTAGATTAGAATTTTGAATCTAAATGCTTTTATTTCCACTTAGAAGGGTTTAAATTAAAAAAACTTTATTCTGACTTGAAGAATATTTTAATACAAAAATTAAAGGAATTGAATTTTATTATTTCTAATCAGAAGCGTTTAAATTACAGTCATTTAAAATTGAAAACTTGTAAATTTATATAATTTTCAGTTTAAAACAATTAAAATTTGACAATTTTAAATTAAAAATCATTTGAATGTTTGAAATTCAACGTCATTGAAGCTATTTACACAAATATTTTCAAGGTCTAAAACTACATTACCATACAAAATAAATAAATTTTAATTATAAAACATTCAAGTAGAAAGCTTATAAAAAAAGTTTAAAATAAAAATTGATTCTGAATTTAAAACATTCAACAAAGAAAAATTACTAGGATGGAACGTTGAACTTTAAATTAATATGAAATTCATTTGAAATTGCAAAAGTTCTTAGTGAATAAGTATTGTGATAATGAAACTTCTTAATACTCCTGCTCTTAAAAACTTTAATTGTTTTAAGTAAATTAAAGTTGCTTAAAAATTGTTAATTTTCACGTTGTTGATAATGCTTCAGTTTGGCTTGTATTTGAAAAATTATTGAAACCATTTCAACTTAATTAGAATCGATTAAAATTTTTTAAATTTCAAATCGTTAATCAATTATACTATTAACAGTTCAGAAATGTTAATTTCAATCTAAAATTAAGGAAATTATACAGTTAAACAATTTCGAAAGTAAAGCTATTTGTTAAAAAATAGCCGTACCCTGAATTTGTTCATAAAAAATATATGAATTTTTAATAATCATAGTAAGTTTACAAATTATCGTAGTAAAAAACTATCCAAAAGGATTTAGCAGTTGAGTCCATAAAAAATCGATCTCATGCATTAAGAATAAGCAAAACTCCGAATTTTTTAATGAAAATTATTTTGATTATTAATGATTCTGCTAAGTTTCCAAATTTAAATAGCAAAACGTTATCGGAAAATCACTCTTACTTGATTCTGCAAAAAGAATTAAACTTATTCTATGGAAAATAGCTAAACTCTAACTTTGTTTATAAAAATTGTTTATTCAATTATTTATTTTTGTGAATTTGTGAAGTATCATATAATTACACAACATAAAGCCATTCTGAGTTGATTAAAAAAATAGGGCCTATTCATGAAAAGAACTCCAAGCTGTAAATTTGTTTATAAAAATTGTTTCAACAATTGCCAAATAGCACCTTTTTTTAATTATTCCTAATTAAACAGGTATTTCTCTTACATGGTGTACAAAAACTCTGAATTTAAATTTGAAAAATGTTCACATTCCTGAAAAATAGCATATATTCAATAATTTGTTTATAAGGTAACACCATTTTTTTATAAATTATTTTTATCATGGAATTTATTTCTAGGTAGTTTGAGGGCAGATATAAGATACTGTTTGAAAAATCTTGAAAAAAATGGTAATTGAAAAGTGAAAAACTTTGCCCAACTCTTCTTCAACTCTTTTATCCTCTACTTCTCACTTGAATCGCTTCGCCAGCTAATATTTAGCTTCCTCTACTTCCCTTCTCCAGCCATTACTTCTCGTGCCCTAAGCACACTTATTTTGAATCATTTATCATGCTTCCACTTTTTTACCTCGCCTGATTTCTCCCAAAATTCCTTCACTTCTTCTGATCACCCTACTACTATTTCCCCTGATTTTTCCTCAACCCTTTCTTCATTTAATCTTACTTCGCCGTCACTTACTTCCCCTTAATTTTTCCTACCTCCTTATTTGCCCTACTTCTTCTCCCCTCATTTCAAATCTCTTTCCTAACTTCCCTTTTCCTCATTTCCCCTACTTCCCCTCCAATAATTCTCCCTACTTCGTCTCCCATAATTTCACCTCACTTTTCCTCCTTCCGTGATTTTCGCTACGTCTCCTCTCCTCATACCCAACCACTTTTCCAGCTTCCCATTCATTCATTCATTTGTTCTACTTATCATACTTTCCCATCACCTACTTTCTCTCACTTCCACTCCTTCGCTACCCAACATTCCTTCTCACTACCCCTCCTCAGAAAAAAGGACGACGAACAAATGAACACTTGACTGGAACTACGAATTTAATTGCCCAGGGCTACGAAACCCTAAAATCGTCCAAATTTGACGATTTGGATAAAAAGTAACATAAAAAAAAATTAAATCAAAAATTGATTTGCACACTGAAGACTTTTTTGCCGCACCTTGTCCGTCCGTTCGTATGTCATAATTTTTCCCGGGAGGGGTAGAACGAAGAAGGAAGTAGCGTCAATTGTTGGGCGGGAAGAAAAGAGGAGAAAATGATGGCAAGGGAGGGGTGGAATTTATAGGATAGGATGTAGGAGACGAACAACAGTGTAATAGGGAGAGTGTAAGGGTGGAAGAGAAGATATATAAAGATGGAAATAAGGGGATGTAGTAGAGGAGTTGCGAGTGAGAGAAGGGAAGGGGAAGTATGAAGTTGTAGATCAAAGAATGAAAGAGGAGGGGGATGATATATGATCCAATAAAGGTGGAAGGGGTAGTAGGGAGATAAGGACGACTCAGTTAACGTCTTAATAGGCTTCGACATATTTTTTTTGTGAGTACATGAAGCTTTGTTTGGCCAGTTTATGAAAGGTAAGGAAAACTCGTGAGTGCATGAAAGTATCGAAGTGGATTTTGAAAATATAGTGACCAGCCAGGTTGAAATCGACCACTTTTACAAACACTGTTGGGAGAGTGAAGCGAGTCCGTAATCGCCAGGGTGATTTACACCGGACGTTTAATCCTCGCCGCGTGAACGCTCTTGCTGATTTACGCGGCTGACAGTCAAGGCCGGAAGCACTTTTCGGTCCTGGCAACGAGTTTTTGCGACGCCGCCCCTTATCGGGGAGTAGAGGAAAATTTATCTCGCGTCTCTGAATTTCTTTGTGCTTTTGCCACAATGACGTATGGCTGTTATGGAATAGAGGGAATTATAGAGGCAGCTAAAACCTCGACCTTTATACTGCACCAAGTATCTGGAAAATGTCTATAATTTCAATTTAATATTAGTTTTCTACGCGCAATTATAAAATTTACATATTTAAGGACATCACAGCTATTCCTTCATACAACCCCACACTCTTACTTATTGGTGGGAGGGGGACTGAAGTTTACAGTGCGTTCCGAACCATCAAGAGACACAATTTTAAGTTCTAAATGAATTTTTGCTCAGTCAAGCGTGACATACGGCTCGAGGGTCGCGCTCTCATCGCGTTAGTTGCATCGGGTTGCGTCATACGCCCGAAACCAATCGAAATTATTCACGCAGCCCTGTCTGCCCACCGACTCCTCCAATTCAGGATCAAGGCCACTGCAAACTATGCCCGAAACCGTTCTTATATCGGGAATTGAGTGCATTATTTATTGTTTGGCTTCAATTTTCGTCAATTTTGCATATAACAAGTTTACATTCGTATATTCTAAGTCATTTTATTGTAGTTTCGAACGTAATAATTTTTTTCTTTTATAGATTCTTCGAATTCGTAGAGTATCCAACTAAAAGATTTTATAGATGCTTGATCTTTCAATTGAAAGTCTTCACTTCATTCAACTTAAAAAATTTGATTCATAGCGATTTTATTTTCTTTTTCTATTTTCAATTCATAATTTCCAATATCATATACTTAGATTATCCGATTATTTGTTGATGATTTAAACAAATGAATCGTTTCAATTGAAAAATTATTAGACTGAAAGCTTTGTAGGAAGAATAACAATTATAAATAAGGTGTTCAAAATTAGATTTAAATACTGAATGGTTACGATTTGAGACTAATAAATTATAATATTGAAACACAAAATTTAAATAAGATATAAATTTAAAAAGTGAGATTGCGGGAAATCTCCTTTATTTTTTAAATGGAATTTTGAATACATGAAAAGATAATTTTCAGCAAACCCATACCTTCTTATTTTTTCCAATATTTTCAAAAAATTTCTGCCAATAAAAAAAGCTGCAATATCCGCTTTAAGTGGGAATAATGATTTTAAAGGTACGGTATTTTTTAAATATAATTTTTTTCTTGACTACAGTACGAGCTATCGCAAAAAAAGCAAAATGTATTTTTCAAGCAATCAAATTTCTATCAAAAATCTTTGCGAAATCATTCGAATATGAATGAAATCATCGCGAAATCCTTTCAAATTAATTGACATCTTTGTGCACTCTCTGAAATCTATCTGAAACTTTTTTGAAATAATGGAAATCTTTATGAAATATGTTTAATCTTCCCGAAACTTTTGCGAAATATTCTAAATATTTTTCAGATATTTTATTACTGATGTAGGTTTTTTGCCAAGGGAAATTAATTAATAGTTTAAGATGTTAACTTTGTTTGTCTTTTTTTCATAATTAATATTATTTAAATATTAATTAATTTTTAAGATTGTGAAAAAAACGCTCTCTAGCTCCGCTGGGATATGAGCCCAGGTTCTTAAACTATTTATTTTTCAAAAATTTGATAACATTTGTGAAATTACTTAAATGATTCAAGTCTTTGTGAAATCTTTGAAATCTATTCAAAATATTTCAAACACTTAGAATATCGTTGGAAAATCATTTAAGCTTTTGTGCAGTCTTGAAATATATTAAACAAGTTTTTGAAACATTTTAAAATTTTTTGGAAATCTTTGAATTTTTTAGAAAATCATTGAATTCTTTTTGCAGTCTTAAAATGAATCTGATTTTTTTATTAAAAATTTGAAATCTTTTTAAAAATCTTAAAATATATGAAAATCATCAGTCTTTGTAAAAATTTTTTAATCTTTTTGAAATTTTCGCGATATCGTTTAAATCTTTGTGAAATATTTTGGGAATGATTAAAATCCTTTCACGCTTTGAAAACTATTTAATATTTGTATAAAATAATTAAAATATTTGTGAAATGTTTCTTATTTATCCGACACATTTGCGAAATATTTAAAGCATTTGACATCTTTACTGTTTGGTAATTTTTGTTGAATTTCAAAAATGATTAAAGTCTTTGTAAAATCTTTCGAATATATTCGAAATCTTTGCACATTTTTTAAATATTTATAAAATGTTCTGTAAATAATATAAATCTTTGTGCAGTCTTTGAAATTTTACTGAATTTTTCGGGCAATATTAAAAATCTTTGGGAAATCTAACAAATCTTTGTGAAATCTTTCTGAAATCTTTGGAAATCTTTTGAGAAATATACGAAATATTTGTGAAATGTCGGATAATATTTGTGGAGTTAGTAAATTCTTCGGAAAATCATCGAAATGTAAGATGTTTGGAAAATCATTTGAATAATTTAAATCTTTATAAGCTCTTGAAAATCTATCTAAAATCTTTACTAAATCATTAAAATCTTGTTGAAATCTTGCCGATATCTTCGAAAATCTTTGAAATAATTTTTCAGTATTTAATCATTTTTGTGGAGTTATTGAAATTATTGAAATCTTTGAGAAATATTATGAATCTATTCGAAATCTTTGCGAAATTTGTAAAATCGTTATGAAACCTTCGGGATATCATTTAAATCTTTGTGCAGCCTTTGAAATCTAACTGACATTTTTACGAAATATTTTAAATCTATGGGAAGTCATTCAAATCTTTAAGAAATCATCGAAGTCTTAAAAAGTCTTTTTGATCTATCCGAAATCTTAAAAATATTTGTGAAATGTTTGGAAAAAAATTTTAATCTGTAGAATCTCTTTGAAATCTATCTGAAACTTTTTTGAAATAATATAAATCTTTTTTCATCTTTTAAATTTATCAAAAATATTTTCGAAATATGTAAAATCTTTTTAATCTATTCGAAATCTTTGCTAAATATTTGAAATTTTTGAAATCTTTACTAAATCATTACAATCTTTGTATAATCTTTTTGATATCTTTTTGAAATCTGTTTAATCTATCTGAAATCTTTGCGGAATTTCAGTAGTCAGGATATTACCTAATTTATTAGTGGAAAAATAATTACTTGGTAAAATGAAAATTATTTATAACTATATATAATAATATTTAAAAAATGCATGAAAATAAAAAACGTAAAAAATAGTAAAGTTTAATAAAGCGCCGCGGTAGTCTAACATTTTTAACTACATTCAAACGATCAGAAGGTCATATTGAGAAAAATTTGTAAACATTATTTGCCTTAAATGAGCATCAGCTTGAAGGTATCTCTACATTTTTTAGAATTTTCAACTCATTAGTTACTTTGTACTTAAATTAAGGTAATGATTGATGTAATTTAGAAAACATAACTTTTTATACAAATTATTCTTGTCTATTTTTTTTCTAGATTAAAGCTGAATGGTGGCGATTTTTACTAAAAATTTTTTACTTTTCATCAACTTTTCACTGGATGAAGTAATAAAATTTATAAATTTCTGCGTAATTATGATTTTAAAAAATTTTCTCGGCCTCTGAAAGTGATGACTAAAAATTTCTGCGTTAAAACTTTCCAATTTTAAAAATCTATTAAATTTGAGAATATTTAATCGCTAATGTTTTGAAATATTTTATTTTTAACATAATGTAGTATATAAATATTATATGTTAGGTTGAATATTGATTTTGTTTTAAATTTTAATTGTGTTTATAGAATTCATGTTTTTAGTTGCTGAGCCAAGGTCGCGAATTTATAAGCATTTTAAAAAACTTGAGTATTCATGTGGTTAATATTCAAAGGATACTTAAAAGGATTCAAAATTAGTATTTCCAAAGATTCAAAAATCTACATTTTTTTAAACTTGATTAAAATGTTTTTAATTTTTTAATCAATTTTGAATCTTTTTGAAATATCTAAATGTCTTTTAATATTAATAGATCTTTTATAAAACATTGTAATCACGCTTATTGAAAAATTTAGCTTTAAAATAATACAAATTCTTTTTTGAAATTCTGGAAAATATTTGAAGATATTTTGAAGTCGTCAATTTTCTCTTAAACTTTACATTTCAAAATAAAAAATCTGTTTAAATTTGAATTTTCTTAAATTAAAAAACATAATTGAAAAATTGGAAATAAACTAATTGTTTATTCAAGTAGAGTTCTTAAAATGTTTTTGAATATTTTATTTCGCCTCAGGCAAAAGTGGTTAAGTTTTATGAATTTAGAAAAACTCATTGAGAAAAAAAATGAAATCAAACAGTTTTTAAAAGTTTAAATAGTTAAATTAATCTGTTTTTTGGAAAATTTAAAATATTTTATCAGGTAACTGGAATATTCGAAAAGTTAAACATTCAAAGGAGAGAAATTTTTGGCAAAAAAAAGTTTCAACGAAATATTTGATTCTACTACTAAAGAAAAAATGTTACCATTAATATTTTAAGCCAAAAAAAGATTAAATTATTTTAAAAACATACATATACTGAGATTGTCAACCAAAGATATGAACTTTGAAGCAAATAGTTAAATTTCAAATCTAAACAGTTTTTTCCTCATGAATAAATCAAAATGTTATTTTTGTAAGATTCTGGAGAAAATTCGAACATATTTTTGAAGATTAGAGAATGTATGTCGAAATAGTATAATTTTTTTATTTTACAAGATTTTACAAAGTCTTAAAAATATTTTAGATTCTTTAAAAAAAATTTTCTTTGATTTAGAAATTAACTTTTCAAAATATAAAAGTTTTTCATTTTTCTGAGGGCTCTTAGGCTTCTGAAACGGCTTCGAAATTTTTAAAAATTCTTATTTTGCGTTGAATTATTGTAAATATTTTTAAATTCCAAATTATTTTTAATAATTTCCAAAACATTAATGCCTTTTAAATATTTTTCTAAGCTTTTAGATTTGTTTTAAAAAAATTTGTTAATCTGAAAATTTGCCTTCCAATCTTCCGGATATTGTTTTGACTACTTTAGATTTTTTGAAATGTTGTAAGGTATTTTTAAACATTCTCTTTAAATTTATTTTTCAAAATAAAAAATCAGTTTAAATTATCCTATGAATTTTAAGATGTATTTTTTACTAAATTTAAAAGAGGATTTTGAAATTTCGAATCTTTTTGAAACTTCTAAATGTCTCTTAATATTACTCGAATTTTGCATGAAACTTAGTAATCACGTTAATTGCACAAATTTAGTATTAAAATCGTACACATTTTTTTTTTAATTTTAAAAAATAATCTAAGATAGTTTTAAACCGTTCTCCATTTTTCTCTTGAACATAATTTTTCCTAATAAAAAATTTGTGTAAAGTTCGCAGATTTCTTTTCTCGAATGGCAAAAAAATACTAAAAGTTTCATCCAACCACAAAAACGGGTTTTCTGACAACAATAGTTTCAAATTGTTTCGAGTAATTTCGAGGTGGTCCGAGAAAAAATCAAAGCGCATGTGTGCTTTTCGAAATTTCAAAAAGATATTTCATTTTGTGGATCAATAATAACATTTTTAAGAAATAAAAAAAGGCTTTACACTGACACGTTTTAATTATATTATTAGTCACGGACATTTTTTTTCAAAGTCCGGGCATTTTTGTTAGTGTGCTTAATTTTTAAAAATAAAAACAAAAAATTGAATAACAATGATTATTTATAAGAGTAGTTTCATTTTGCTTGATTAACTATTTAGTTAACAATTATTTAATTGTCAGAAAGTATTTATTTTAACTGAAAATTTCATTGCTATTTTTCATTACCTAAAAATTCGACTGTTGTAGAAAAGTAGCCTTTTGGTTTAAAGTCAATTGTTTTTGAGCAAATAATAAAATATTTTTTGGTTGAAACATTCAATGCAACATTTTTCTTTCAGAATTGATATTTTTTGGAATTAAAATTGAATTGCTTGTTTCAGATTTAGACTTTTTGTTCAAACTGAATTTTTTTGGTAAAATGTTCATAATGTTATTCAAAATTCACCTCCTTCGTTGTTATTAAGATATTTGATTGAAAATTCATTTTTTCTTTTGTTGAAAATTAATTCTCTTTACTGGAAATTTTGCTATTTCAGTTGGATCATTAACTTCTTAAGTTGTTAATTTTTTTTCAATTTTCTGTTTAAAATTGAATTATTACATTTAAAGACTCATAATTTCAATTAACAACTTCATCACTTTGTTTGAAAATGTAACTATTACTTCAAAAATATTTTTTTTGTATTTTATTTTTTTTAGTTGAAAATCCTTGTATTTTTTATGAAAATTAATCATTTTTTCTATAATTTAATCTGCTTAGATGAAAATTCATCTGTTTGGTTCAAAATTCAACTATTTCCCTGAAAGATTTACCATTTTAGTTAACAACTCTTTATTTTAGATGAAAATTGATGAGTTTAGTTGAAAATAAATTTTTTTCGCTGTTAATTTAGCTATTCCATTTTTAGATAAGCAATTATCTTTCTTATATAAAAATTCAACTATTTTGTCGTCAAATTTTCTTTGTTGATTGAAGATTCAAATATTTTGATGAAAATTCTTTTCCTCAATTAAAAACCCGGCATTTTAGAGAAAATTAATCTTCATGTTTGAAAATCCATTTTTTTTTATTGTAAATTCGTGTTTTTGTTGTATATTTGATTCAAATATACAACAAAAACACGAATTTACAATAACAAAAATGGATTTTCAAACATGAAGATTAATTTTTTAAATATTAAATTAAATAGTTAAATATTCATCAATTTATTTTGTTGTTGTTATAAATGAAACCTACTTGGTTGAAAGATAAACTCTTTTGTTAAAAGTTGATTTCTTTGATTAAAAGTTAAACTATTTTTTTGAAAATTGATCTTTTTAGATAAAAATTCAAGTATTTCAGTTCCATATTTATCAATTTAGTTGAAATAAGGAATTATAAGGAAATAAGGAATTATACAATTTGTGTATATATTTACAGATAAATAATCTTAATTTTTTAATAAAATAGAGTATTTTTTTATAGAGGGAGTTGGAAAAGTGGTTTAAGATGTGATAAATTACGCTTCCGTGACCAATTGCTATAAAGAATTTCTTCCTAGAGGGAGCTGGAAAAGCGGTTCGAGATGTTACCGAATGGGGTTCGTGATTTGACCATCACTTTTCTGTGACCAGTCGCTAAAACGTATTTTTAAAGAGTGCGCTGGAAAAGGGGTTTGAGATGTAATCAATCACACTTCTGTAACCAGTTGCTATAACTAATCATTTTAAAAGGGGAGCTGGAAAAGGGGTTCAAGTTGCGACTAATCACTCTTCTGTTACCAGTTTCTAAAACTTCATTTTTATAGGGAAAGCTGCAAAAGGGGTTCAAGAGGTGATTAATCACTTTGCCGCGACCAATTACTCTTCTTTGACCAGTCGTTTAAAAGTATTTTTTAAATTGGGGAGCTGGAAATGGGGTTCGTGATTTGACCATCACTTTTCTGTGACCAGTCGCTAAAACGTATTTTTAAAGAGTGCGCTGGAAAAGGGGTTTGAGATGTAATCAATCACACTTCTGTAACCAGTTGCTATAACTAATCATTTTAAAAGGGGAGCTGGAAAAGGGGTTCAAGCTGCGACTAATCACTCTTCTGTTACCAGTTTCTAAAACTTCATTTTTATAGGGAAAGCTACAAAAGGGGTTCAAGAGGTGATTAATCACTTTCCCGCGACCAATTACTCTTCTTTGACCAGTCGTTTAAACGTATTTTTTAAATTGGGGAGCTGGAAATGGGGTTCGTGATTTGACCAATCACTCTTCTGTGACCAGTTGCCATAACATAGTTTTGTAAAGAAGGAGCTGGAAAAGGGGTTCGAGATGTGACCAATTGCTCTTCGGCCACCAGTCGCTAAAATGAATTATTTTAAAAGGGGAGCTGGAAAAAGGGTTCAAGTTGCGACTAATCACTCTTCTGTTACCAGTTTCTAAAACTTCATTTTTATAGGGAAAGCTGCAAAAGGGGTTCAAGAGGTGATTAATAACTTTCCCGCGACCAATTACTCTTCTTTGACCAGTCGTTTAAACGTATTTTTTAAATTGGGGAGCTGGAAATGGGGTTCGTGATTTGACCAATCACTCTTCTGTGACCAGTTGCCATAACATAGTTTTGTAAAGAAGGAGCTGGAAAAGGGGTTCGAGATGTGACCAATTGCTCTTCGGCCACCAGTCGCTAAAACGAATTATTTTAAAAGGGGAGCTGGAAAAGGGGTTCAAGTTGCGACTAATCACTCTTCTGTTACCAGTTTCTAAAACTTCATTTTTATAGGGAAAGCTGCAAAAGGGGTTCAAGAGGTGATTAATCACTTTCCGCGACCAATTACAATTCTGTGACCAGTCGTTTAAACGTATTTTTTTAAAGGGGATCTGGAAAAAGGATTCGTGATTTTACCAATCACTCTTCTGTGACCAGTTGCCATAACATAGTTTTGTAAAGAAGGAGCTGGAAAAGGGATTCGAGATGTGACCAATTGTTCTTCGGCCACCAGTTGCTAAAACGAATTATTTTAAAGGTTTTTAAAGCTTTTAAACACTGCTACCTGAGCTATCCTACAATTGAAAATATTTTAGCCCTAACTCTGTATGGCCTATAAGGTAAACCGACCATTACTGGGACAGTTATGAAAAGCTAACCTATATAAACACAATTTTCAAATACTGAATTGTAGTTTTTGGTACAAAGAACGTTATAATAAGTGGCTAACACATTATTTTATTGGCTAGAACAAAAAATGTGTAATTTATTTTATAGTTTATTATTGTAAATGCATATTTTTGAAACTAGTCAGATCGCTCTTTAGTGGGACAAGAAATTTGAGGTATATGCTTAAGTTCGGCACATTAGCTAATACTGGGATCCAACGGGGTTTGTCAAAATAAAATGATATAATTTACCAAAAATCATAGAATACATAAGGAAAGAAAAATCGATTATTATAAATTAACATTAAAACAAAAATGTTTCTTTTTCTTTTTTTGCATAACGTTTTAACAAAAACGTATAACTATAAATTAATATCTCAATTAGTTCAATTGTAATAATTTTTCTTATTTTATTTAAATTTTGGATTGTAGAGGTTGAAATTTTAAGCCCCAAAAAAACATATTTTTCAAAAAAAAGTTAATTCTCAATCTGATACTTAAATGTCATAACAAACCGTTGAACTAAAAAAAAAAACTAATTTTCTACTAACAAGTTGAATTTTCATTAAAAAATAGAATAGTTTATATTGCAACCAAAAAATGTTTGAAGTATAAATTAAAAACAGTTCAGTTCATTAAAAAAATAACTTGTTACCTACATAGTTCGACCTGTAAGGAAACAAAATAAAATTTCTACTACAAAAGATGAATTTTTAACCAAGAAAAATTTTTCATACAAAAAATATATATATTTTAAACAAATTTTGAATTTTCGACCAAAATAACATAATTTTCAAACCCAAAAATAGGAATTATAAACAAAAAAGGTAATTTTCAACCAAATACACTAATCTTCTACCAAATTCTTGCAATTCCGATCAATAATAAGAGTTTTTCACAAGCAGGTTATATTGTTAACTCGAAAATATAAATTAAAAAAAAAAGTTGATTGACAACCAAGCAGTCGACTTCTCAGGTAAAATGAAGAACCTTTTAAAAAGTAGTATAATTTTTTCTCGCGCAATTAAACCTTCGACAAAATGGTGAATTCTTATTCAATAATATAATAGTTTATATTTCAACCAAGAAAGATTGTAATCACAAATTGAAAGCAGTTCAATTAATTTAAAGAACAAAACCATTTTAATGAAACTGTTGAAGTCTCAACATAAACAGATTAATTTTCAACCAAAAAGTTGCATTTTTTCTCCTGAAAGATGAAATTTATAATTAAAGTGATACATTTTCGAACCAAAAAGATTAATTTTCAAGAAAATGGTTGAAATATTAATCAAAAAAGATTTTTGAATCAAGAAAGAAAAAAATTTCAACCAATCTGTTAAACTTTCAATTAAATTTATGATATTAATGTGATTACTATTAATTATATTCAATATTTAACTTAAATACTGAATTCACTTGCATACTTACTGATTGTTAGTAATGAATAAAATTTAGGAGTAAATATTTATTTACTTATCTAATCAGTTGGCAAAATATGAGGTTCGAATTGCGGCTTACAATAAAATACTTTTAATTTCTTTTTTAGAATTAATTATC
>NC_046662.1:24516941-24529300 GCF_010883055.1 Belonocnema kinseyi | reverse complement strand
ACAAAATTGACCATTTTAGACTTTTGTGAATTTTTATTTAAGAAAAAATACAGATAAAATCACTATCAGCCGGAATTATTGCACATGCATTCATAGAACATAATTAATTTTAATAACATTTAACTTAATTATTATAAACTATTTTTGTAAACAAATTCTTATTAGTGTTTTTTTATCATAGAACAAAAAAATTAGCATGAGTTAGCAACTATTGTTTTTGTAAACATTTCTATAAACAAATTCTTTATAAAGATGCAAAAAGGACAGTTTTCCACTGAAAATATCCGACAATAAACTAACAGTGATTCCAAATCATAGAAAGAATTTATTTTTTCTTCAATCATTTTTGTGATAATCTTATGTGTGTTATTGAATTAATGAAAAAATTGATACTTATAATAATAATAAGATTATTATAAAAAACTTAAATAAATTAGTTGAGAGCCATTTGTTTTTCATGAAGTTACGTACAAAACAAGTGAAATATAAGTGACTTCTGAATACGCAAGTACAGCGTTATTGCACCTTATTTTCACTTCTTCCCCATTTATTTTTCACGAAGTTGCATAAAACAAATGAAAGATAGGTAACTTCTAAGAACGCAAGTACAGCGTTATTGCTATGAATAGTTTGCTACAGAAATTGTTATTAACAATTACGAAAATTATTATTTAATGTCCCATATCCAACTTTGGAATCACTGTTAGTTTATTGTCGGATAATTTCAGTGGAAACCGTCCTTTTTGCATGTAAAGAAGTAAATCATAGTTTTGTTAAAAAAATTGTTAATAGCAATCATATAAATTATTCTTTATTTAATTTCGTTGGTTAGTCACTGCAATAAATGTCACTCTAATAATTATTGAATAAAAAAACATTTTTTTCTACGAGAAAACGGACGATTAGGAGACTTGTTGAATTAAATTGTTATAAAAAATCCATATTGTTCATGTTTTATAAAGCTTAAAGTATATAAATGACTTTAAAAACAATTGTGAATCACTTTTGCTCAGAAAAATCAATTCTGCTATGAAAAAAACTCGTTTATAAAGAATTTGTTTACAGAAAATGTTTATAATAATTAAGTTAAATATTATTAAAATTAATTATGTTCTATGAATGCACGTGCAATAATTCCGGCTGATAGTGAGTTTCTATCTGTATTTTTTCTTGTGATAAAAATTCACAAAGCTAAAATGGTCAATTTTGTCACTATATTTGTTTTGATATTGTCGCTCTGTGAAAAAATTTTTAAAAAAAGTGCGTTAGTGACATCTCATTCCGATTTAGGCAGCTGCGTCAAAAATTTTTCCTGATCCGGGACACTTAAATATTCATAACCTATTGAATAAAATCGCGAAAAGAGTTGTGAATTTTATTATTCAACGTATTAGAAATGTGCAAAAACATTACTTCTTCTATCAGTGTAAAAAATTTCATTACTTCAGGGCTATAAAAGTTAGGTGGAAAGTTTTAGAGTACAAAAAATGGCCAATTTTGCAGTGTTTTATTTTCATATTTTGAGGAGTAATTTTTATTGTTTTTTACCAAATGCATAACTTATCAAAACAAAAATAAATAGTGGTAATAAATTCATAAAAAAATTAAAAATGATAGAAAATTTTTACTTTGACGATTTATGTTAGAATATAAAAGATACTCAACGATATTTACCATTCTCCCAGTATTGGACATACTTTTGACGTTGTCCCAGTAATGTTCGGTTTACCTTAGCGAATACTTTTAACTCGAGTTTCTCGAAAACAGCAAAAAAATTTTAAATTGTTGTTATCCTCTTGGCAGTGTGTTTGCTGCTCTTGATTGTATATGAATTTGTGTACGTATTTGAAAATTAATATTTTAAATTTTTTGATAAAATATAGAAATTTAGTTGATGTAAAAAAAGATTTTGCCGGAAAAGAAGATCCCTTGATGTTAAAATTTGCCAGACTACCCGTGTAGAAATTCAAATAGGGAACTAGTCTGGTTCCCGACCATTCGACCCCACTTTAAGCTAGGGGCTAGTCGGGTCATCTGACTAGCCCCCGACCAGTAGCGATACGGTAGATTAGTCGGGGGCTAGTCAGGTGCCCCGACTTATCCGTGCCGGGACCTGATCGGGTACTAGTAGGGGTCATATGATAATACATCCGCGTGGAATATTAATCAAACTCCCCAAAATTTGTGGAACATTCCCTAAAAGTTTGTCAGAATACTTATCACTTACGGAAATCTCCATAAACTTTTTTGAAATATTAAAAGTGCTCAAATTTACCCAAGATTTAATAGGGAACATATCCTAAGGTTAAAAATGCATGAATTTATGTAACTAAAATTCCCCAAAATTTGTGGAATATTAAAAAAAAACTTCAGCTGGAACGTATCAATGGAAGAGCTTCACTCTGCAGGAACCGTCATGTTGGTCACGGTATTCTCTGCTCCAGGTAATTATGCTTCGTTACGTGTGGACTGCGGTCTTAAATACTCGACGCGTCATATCTGTTGCGCGAGAGGCGGCCGTCGCGCCCTTGCGGATTTTCTTTAAAGCTACCTGTCCAGAACTGCAAGACTCAAATGAAGGTGGTAGCGAATTCTGAACTGTACCGTGCTTACTAATTTACTACTTATATACTGCTCTTCACTGATTAATTAAAAAAAATTTCTTTTTCCAATTTCAACTACCTGAAGGATTATACTTTATTTACATATGGCAAACCTTTCAGATCAATTAAAAAATAAGCATCTGTACAAATTTAGAGTCTCATGACCTTCGGCGGACTTTTCACCTACAAGATGAATTTGACATTAGTAAATCTTTTCTCCAAAAAACAGTGTAAAATTATTGTTAAATATATTCTTAGTGCTTTAGAATTAACAAAATCATTAGTGAACAAAAAGGACCGACTAGCCCTTGACCAACCACCGACCAAGCCCCGACTGAAATTTTGACAACAAAAAGCCCAACTAGTCTCAGATTAGGCCCCGACTGGGTACTTTGTCCAAATTAATAACCCGACTAGCCCCCGATTAGCTCCCGACTTGTAATAGTGCCAAATGGGGTTATTTTCACATGGGTAAAAAAATTCAAGTCGGGAGAAAAATATCGGATCTGTAAACACAACGATACTTTGATTCAAAGTAAATATTGTATTCCTGCCTAATTTCGGGACAAATAGCCGTTCGTTGTGGACAGGTTATTTGTCCAGAATTTTGGACAAATAGACATTCCAAGACAGGTGGACTGTTCGTCCAGAATTCTGGTTGAATAGACATCGCGGGATAAAAATCAAAAGCACCACTATGAACCGCTTCTAGTGAAATTGAAAATGCTTCTAAAAATGATTCGAGAGATTATTAAAAAAATATAAAATAAAATAAAAAAACTAGAGGCGATTAATTGTCAGAGAAAAATATGTGAATGGCTTGCTATTACGTCGTCAATCGAATCTTTCCTTGAACCGCAACTAAAAAAAGAGACTAATGTTGAAAGGTTGTGACTTTGCAACGGATACGGATTTGTAGGAGATACAAGGGGATGTCTGGCAGATGCTGCATTATGTGGAGCTCCACGTGCTACAGAACAGAAGCGTCGACATTGACTAATGATGGCAAGTTGAAGGGGTTGGAGGGGATGGTTAGGGGTGGGTTGGGGGTTGAGGGGAGGGGTAGACAGCGCGCCCTGAAACAGAAAATTCAGCCACGACGGACCTGTTGCACCCCCTAGCTCACCGTTTAACCTATAACCTGCTCGCCAAACATGGGTTTAACCTCGCCTTATCGCGTTATCGAAGAGCTCGACTCTCCCTCCCATCATTTTTTTTCACACCACCATGAACATGTGTTATTTAAACTCTACCAATTACCACCCTTTCCAATTACTGGCAAAACTTTATTATCCTACAAACGGAAATCCTATAAAGAGAGAATACCAATTTTTAAGAGGGAATTTATAAGTTGCGTTACGCTAATGGACGGGGGGGGGGGGTATCACATATTTCTGTAAAAATTATTGATAATAATCGACAAATGTTCGCAGCATAAAGTTGGTTCAGAAAGATGCTTTTTTTCCCTGTTTTCTGTTTAATTTTTTCGTTTCATTTTTTTTTTTTAGTTAATTTTTATAAATATATATATATATATAGTAGATGTAGAAAAAGTTGAATTATTAATAAGAAACTAATATCTTTGAAGTAAATGTATATGGTCTTTCACCAAATATGTTTCTTAATGATACTTGGAATTAAGAGAAAGCCTTTTCGAATTTTGATATTAGTTTCAGTAAAATTAGTAAAATTGTATAAATCTATTACAATTACAATTTTTTATTGTCAATCAGTGTTTACTTTTTTAGTTTATTATGTTTAATAGACAAAATAATTTCAAGTATGAGAAAAGTTTATTGACTCCCTTTTTTTTAATCTTTCATGACTGTAAATTAAACAAAAATGTCTCGTACGCTTTCAAAGACTTGGAGGCTGCAAAAATGGTGACATTTTCATTCTTAGGCTGACTAATTTAAGTAATTTCAGTACTGTAGAATTTGAAACTAAAAGTTAATTTTACAGCCTGAAAATGAACTAGCTTCAAAATTTAGAACGTTTAAAATAAAAATTTTTTGAATATGCATTACTAAAATATAGCATCATATACAATTTAAATCTTTGAAAATTTTAAACTCTGAATTCCTTGCAATCTCACAATATTCTTAATTTCCTGAAGTTTTGGAATATTTTGAATTCATAAAGTTCCTTGAATTTGTTAAATGCGGGTAAATTCTAGAATTTATTTAAATTCCTTGATTTCTCTACATTCTTGAATGTTTTTAATTCCCTGAGGGCTCTAAAAGACCTGCAATTCTCTTAATTCCCTCATATACTTTAATATACAAAATTGCTTAAATATTCAAAATTCTCATAATTCTTTATATATTTTAAATTTATTGAATTTTCTGAATACGTAAAAATCTTTGCATACCGGGAAATCTCGGAATTCTTTGAATTTTCTAACATCCTTTATTTCTCTGAATTCCCTGAAATCCTCGAATATGCTGAATTCCTTGAATACTTGAAATATTCTGAATTCCTAAGGTTCCTTTAATTTGTTACACTTAAAAAATTTTATTAGTTTAATGCAATCCTTGAAGTTTCTGTATTACTGAAAATCTCAGCATACTTTGATTTCCCTAAATCCTGGAATAGTCTAAATGACATAACACTTTAAGATCCCTGAAATTCTCTGAATTCCTATAAATATTTTAATATCCGAAATTTTGTGAATATTCAAAATTTTTTAGAATATTTGAAATTCTCTGAATGCCTAAAAATATTTGAATTTATAAAATTTTCTGTATTCCTTGAATTCGCTCAAGTTCTTGGTTCCTTTGAATTCCTTAAAATCCTCGAATATTTTGAATTCCCGGCATTCCTTTAATATACAAAATTTCTCTGATAATAAAAATTCTCCAAATTCCATATACATTTTAAATTAATTGCTGTTTGTAAATCCGTGAAAATCTTTGAATTACCTAATTTTTTTGAATTCATTAAATTATCTTCATTCACTAAATTCTATAAAATCCTTCATTTGTCTAATTCCTTCAAATTCTTGAGCATTTAAACATCACTGAATTCCTGAAATTATATAAATTGCGGCAATATTATAAATCCTCTTAGTTCGCTAAATTCGTTCAATGTTCTGAAATCGCTTAAAAACTCTGAATCCCATCAAATCCTTTAATTTTCTGAATAGCTGAATGACTGAAAACTCTAAATTGCATAAAATCTTTGAATATTCTGAATTAGTTAAAGTATCCGAATTCCATAATTTCTTTGAATTCTGTGATTTTCCTGACTTTCGGAATATTCTAAATTCCCACATTATTTGATACCTCTAGAATTAGCCTGAATTCCTTGAAACTCCATGGAATTCAGGGAGTTCTAAAAAATTGTTTTAACATTTGATTAAAAACTTAATTTATATAAAAATTTAATTTAAAATATAAAAAGTAGAATATTCTTCAGGTAAATTAATTAAAATTAATCTGAAAAAAATTATAAACAGTTCGCTTGAAAAAGAAGATAATTGCTGTTCAATTTATTATTATTTTTTAAAGAGGTTTAACTGTGCAGAAAATTTTGGATTTAATGAATTGGATAATATTACTAATTGGCAATGTAATGTTTTCTACGTGCGGCGGTGCGCGTACAATATAGCTAGTTAATAATAATAATAATAATAAACGAGTGTTTGTACCTAATAAATTCTGTTTATTATTATTTTCTCATACAATAATAATCAAAAAATAAAAAATGATAATGAATCCTATCAATGTTAATTGCACAAATCTATATATTAATTGTAAATTTTTTTATTCTCTTAATTCCTGAAATTCTCTGGATTCCTGCAATATTCTTAATTCTTTAAACTTTCTGAACCCTTGATTTCTTAAAATTTCTTGAATTCTATTTATCTTGTGAATTTCTTTAATTCTTCCGGATTCTTTATATGGTGTATTCTGAATGATTAATATCCCGTAAATTTCTTCAACTCTTCTAAAGTTCCTAAATATACTTAATTCTATAAATTACTTGAACGCTCTATATTCTCTGGAATTGTTTCAGTTCACACTAATCCTTAATTATTCAGAATTGAAAGCCTTGATAGTTTTAAATTGAATAATTGTACATTTAAATATTTCAAATTCTATGATTTTATGATTAAACGAATAAAGGCCAGTTTAAAGGTTTGGTTATTAGACGATCTTAAATTAAATTCTTCCTAAGTAAATTCCAAACAATGCAAAATTAAGACAATAACTTCTAAAATTAAAGCTCTAAAAATAAGAAGATTTTATAATCCGGCATTAAATACTGAATTATTTTCTATTCTAAAATGTATCAAAGTCTTGAACATTTCAAACTGAATTTACATTTAAAAAATGTAATTGAAAAATATCTGTTTCGAAAAATTTGAAGAGAAATAATAATTTAATCAAAATTGACCTATAAAAACTTTATATCTCAGTAATGGCATTGTTTCTCAAATTTTAAGTGTTGACAATGCTCGAGTTCTGAATTTTAATTGTTCCCTTTCACGAGTCCTAACTTTGAAATTACAGTTAAAGTTATTTTATTTTGAGAAGTATCGTTAAGAATTGAAAAATTGTTTTTTTAAACGTATTTATGTATACGTTGACTAAGGTATGGGGTAAGGTTATCTAGCGTAAGGGGTAAAGTTGGCAAGGGTGGAGGGTAGAGTCCGCTATTATATGGGGTAAAGTCGACTAGGGTACGGGATAAGGCCAGTTAACGTACGAGTTAAATTCGTCTAGAGCTCAGCGTACAATCATCTAGGGTATGGGGTTGAATCGGCTAGGTTACGGGGTAAAGCCGGTTATAGTAAGGTTTAAAATCGTCTAGGCTATGAAAGAAATTTAGATACCGTACAGAGTAAAATCATTTAGGGTGAGGGATGAAATCGTCTAGGGTATGGAGTGAGTCGGCTAAGGTACGTGGCGAATCAGTTTAGCGAACGAAATAAGGCCGGCTAACTTGCAAGGTAAAGTCGACTAAAGCACGAGGTGTAATCCTCTAGGGTATAGGGTTAGGTCAGCCAGGGTATAGAGTAAAGCCAGCTAGGGTGCAAGGCGAAGTCAGCAAGGGTATGGGGTAAAGCTGGCTAGGGAAGAAGCTAAAGTAAGCTAGGGTATGGGGTGAAGTCAACTGGGGTAGGGCAACACAGGCTATAGTATGGGGTAAAATCGGCTAGATTGTGGAATAAGTTCACCTAACCTACAGGATAAAGTCATTTAGGGTAAGGGATAAAATCGTCTAGGGTATGAAGTAAAGTCGGCTAGAGTACGTCGCGAATCAGTCTAGCGAACGGGATAAGGCCGGCTAACTCACAAGATAAGAGCTGGCTAGGGAACTATCTAAAGTCGGCTAGGGTATGGGGTAAAATAATCTGGGCTATAGAGTAAAGCCTAGGATATGTGGGGTAAAGTTAGCTAGGGACTTACTTTGCTTCCTAGAAGCAAAATCCTTAAAAAATCAAAATTAGCAGCGTAAAATTGATGACAGTGTCTCTTTAAATTCGTTAAATTTACAAAATCACAAATTAACCAGTTTTGTGGAATGTTGAATTCGCATTGACGCCGCGATGTCGAAACGAGAAGCAAATTGAATTCGGCGGGTACGTTAACGCGATTACGGAAACCCGTCCGGCAAAAATATCAATCTCACGTGTAATCCCGTTTAACGAGTGTACCTTTTAATTAATCGCCGTTTTCAATATTTCGCCGAACGACTGAAATTTACGCGCCAGTATAAATTCACGATTTATATAGTATTTACTTACGCAAACTGAAAATGATTTATGACTGACGCCCATTCGCCGGACTCTTCACACAATTTGAATAATAGTATTATTTTTTCAGAAAATACACAATGTTAGTAATCAGAAACAACTAGATTCTTTTAATCGTCCTTTTGGCGCATAAGTTAAGCCATTTTTTTCGGGCACTCATTTGAATATACTTTGGTTCAGCACTTGTTGTCACATTCCTCACTTACACTCACTTCCTCTTCTTCTTAACCACTCACATCCTATACTTCTAATCCCATCTCTTTCCTTACTTCTCTATCCTATAATTCTCCTAACTACACTACATTAATTAAACATGCATCCCACCCTCGCTCAATCTCACCCCTTTCACTTCTCTTACTTCTTCCTTCTCTATATCCCCACTCCTAACATTCTTTACATCTCTCACTTCACCTATTTTCTATTTCTTCCCTTACCTTACTTTTATTTTATTACTATCCTACTCCTCAGATCCTTTACTTACACTCACTTCTCCTACTTTCCAAACCCCAACATGCAACACTTCCATTCCCATTTCTTCCCTCAATTCTCAATCCTCTATTTTCCCTAATTCTACTCCCACAATTCACCTAATTTTCCTCTACTCTCATCCCTTATTTCTCCCTAATCTACATTCCCTCTCCCCAATTGCTCTAATTAATTCAAATGCATCCTAACCCTTACTTTCCTTACTTCTTTTCTCTTTACTCCCCCACTTTAACAATCCTCACTTACACTAACTTCTCCTACTTTCCTGCCCTTTACACCCTACACGTTCAATCCGATAACCTTTCTTACTTCCCCTTCATCTACTTCCTATAATTGCATTCCCACACTTCTTGTCTCCTCCCTTCCTTATTATTCTCGCATATAATTTCTCTCTTATCAAATACCCTAGTTTCATTCCTCACGCGTCCCAATTCCATCACTTTTCTTATTTTTCTATCCATACGTCTCCTAATTCTCATTTGCTCACCTCCCTTTCCTCCCTGCCGACATTTTCGAAACAAAGTGTTATCAAAAGATATGCCACACGGAGGCTTAATTTGTTACTTTAATTACTCACTTTTATTGATAACTATAGTGGTAACGAAGTTAATTTAGTAAATATGCAACGAATTGGCAACCGGATAAATTTTTTGATTCACAGTAACTAAAAATTGCAAGATATTACAAAAGTCTTAAGAGGTTTCTAAGAATCTAAGAACTGTAGAAAATAAATTTCATGTTAAGGGATTTGTACAAATATATACAAAATTTCAAGGGACATTATACAAAGGATTTTATTGAAACCCTAACTAATTTCAAGGAATTTAAAAGGTTCTTAAGGATTTCAATGGTTTCTTTAGAAAAATCAAATGAATTAGTTTAATATATTTTATACTAAGGGGACTAAAATAATATCTACTCATTTATATATCAGGGAATAACTTTATTTTTATTTAAAGGATTCTTCTACGAACTTGAACAATTTAATGTTACATGAAAGAATTATAAGAATTTATTAAGAATTAGACAATTACTAGTTATTTTTGAAAATTCCAAAGAATTTCAAGTGTAACGAAATTTCAAGTCATGTCAAGGAATGTTGTAATATTACCAAAAATAGTTTTATTTTGAACCAAATAGCTTATTTTTTAATCAACAGTTAAATTACCACTAAAAAGTATAAATTTTCAACAAAAATTCTTTCAAATTTTTAACCAAGTCAACCAAACAGATTAATCCTAAACCAAAAAGCGAATAGTTAACAAAGTAGTTTAACTTTCAACCAAGTTGTCAAATTCTTGACCAAAAAACGTAAGTAAATTTTTACCAAATAAGGTAAATTACAAACCAAAAATATAAATGGTTCATGTTGAAGCAAAGAAAAAAAAGGAAAGAGAAAAAGTAAAGTTTCTTTTAAACAAGTAAAAAATTGGAATTATCAAAAAAAATGAAAATAATGACACTCATTCGCAAACTTTCTTTATTCCTATCACCAGGAAACGTACTACCCCCCTCTTTCAAATAGATAGCTTAATAATAATAAATAACCTTGAAAAAAGTTTTTAAAAATTAATCTAGTGAAAATGAATGTCGTGTGAAGAATGGAAACAGTTTTAGGACGAGACTTAAAATATTGAATCCAAATGGCCAGAGCCACGCCCGATTCTTGCCTCTCCTTATTGGCCATCCTTTTCCTCCTGAAGATTTATTCCGTCAATTAGGTTGGCTCTGTTCTATCGAATTGAAAGACAAGGTTATTTAACAGCCTGAATTGTCAGAACCAAGAGAGTTTTAGTGAATTAGGATCGAGATTTTTATTATTGTAATTAATAATTAATAACATAAAATTTCTGGACTATGTAACTTTTTACTCTTGCAAGGAAGAGAAGCGGTTTTGGTGGAAAAAGAATGCAAACTCGTTCTCTTGCTAAAGCTAACATCGAGTCGGTGTTTCATGAATATTTATGACATTATACATATAGTATTTTTGAGCCACTATTTAGCTAATCCTCTGCACTCATTTATCTTGGAATGCTAGGACAGATATAGCTCTTGAAAACCCTCCAACTTCATTACTACTATTATTATTATTATTACATGAATAAATACGGTGGGATTAAGCTCTGATAGACTGAATCTACGAAGGGGGGGGGGGGGAGAATAAGCGTAAGAAGAGAGAGAGAGAGAAAAAGAAAAATAGAGTTTGGTTTCTCTTCAAGTATTTTGTTAAACAATCTGAATAATTTAGTGTTGCTGTTTTTCTATACTAACTCTCAATAATTTTGACGGAACGAAACTAGGTGCGTTTTAGATTATTTTTAAGATTATTTCAAAAATAATAATAATGAACCGAAAAACTAATGATAAGTTAGATACAGTGAACTCTGACCTATTCCAGGGGCCAAAAAACGTAAACATTCGGATATTCCAAGTCTGGAGGGGCCCCCACCTGTACCGCGAGTCGTGGGGGGTTTTTGTCAAGCGATGATCAGTGGTTGCCGTTGCCTTGTATCGATGTGTGGGCTATAAGCATGTGTGACCTTGTAACAAATGGGACATTCCCGCTCTTCACGCTTTTTTTAATTGGTCAGCCACTTACGCGGGGGAGGCCGTACAGTGAAAGTGGTGGGAGGTGAAAGTACAGGAATTTTCAGAATAGGAGAGACTTGGAATAAGTAAGCCTTTGCGTAAGTGAACGTTCGCTGTATTAAAATTAAAATACTAAATACTAAAGCAGGCAATGGGTCATCCACAAATAAGGTACAACGATTCGGTGGAGAGAGTCTAAAGTATCGCATTTTTAACTAAATAAATGCATTTTTACAAACAAGTGCTACATTTTTTGAGAAAAAAGCTGAATTTTTAAATCAGACTATCAATTTTTTAAAGATAAAGATTTAACAAAAAATATTTCTTTTAAACTGAAAATGGATTAGTTGAATTCTCAGTTATAAGAATTAATTTCACATGCAGAAAAAAACAATTTTCAGCAAAACAGATTAATTTTTATCCAAAAAATAAATTTTAATAAGAAATATTGTTTTTTTTTAAAACCAGGAACGAATAAGTTGTAATGTATAATTTATTTTAAACATAGACAAAAAAATATTTCCAAAATAATAGTTTAATTTTCAACAAAAGGCATAAATCTTCTACCAGAAGGCTGAATTTGAATGAAGAAGATTATGTTTCTCCTAAGGAAGTCTAATTTTTAAAAGATTAGTGGATTTTTTCTCCAAAAAGATGAATTGTCAAACAAGATTTTCTAATCATAAAGGTGCATTTTTAATACAATATAAGATGTATTAAATAAATAATATAATTTTTAATATAAAAAAGATGAATTTTCAACAAAAAATGGAATAGTTAAATTTTTAGTTAAAAGAAAGAAAAAATAAGCTAAAAAACAAAGCGCATCTTATTCTACTGAAAATATTTATTGATAAAATCTTTATATAGAATGATATGATAAATAGTTGTTATATATCACAATTTCAAAATATCCATAA
>NC_046662.1:24514359-24516841 GCF_010883055.1 Belonocnema kinseyi | reverse complement strand
TTATGGATATTTTGAAATTGTGATATATAACAACTATTTATCATATCATTCTATATAAAGATTTTATCAATAAATATTTTCAGTAGAATAAGATGCGCTTTGGTCAAGCATGATGACAATGCTTTTACAATCGATTAAATTTAACATAAAAATAATAATTTTTATATTTTCCATATTTTAAAAAAAGTTATTAAAAGTGATTTGCAACAAATAAAAATTGGGCAGACGGAAAAAATTTGAAAAGGCCATTTATCAGAGTAGAAATTTAGTGGAAATTTAGAGCAAAAAAAGAAAAGTTGCCATGTAGATTGGAGATAAACGAACGAAAATTACCTAAAATCAAATAAAAGCTCGTGCTCCTTATAGGTAATTTTAAACACGTAAGGGCGTATCTAGACATTTAATGTTGCCGCAGTCAGGCCTCGGCAGAGATTATCATAATCTCGGTTTACAAAGCGTCTCTCCGGCTGGTTAATTTGAGGAGGAAACTCCTTCGCATAGGATACGCGACTCTCATCTCTCTCCTTTATTCTCTCACTGAATTTCGTCCACTTGTCCCACTCTTTCTTCCTCTTCCCCTTGATTCCTGAGAATATCTTCTCTCTATGTCTCTGAGCCTCTGAGCTGATTCGTAACTCGAACTACCTTAATCTCTTGTAAACTCACTGCAAAATTTGAAAGTACCAACTACAGCGATAGAACGTTTCACAAAAATTCTAAAACGTCTTGTGAAACTAAAGATAAATTTAAATTTCAAACCAAAGAAATTATTTTTCTTCAAAGACGATTAATTTGCTAACAAAAAATTCGAATTTTCGACATAATGAATTAAATTTCAAGTAAGAAAAGATACATTTTGAAGCAAAAATATGATAGACAAATTTAGAGCAAAAAAAATTTAATTTTAAATCTGAAATTTGTATTTAATTTTAAATTAAACATTTTTTGTTTATTTTATAACAAAACTAAAAAAAGTTTGACTTTTGAACTATACCGGTTTTTGAAACATGCTTTGATTTAATCAAAAAATACCTAGAAAACTGAGGGCAACTTTTTGATAAGATTTTCAATAATTAGAATGGTTCAGTGGGAATTAGCGGCGATTCGTCACTTCATTCGCACTAATTTTGAAAAATTTATGGACGAGGAGAGATTTTATTTGCATTAATAAAAGTTAATAAATAATTTGTTATTTTAAAAGGAATTTTTGTAAAGAAATATTCAAATCAGATATTTTGATGGAATAAAGTTTTTTCTATAGTATTGATCACATAATACTTGGAAATAGAACTCAAGTACAATATTTGACCATCGAATGAAAAACTAACAATTGTTTAAACTACCTGAATTGACAAATGCACTATTTGGCTTCTTCTAAAAGTGCAAACTTGATTTTTTCGATGAAATTAACGGTAAATTACTCATTTTTAATTTTCTAAGAACATTTTGATGATAGTAAACAATATATTATTGTAACAAATATATTTTTTTATTGAATTTTCATCATATAATGTATTTATAAATAAAAGGCCGTTTTTTTACGAAATTAACAGCCAGTTATTTAGCAAATATTTTTTGCTATGAATCGATAACATTTAATAATTGTTTAACAAAAATCAACGAAAAAAACAATTATTTTGCTTTTTTTGAATTTAACCTTTTTTTTGTGTTCAATCACCTGTCCATGACACTTTTTGAACTTTTTTCAATAGTTTGATAATGATCCACTATTTCTTTTTATTAACAATTAAACTAAAGCAGGCATACACGGCATATAATATAAGATTTTCACAAGTATTCCACAGGTGTGGATATTATTATCAAATAATTAATAAATAAGTAATTTCAATTATATCGCACAAGGAAAAAAATTTTAGTTCACAAAACCAATAGCCGCGAAAAATTTCTATACTACTTTATTATCAAAGATGAAAATAGTATATCGTTATCCAGGTATCAACAAAATGTTTTATTAACAATTGATAACCCTAAAAAACAATAAGTTTAAATGCTGAAAAATAGCCAAATGATGCATTTGTTAATTAAGTTTGGTTAAAAAATTATCAAACGTCATCGATTTATGGCAAAAAATCATTGATAAATAACTGGCTGTCAATTCTGTTAAAAAAGCGCTATTTTATGTATGAAGACAAATCAACAAAAATTTTTTTTAATTGTTGCTTAGAATAATGAATTGTTTGCTGTCATCAAAATGTTGTTTAAAATTTCAAAAAAGTTATTTACAGTTATGCGCATCAAAAAAACTAAGTTTGTATTTCCGAAAATAGCTAAATAGTGAATTTTTCAAATAAGGTAGTTTAAACATTTATTAACATTTACTTGGTAACCAAATATGATACTTAGGTTCTGTGTCCAAGTAACATACGAGGGTGGATTGATAAGTTTCCGGCCTGACCAAGAAAAACAACGTTTTTAAGAATTTTTTTTTTATTTCTCAACATAATCTCCTCCAAAGCTGATA
>NC_046662.1:24507485-24514259 GCF_010883055.1 Belonocnema kinseyi | reverse complement strand
CAAGCTATCTAAGGATGGTACTATAGAACGCCACCTCAAGGTAGGCCTATTGGCGCCATCTCTTGGTCAGGCCGGAAACTTATCAATCCACCCTCGTATGATCTATTCCATACAAAAAACTTGATTTATTCCATCAAAAAAATCTGAGAAGGATATTTGTTCATAAAAATTGCTTTTTAAATAATAAATTATTGATTAACTTTTATTAATTCAACTAAAAAGCTCTTTTTGTCAGTAAATTGTTCAAATGTAATGCAAATCAAATGACGAATCGCCGCTAATCCCCACGAAAACATTTTTATTCACTTATTTGTTTATAAGAAATGTAATCAATTTTTAACGTAAGCATTGCTATTGGACATCTTTTTTGGATAGTGGATTTCAGTTGTTTAGGTATTTTTTATTGAATAAAAGCATTTTTTCAAACTGGCATACTTCAAAAGTCAAAATTTTTATTTTTTTTTATTGAATAAACAAAAAAATAAACAAAAATTTAAAAATCGGCTGAGAAAACTTCGATGCGAAATTTTCTTAGCTCATATTTTTAAAACGTTATAATCGGATAATATTCTTCTGAAAATCCATTTTTCGAAGAACGCATTAAATGTTAAGCAAACAGTTTGATCGTTAACTGAAAAAAAATTGTAACTAAAAAGGCAAGAGTTACATTTTTTGTTGAAAAATTATTTCAAATAAAAAAAGAACAACCTTTTAAAAAATTAGTCAGCTTCAAACCAAAAAGATGAATTTCTAACTAGACGGAAACAATTATTATTTAAACATAGGGCAGTTATATTTTCAGTGAAAACCTTTGTTTTTAACAAAAAAAAAAATAATTTTCACTCAAAAAATCAATTTTCTACCAGAAAACAAATTTTCAGACACAGAGGTCAACTTGAAGATGAAAAAATTAATTAACTTTTAAACAAGAAAAAAACTTATTTTCAACAAAATACATTAATTTTCAACAAAAAAGATTAATTTTTACCAAAAATGCAATGGTCAGATTTTTACTCATCCAAATGAATATTTAAAAAATACAATATTACCAACAAGGTGTTTCCACTTTCAACCCAAAAATTAATTTTCAGTCTAAGAAATGCATCTTAACCAAGAAAATTAATTTTCAACCGAAAATGTAGGATTTCCAAAAAAGTATATACATTTTTTCAACGAAGATTCTTTAATTTTCGACGAAAAAAAGATTAGTTTTTATGCAGATACGAAATAGTTAATTTTTCAGACGAAAAATAAAATTTAAAATCACTCCAATAAAAAGATACTAAAAGTGAAAAAGGTGAATTCTCCATTTAAAAAAATATCTGTTAACAAAAAATACAGATTTTCAACAGAATAGTTATGTTATATTTTCTAAACTAAAGTTATTATTTTTATACAAAGAGAATGAAAAAAAGGATTTTCTACTTAGAAATATCAATTTTTCCCAAAAATATAATCATTAAATTGTCATTGAAACGGAAGAATAATAAGCTTCAGCAAAAATATTAAAATGATCAAACAACAAGGTAAATTTTCTTTTAAAATAAATACGTTTAGAAAAAAATGAAATAGATCAACTCTTATTTACCAAAAAAGTTAAATATCAATAACAACAAAAACGACTATCAGCAAAATGGTTATATTTTTGACCAAAGAAATTAATTTTCTACAAAAAAAAATTTTTTTAACCAAGAAGATTAATTTTCTTTCAGAAAAGTAGATATGTCAATAAAGTATATGAATTTTCAACGAAAATTGTTAAATCTTTAACTATTAGCGATTAATTTTTACTAAAATATTGACTATTCAACTTTTCAGGCAAAAAAGTAAGTTTTAAAGACCTTGAAAAATTGTCTACCAAAAGTGGAATAGTTATGCCCTTCGATAAAAAAAAACTATTGAACAAAAAAAACTGATTTTCGACAAATTAGTTTAACACAAAAATGGAATAGTTAAATTATTATTTTAAAAAATTATAACTTTCAACCACAAAATTTAAATTTTTATCCAAAAAATTCAGTTAAAAAAAACAACAACAAAAAGCGAGGATTTTTAAGAAACAAGTTTAAATTTCAAATAAAGAAATGAGTTTCCTCATAAAAAGATGAATATTCAACCAAGAAGACTTCTTTTATACGAGGAAGAATAGTTTTTTACCTAAATACGTTCATTTTTTATCAGATAGTTGATTTTTAAACTAAAAAGGATACATTTTTGACCAAGAGAATAAATTTTCCGTTCAAAAATTATTTGAAAAAAATTAATTTCCTTAGAAAACAACTAGATCTCAATAAAAGCCAATTTTGACTGAAAAAAGAATAAATAATTGTTTTTTAATTTAAATAAATTACGTATGGCTTTCTAAACTAGAAATAGTTCAAAAATTCCGGTGCACTGCATTTCATTACATTACAAAAAATTGTATTAAAAAAATACAACAATAAAACAGAAATAACTTTTGAGATGTTACTTGTCTGTATTCCTTTCAAAAAACGGAAAAGTTTACACGGACAGCCTTATATAAATGTAACAACTATTGGTTATAAAATAAAATTCCATCAAACTCTCTTCCAGAATAGGGGTGTAAAATAAATCAAATTTAAATTCTTACAAGAAGAGCTTTTAAAAAGTTTTGTTTGAATTGCTTTTCTCTTGAAAACTTTGAGAACAAGAGATTTTTAAACAATGACTCTATAAAGCGTAATATTCAAAGAAAACGTCTTTTAGCAGATTAATTCACTAATTGAATTAAAGTTTAGAATCAATAACAATTGCATAAATAAACTTGAGAATTATTCCTTGTTGACAAGAAGGGATGATGAAATGAATGAGCCAGGGGAAGGTTTCACTTTTATTTTTTCTCTCCTCTTTCAGAGACTCTGGATGAAAGGATAAATAAATGAGTAACTTGTACCCTCTTCCCAACTAGATAACATGGATAAGTTTTCTTCCCTCTTAACTTCTTGAAGTATACGAGATTCGACGAGGGCTTTGATAAAAGGTGTAAAAAATTTTTTAAATAAAAGCAATCAAGCTCTTCGTCATTAATTAATTTCAATTCATAGAAATTAGATATAAAATTTCACAGATAATTTTCTCAAGGGTTTTTTTAATTAATTGCATTTTTACGAGCCTTCAAACTTTCAGACTTTGAAACCTAAAATTCTTGAATTAAGTATGAAATTTTTAAGATTGCAAGCACAAATATATCGCATTTTTAACAAAATAGTTTGATTTTGAACAAAATAATTAAATTTTTAACAAAAATTACTTAAATTTTTTAACAAATAGTTAAATTTTCATTCAAAACAGAAGAATTTTCATCAAGAAAAAAATTATAATTCTCAAGCAAACTATTGCATTTATAACGAAATAGTTTAACTTTTGAGAAAAACCTCTTAGATGTCACTCGCTTATTTTAAATACTTAAAATGAAAAAAGAAATTACATTTTTTATAAAATAGTTGAATTTGTAGCCAAGTATTCCAATCTACAAACCTATCAATTTTCAAAAACAAAAACAAACTCTTAACAACATATTTAAATGTTCTACAAAAAAAGAATAATCTAAAGCTAGTAAAATTATTTTTTAAGCAATATTGGAATAGTCACATTTTCAATTAAAACAAATTAATTTGGTATATAAAAGAACAAACCTGCAAAAAATATTTCAGTTTTTGAACAATGATCTTAATTATTAACAAAAATGATGTATCTCTGACTCAAAAATAACTTTGAACAAGAAAATTCAACTTTTCACTAAATAGTTACATTTTCAAATGAAAAAATTAAACTTAAATCTAAAAGATTATTCTTTAACTAAAAAGTCGAATTTGCAAACAAATACATGAATTTTTAACTACAAGCGATAAGATTTCAACGAAAAATGGAATCATATTTTTGATTAAAAAGTTTAAATTAAAAAAAGAAGACAAATTTTCAATAAAGTAGTCAGATTTTCAATAACATGGATGAATTTGCAACAAAAAGGTCAGTTTTTAAATAAAAGCTAACCACTTTTTAAGCAAAAAGAGAATAAATAAAACAAATAAATAAAAAGTTCATTTTTTGTTGGAAAAATTAATTTTTAACAAAAAAAAAGGAATTTTGAACAAAATAGTTTATTTTTTCTAGAAAAGACCTGAATGGTCAACAAAAATGAAGAATCTTTTAAATAAAATACAAGCATTAACTACGTAATTTCAAATTCAACAAGATAATTTAAATTTCTACCAAATGGGTTAATTTTCAACGTACGAAGTTGAAATAAAAAAATTAAAATCACTAACGAATCAATTGCATTCACAACAAAATGATTTTAGGCTGAACATAATTATCAAACTTTAAATCTTTCAAGTACAAATATATGATTTTCTGTTTTAAGCATTGAATATCAATATAAAAAATATTTATTATATATTAGAAGACATAATAATATAATAATATAGTATTATTATATTATTATATGATAATGATATAATAATAATTTATTTAAATATAAGCATTTAATACAAATGTTCAGCTAATACAATAAATATTTAACAAACTAGTTTTATCTTCCACAAAATAGTTGATCTATCGAGCAAAACGTATAAATTTCTTAGAATTCAGTTAAATTTACTATCCAAAAATATAAATTATCTTCACAAATAAACGAATAAATTACATTTCTTGACTAAAATTGTGCATCTTTAACAAAAAGACGAATATTCAACAAAAAATTGAATTTTTTAAACTAAAGAGAAGATTTTTCTATAAACAAAGACGGTATTTCTTACCAAATACTTGACATGTTGATTAAAAATGGTTAACATTTAACGACAAATAAAACTGTTGCATTTCAAAATTAAGAAGTAATTTTAAATTTAAAAAATAAGGAATTTTCAACAAGAAAATCTTCAAAAAAGAAAATTGTTTTTTGATAAAGTGATGTAACTGTTAACGAAAAATTTAAGTTTTCCACTATTGAGAAAAGTTTTATTTGGTTCTTTTGCATGCAACAAATTCAAGACTTACGAAAAAGAGTTATCAGACATTATTTTTTTGAATTTAATTTGGCCTATTTACTTTTTTTTACCCATTTTTAAAAATAGTTAAATTTTGTAATAATTTATTTTTATTTTTTGTTCGGAAAATACATTCCTTACATCTCTGTTCTTTTAATTTTGAAAAAAAATTCAAAAAACTTCATATATAGTTATTTGTTTAAAAATGTCTTTTTTAAATGATAATAACTATTTTAGCTGCAAAAATTAAATTTTGAAATCTAAAATAGTTCTTTTCTAGCAAAGGAAATAAAAAATTCAACGGCAAAAAGTTATTTAGTTTCTTGCTTAATAATTTTGAATTAACTCAGTTCTGCTTTAAGGAAAAAATTAATAAAAAGGTAAGTTTCTTGAAAGCAGGAAAAAAAGGGAATTTCTTTAAAAACGCGGAAAAGAGGAGAATAAGGAAAAGATCGTGAAGTCTGTGCATTTTGAACGATGGGAGGTTATCAGCAAAAGTTTTTGAATTTTAAATCGACTGGTCTTACTATCTACTGCTATTCATTTTACCTACTCTTCATTCACTTTTCACTTCTTTCCACCAGCTTTTTCCCTTTCTTTCATTCTTTCATTTCTACCTCGTTTCAGTTCCATTGACACAAGTTTGGTGTTTTTATCTGGAGAGAATCCGGTGAAGACCGGAATTGACGTGGAGCTATATCACCTTTTTTTGCAGCTTTAAAGAGTTGAGGGTGGAAAGGGAAATGACAGAAAAGTATAAGGGAAAGGGAAAGGAGAGAAAATATTCTTAGACGAAGTCTTCGGTGAGCATCTTTCGGTCCATTGATCCGACAGAATGATGTAGATCGTCGCGCGCGTCGCGCGACTTAGGAGCTCTGCAAAGCGCCGCGCAGTTCTTGGGCCATTCGTTTTCGTGATGACAGACCGATGATTTGTGGAGAGACTCACGGAGTTTCCTGATTTTTATGTAAGAGGGCCAGCAAAGATGGCGCCCAAGACTCAAGTCCCAGACGATCATAAATTAAGTAGTCCACCGACGCGACGTGCAGATCAGAACTTCGCTTTCTTATCGCATATCTTAGCGATCATTTACAAACTACGTTACCAACTTTGATATACAGAGTGTCCATAAATATGTTTCCAAAAATATGTTTTCAGAATGAGTGACTTAGGCATTGAACAATGGTGTTTCGGATAGAAGCGTTCTACGGTAAAGGAAAATCTTATGCGGCAGCAACAAAAACATTCTACGCGACTTCAGACAGCATGGAGTGGCCTTTCTATTCACTGGAATTAGAGCTGGTTGATAACTATTTTTTGAAACATATTCTTGATAGATGTTATGCAAATAATCCACGAAAGGTGGAAGAGTTGAAAAAAGCTATTAGGAATTATCTGCGTGACATCAATCTTTAATTTATCCCCCAAAATAGTAATCAACAGGATTTAATTTAAGTGAATAGTGAGGCCACTCCTTGCCACACTTTGAAAATTCTGGAAAACCTAGCCTATAAATACTGGCGAATTTAGGAAAACTTAGCCCAATAACACAAGTGCGGAAAAGTTTCTGGAGAGCAACAAAGACGATAGAAGTCTTTTGAAATGCTCTTGTTGCTGCCGATTAAGATTTTCCTTTTCTGTAGAAGGCTTTATTTAGAAACGCCTTTCTCACAGAAGATTTTTGCGAAAAAGGAAAATCTAAAGCGTCAGCAACAAGAGAATTTCGCAGGATATCTGACGTATTTATTGCTCTTCATCAAGTTTGCGG
>NC_046662.1:24472525-24507385 GCF_010883055.1 Belonocnema kinseyi | reverse complement strand
ACGAGTGCCGCAAACTTGATGAAGAGCAATAAATACGTCAGATGTCCTACGAAATTCTCTTGTTGCTGACGCTTTAGATTTTCCTTTTTCGCAAAAATCTTCTGTGAGAAAGGCGTTTCTAAATAAAGCCTTCTGCAGAAAAGGAAAATCTTAATCGGCAGCAACAAGAGCATTTCACAAGACTTCTATCATCTTTGTTCCTCTCCAGAAACTTTGCCGCACTTGTGATATTGGGCTAAGTTTTCCCAAATTTGGCAGTAGTGGCCTGGAGTGGCCTCACTAATCACCCAACTCAAATCCTGCTAATAAATATTTTTGAGAGTTAATTAAAGATAGATGTTACGCACAAAATTCCTAATAGCGTTTTTCAACTGTTCCACACTCCGTGTATTATCTCCATAACATCTATCTTCAAAGTATTTGAAAAAAGAGTGATCAAAAAGATTTAATTGGGTGAATAGGGAAGCCACTTCATGCTGCCAAAAGCCTTGTTAAATGTTCTTGTTGCTACTGCATAAGATTTTCCTTCTCTGTAGATGGATTCTATGAAAAACATTTAAAAATTCTTGGAAATATATTTATGGACACCTTGTATTTTTGCACCCCCTATCACCCTCTTTGAGGACCATACCTCCCCCCCCCTCTGAATAATGAAACCGTCAGCTATATTTGGATTTCACTTTTATTTTGAATTTTTCCGCGTTTCTGCTGACATAAACTCTGAACGAAAGGTTTAATATTTCTTATTTCATGTGTGAATGTAGGAGTTTGCATTCCAAAAGGACGGAATTTTAACAAAACAGTAACATTTTGGACAAAATAGTTGAATCAACAAAATGGTTCAATTTTAAACTTACAAAGATGGATTTTCATGTGAATTTTCAAATAAAAGATATAACTTAAAAATAATAATATCAATTTTATGCGCATGGAGACGAATAGCAATTTAATTATTAGAGATTTTTGCAAGTCGGGAATTTTATAATTTCAGAGATTTTCTACTTTGAATATTTTATTTTTTAGGAAAATTCACCTTCTTTTCGTTATTTTGGTTAAATTTGAACTTAATTAATAAAACCTAATAATAAAATCCAACTTTCCTTGGTTAAAACTAAATATTTTTAAGATAGCTGTCTTTCTAAAAATTATATCTTTCAAAAATTATTTTTCTATAATTTTTAGAACCAACATAATGTTACTTTTTATTTAATTTAAATTAAAAGCATAATTTTAAAGAACAACTTATAACATTCACGAAAAAAAGTTAATTTCAATAATGGTTTTTGTAAATGAATTATTTATTACCGCTCTACTGTTTCAGATTTTAAAAGAACATTTTTACAAAGCTTTTCAGTTGGAATTTTCACCTTTATAAATTGACTATTTAAGTGCTTGAAAGAAAATTAGTCTATTTGAACAGAACATTATTCTTGTTTGTTGACATTTTTTTTATTATGTTGACAAAAGCGTCGCTTTTCGTTAAAATAAACTAGTTGTAAAACTGTTTTTGAACTGCAAATTTAAATTTATATATATTTTTAAATCTATCTCTTTCGTTCAAAATTCAACTCTTTTATTAAAAATCATATTTCTTGATTAAAAATGTACTTTCTGATTGAAAATTCTTCTTTTTATGTTTAAAGTCTTATTATTTTCTAAAAAATTAGTCTTTTTATCTGGAAAATTAAAGTTTTTGTTCAAAATATTCCTATTGTGCAAGAAAATTATCTTATTTATTAAAAATCCATCCATGTGATATATTTAATTTAATCGTTAATTAATCAATCAATTTAGATATAAATACTTATACAAGTTGGATGAGTTTTCAATTTTATTTAAATTATATCCTAATGCTTATTAAAAATCCGTCTAAATCCCTTTAAATTTTGAAACCCTCTAAAATTGTGTGATCTCTTAAAATTTTTAATAATGAAAAATGACTTAAAATAGAAATGGAAAATAAAATAGAAATCTTCTGATTTAAAATGTAATTTATTCTCTAAAGTTCCTTCAAAATACGTTTAAGTCCCTTAGCATTTTATAAGTCTTAGTAATCTATTGAAATAATTGGAAATACTACATTAAAATAATAAACAAATCATTTGTTTCTATTTTGTTTATTTTTGCGTTAACTCTCTTTATATTTTAATGTTATTTATTTTTATACTGAATTTCTTACAATGATTTTCTATAATAATTTTTCTAGTTTGACCAATCGAAAAAGACATTAAAAATTGAAAATTTCGCTTCAGGTCCAAAGGTTTTTAATTTTTGATTATGCATAAAATAGGTCGCAAATATGATCAGTCACGTTTAACAACCTATTCCTTGGTCAGAAATGTGTTTCAAACTACGAAGAAATGAAAAAAGCTTTTCGAAGCAATTTTTGGAGCTAGCCTGAAAATTTGCATTACGTTGGGAATTCTTTCACTTTAAACTCTTTAGGGATACATTAATTTTTTAAACATGTCATAATTTCTGAAATAATTGAGAACCTATTAAATTTTTGGAAAATTCTTGAAAAATTCTACGCTTAAGATGCAAAAGTTATGAATTTTTGATTTTCAGTAGCGCAAAATATCAGCATTTCATTATTTTTAACACGATTCCGAACTAAAAGTGGGTTACATATGAAATATATTTGTTTTTTTTTACCTCATTTATTAGCCATTAAAATGTCAAAAATTTTCATATTAATATTAATTAATTTGGTTTACTGACTGGCATAAGTTGCGAGAAAAAAATATATAAGAAACTCAATATAGGAAAATCAGTGTAGGCCTATATTAAATATAAATAAATTCCGAATAATTCCATCTGATTTTGAAAATTTCCTTGAATTTCGGAAGATTTTTAAAGATTTCATAGAATATATCCGATTTAAGAAAAAGATCCCGGGTCACAATATCTACTCTTAATATATCAGATGTTGAAAAATTTTAAGTGGTTGGCTATAGTAACGTAATTAGTAGCACACCTGACAAGTAACGAACAGGTCCTTGGTTTAAACCCAGCCCACAATGAATTTATAGAAATTATTTCCTCGTTTCTTTCAAAATTAATTAAAGAAAATTCAAAAGTACACCAGCATAGACCTAGACTTTAAATTAAACATCAATCACTGATGTAGGCCTCAGAAGACCTGAGTAGTTCTTGAGCCTGATAAAAATGATAGGTCTATACTAAATTTCCTTGTATTTTTTTTCATACGGTTTTTTTATAAAGTTCATGTAAGCGAGTTTCTATTTTGTCAACATGTTTGAGGATCGTAATAAATGTAGTTAACGTCACTTCTGCTGTGGAAAGGTCGTCCTTCGTCCATACAGTTTGCAAAGCGCACGTCCTTCCGTCGGATGGAGAAAGTTAAAGTCAAGTTTAAGCTGCCGTCACAAGACGCAGGCGAGAGAAGTTTCACGACGTGAGAGATGATATGTGTCAGGTCCACAATACGCGATTCTCGTACGACCCACCTAAGTAAATGTTATTTCCGCAGTTGCATAATTGTGATTCTGTGAGAAACGTACTGACATTAACGTTAGGTGCTCCACATTCTGAATTCAACGATCCTTTCTAAACAAAATTAGTTAAACTAGGCGCCTAGCACCTACAAAAAAGGATTTCATAGATTATTAGGACGTTAATTACCTTCATCAAAGCTCCCTTCTCTATCACTCCATCCTCTCTCTAATCTCCGCTTCTATCCTATCTTGTTTAATTCCTACTGATTCTCTATTATTCTTTCCTTTTTTCCTTTCTAACGCTTAACTTTCTCTAAACATCCTCCCCTTTAATTCCCTTACCGAGCTTCATTATTTCCTCTTTGCTTCTCTTACAACCCAATCCCTACTTTGCATACATTCCCTCATTTACTCATGTTACCTCCTCTCACTCCTTAGAACTATCGTTACTTTCTCTTACTTCTACTTCTTTCCCTCACCTCAATTACCCTATTTCAATCCCTCTCCTATTTTTTGTTATTTTCCCTTTATATGTTTTCACTTTCTTTCAACACTTCCATTAATGCGGTTCGCTACTTCCCTCTCACACTTTCCACCACACGGCCTTTCTTGATTTTGCATCACATCCCTAGTTTAGCTTTTCTTTCCATCATTTCATTCCTTTACCTAAAGATCCTTGGAATTACTTCATTCACCTACTTCTCCTTACTCATATTCTGCTATGCCGATCGTTCCCTCCTACATTCCCTTAGCTTACTTAGTCTCTATTATTACCCCTACTTTCGCTTATTTTCCACACTTCCTTCTCTCAAACTTTCCTATCTCCTGCACTGTAACATCGTGACTACGGGTTCCTTTCTACCTCACCTTAGCGCGCCTTTCCTGATTCACTTTATTACCACATCTTCAACTCACCTTTCATCCCTCCTTTATCTACCCCTCAGTAATTTCTCCATCTTCCCTTTCCATTCAAGTTCCCTAGTTCCTTCCTACTTCGCCGTAATTCCTCATCTATCTTTCCGTTCCCTCATTTTATATTTAATTATTCTCCTTATATACCTTCCTACTCTCTTTTAAGACTTACAATAATCCCACCCACTACTCCCTTCTCAATCTTTGCGTGACATCTTTTCTGATTTTCCATCACATCCCTACCTTCACTTTTCTTCCTATTGCTTAATTCTTCTCCTCAAAGATCATCACAATTTCCTTATTTGACTACTTTTGCTCCTCGTCCATTTCTATCCATTCTTCTCGTTTACTCCTACTTTCACTTTGGTTACTTCCCACACTTTCCCCAACTGCCGCCCCTTTCTTACCCTTTCAGATCTTATAGTTTTCTATCTTCTGCCCTGTTATTTCATGCTTCCCCGCCCCTCTTAATTCACCTACCCCCCTCTCCTCACTCAATATATTAACAGAGCTTTCACTTACCTGTTATCTCCTCTCGTCTTCTAGTTTCTCCTCCGTCTCTTGTTCCCATTTCCCACTACATTTTCTACTATTATTTCCCTTTCTTTCTATCACCTCCCTATCTTCGCTTCCTCTTCTGGTACATACATTCCTTTTTCAACTTGCTACTAATCCTCCTTTTTCTATCTCCTACTATCCCTTCACACCTCTATTGCGCAATACTTTCCGCCCTATCCTACATGCCCTTATTTAACCACCACGCAGTAATTTCTTCCACTTCCCTTTCTCCTTTCCTATCATGTTCCCCAGTCCTCTCCTATTTACGTCTGATCCCTCTTCACTCATATTCATTCTCCTTCGTCTCCATTTTGTGACCCTGCGGAAATATGACTTTTAATTGCTATTTTAAACTCGTTCTTTGAAATTTTCTTGACTTTTGTGAACAAAAATGTGTGAATCAGGAATTTTAAATATAAAAATTATTTATTACAGTGAAAATTCAAACTCTAAATGATTCTTGTTTACTTAACGTGACATCTCTCACCTGAAATTCTTATCATTTTTTATAAATTACAGAAGATTCTTTTTATAATTCCTTATCCATATTAAATTATGTTATATGTATTTATCTGTTAATAATGAAGATTATCAATATTTTGAAGCTCAGCAAAGTTTAGAAGAAGCCAAAAATAATTTATATCTGGAGAAAATTTGAAAGAATAATAATCAAAGAGCAGAATTTTGAAGATATCAAAAAAACTAAGTTTTTTTAATTTTCAACAGGTTTCAATTTGACAAAAACAATGTTCTAAGATTCCTAATAAAATATTTAATGCCATTTTGTCATGAAAAATAAATTTTGAAAGAAAATGAAAAAATACTTTCAAAATTTTTAAATATTTCCCTAAATTTTCGCAAATCTTTTTACGTTCTCATCAGAGAAGGTATTAGATTTGTGTAAAATTTGACCCACCGCCCCGTTTTTGTCAAATTTTTACGTTTCGAGACCCTCTGAATCCAGAAAAACATTTTTTTATTAATGCTTCTGTGGGTCTGTATGTCTGTCTGTCTGTAAGCACGATAATTTTTGATTAAAGTAATCTATCAGACTGGCTTTTGATATAATTGTTGCGTGGCAACAAATAATGGTCATGTTCGCAGGCGAGCCATTTCAAATCAAAAATAGAAAAACTTTACTTTTTGAAGGCCCTAACCGATTATCGTAATAAATTTTTGCATTTTTCTTAAATTGAACGTTCAAATTTTGAGAACATATAAAATAATTAATAATTATATTTTACGGTCAAACAATGCAAGGTACGATAAAAGATGCAGAAATAAAAATTGTAAATCCAAAAAAGATCTACAAATTTGTTATTTTTTACTTTTTGATAAGAAGCGTAGTTTTGGCTTTATTCGTGAAAAACAAAATCAAAAATAGAAATATTGAATTTTTCGACGAACGACACAAAATACGAAAAAAAGAAACAACATTTTTTCACCCAAAAAAGATCTAAAAATTTGTTATTAATCATTTTTGTATAGATTGCTTAGTTTTTCTTTCAATCATGAAAAATATCATTGCCGTTCGGATGTGCATTTTTGGTTTTAATCGTAAAAAATAAAATTGAAAATTATCAAATTAAATTTAAGGAATAACGAAGCAAGTTGCATTAAAAAATTTAAAAACAAAATCGGTTTTTTTATATGATGTACACTTTTTTAAATTTCAATAAAAATATAATTGAAATACGTATGGTTTAATACCAATACGTATCATTAAATGCAATAATATAAATTTATTAAAGTGATACATTTTTTGTCGTTAAATCCGCAAGAGCTTTAAAAAAAGAGAATTCACAATCCCCAATTTACAGTTGTCGATTTTCTGAGCTTTATTTTCAAAAGAGTGAGAACCAACAGTCGCGCGCTTCAGGCGCGCTAAAGTTTTAAACTTGTTTAAAATACTTTTTAATTAAAATATGAACTTCTAGATTTTTCGTTGAGATTTAATGTTTTTGTATTAAAAATTCAAATGCTTGGCTAAAAGTTGAAGTTCTTTTGTGTAATAAAAATTTGTCTTTTAAAAGTTTTCTTTTTAGTCTTTTAAAAATTTACGAATCTGAATTTTTGAAAAGTCGTTTCAATTTTTCTTCAGAAACTCAGAGAAACTATTTTTATATAACCTTAATAAGAAACAAATAATCTTAAATAATAAATATGTGCACTACTGTCTGTAATATTCTACTCCGTTAGCTCGAGTTATTCTAAATTTCACTAGGGATATCAAGGCCTCTAAAATACATGTGTCTTAGAATAACGTATTCAAAACTATAAATTGAAATTTAAATAATGAAAATTTTAAAGATTATAAACATATTATTAATAATTATAATAACAAATTGTATCAAGTAACATTAAAATTGATTGCATAATTATTCTAAAAAAATTAAAAATCATATAATTTATAATTAAAATTTAAAAAATGAATGATACCCAAGATAAAGAAACAATGGTGAATGAAGACTTTGGTTTATCAGCATGATGAAATAGCAAAAGTATTTGCTTTCTCGTATACGAAGCATTACTGATTTTGTATCTAAACATTCATGAATGAATTTTTGCAACATAAATTTTTGATTAACTTATTATAATAAACATCGTTGATAGAAAAAAAAGGTTACGAATACAATATTTTGAACAAATAATATTTGTATTTCTAAAAATATTACACAAGAAACATCTGCAAACATACAGATTTGAATGAGACGACTGTCTACAATAGGATCAAGTGTAAAGTAAAAAACGCTTACGCATTCTATTACTCTTGAAAATACTAAAATGACTTATTTTTTTGGTGTAAAGTAACTGACAAAGAGATTTTGAAAGGGTAACTGCAAAAACGTAATTAGAGAAAAAAAGCACACATCTTATATAGTAATATTAATTTTATATATCAAAGATATATGCACAAATGTAAATTTTTTCAATATAGTGGTCTTATTGAACTAGAATTATTGATTTTGTTTGCGAGCTCCACGAGGTTTACGCTTTACTTCCTCTGAGATCGATGATACAATTGGGTGTCCGTAAACTTCAGGATGATATTCTTCAGCTGAATATTCTTGTTGAAAATTACCTCTAATTTGATGATTTTTGCTTTGACCACTGCTGGGTATTCCACGACTAGTATTTGGGTTTTCGAGAGATTGGTCATAATGTTCTATGTTATCGGCAAATTTGCGCAAAGGATCATGTTCACCTAAGTCTTTATATAACATTCCTGTTCTCGATTTTTTTGAACCCTTATCGTAATAGCTATATGTAGAGCCTCTCGGACGATTCAAATAAGTTGAAGGGTTATTCCATTTTTCTTCACTATTTCTTTTAGGATTATTGTGATGTCTAGATCCTTCAGGACGATCAGCATAAGTTAAAGGATTTTTCAATTTTTGTTCATTACTTCCTGGAAAACCTAGTTGCTGTTTAGTGTCAGGATTAGGCAGTTTCTGATAAGGTTGAACCAAATTAAGAGCATTAAGCTCCCTTGAAGAAGATTGAGGTGGGGGCATTAAAATTCTCGTATGAGAATTAGCTGAAGCTCTACTAGTGGCCAAAGGATTGATTCTATTTGCATCTTCTTCAGAATATGACGAACGTAAATTGAGTTTTCCTAAATTTGATGTCTCTGTAAAAAGAAAAAGAAAATTCTCGTTAATTGAATTGTACAGAAAATATCCTAACACTGGAAACTGACAATGAAACACTAGAATTCTAAACGAAAAAACATCTTCAATAGAGAAATCTTAATATCTGATCTAAACTGATATTCTTTCCGAAAGAATTAAAAGAAAACACCATCGTTATATAAGAAGAAACTGGTAGATAGAACTCTCAGTATCTGACCTAAAAGATCTAGATGTTGGACGAGGATCTACATTTGCTAAAAACTAAAAAATTATTATTATACTTACCAATTTCTTTCAAAAACAGCATTAAAACGACAAAAAGAACACAAAGAGGAAGCTTCATTTTCTTATGTGTTTGTAAATAATCCGGAAGCACAATTAACTTAATTATTACCCGTTTAGAAGCAAGTGAATAGCAACTGATAATTTTTTAGAAATCCTCTTACTAATATATATAGAAGCAGCTTGATGCAGATATTAAAGTAGGAAACTGATCAAAAATGTACGTGTATAAACTACCTGTTTCTTCTCCTTGAAATTCTTTTCAATGTTGCGAGATTACATTAATAGAAATTTTCAATGTATCACAATTTTCTTTCAGTTTGGGTAAATGATTCATTAAAATAATGCTGTGTATATTATACGGATCATTTTTTAATAAACATAATTTCAGAATTAAATAAGTCTAGAATCATACAAAACTACCAGAAATCAAGTTGATACGAAAAAGTGATGAAAGTGATGCAATGTTTTAATATCTCTATTTATAGCCAAGTTCGTAGCCTCATCATCTGACATGATTAGTTGCCAATAAAACCGTCTGAAATTAAATTGTTGATTATTGATTGTTAAGTGAATAAATACATCATTTTTAGATTGACATTATTTTTAAAAGCCTATCCGCATTCCGTAATTATATTGCCTTACTCTTGAACAAACACATACTTTTCTTCCGCAGTCAGAAATATTTGCTTCAATTGTTGTTGTTTTCCATTTAAACAATGATTATTAAGAAATAGGCTGAAGTCACTGAATATCCAGAAAAAAATGGTATCACAATATTTCATTCTTGTATTTCAAATGAATAAATTTGATTTAATGAAATAAATTGTTTTGCTTAAATTCTGTAATTTTCTGATGTCTGGAATTTTTTAGTGTTGTATATTTTATAATTTGGGTAAAAGGTTAATTTTTATTTGCTGAAATATCTAAAACAATATTTTTGTTTTGGCTTTCATCTATCTTGGTTCAAAATTATACTATTTGTTTAGAGATTTAATTATTTTGTTGCAAATTAAACTTTTTTGTTAAAGAATAATTTTCTTTTGTCAAAAATTCATCTACTTGGTTTAAAGTTAAACAAATATATTAATAAAAAAAAATTATCTGTGCGGCTGAAAGTGTAAATATTTATTAAAAATTTATTGTATTTTTAGTTCCAAACACATTTTTTAACCAAACATTCGACAATTCTATTTTAAATTACAAATTCATCTTTTTTATTTTGTACTCTCTTCTTAAAAAGTATTTTTTTCATTGAAGATTTTGCTGAAAATTATGTGTTTTGGTTTCAGGATTCAACTATTATTTAAAAAATTGTTCTATTTTTTCTAATTCGACTGTTTTTTGTACAAAGTTAAAATGTTTTTTTAGCTTAAATATGAACTATTCCATCTTTCGTTGTATTTTCATTTTTACAAGGCTTAAAAACTGTAACAAATCATTTTAACCTTAAGAAAACTTTGAATTATTTCTTAAATTTTGGTAAAATAAATATTTGAAATAATTAAATAATTAAATTAAACGTCAATAATTTAAACTGAAAATAGATATTTTACAACTTCTTCTCCAAGTTTCTGGAAAAATTTCAAATAATTTGTTGTATGGAAAAATTAATTTTCGAAGCATATTTCAAAATATTTAAAAAGCTTTCATAGTATTTTCTAAATTTTTAACAACAAAAAATCTGAAGGATTTTAAGGTAAATTTAGAAGTAATGCAAGTCAGTTTAAGTGATATTTATAACTTGTGAAATTTTTGACGAGATTAAAAGTATTTTGAAATTTGGAAAAATTTCTAAAAATTTTTGAAATGTTCTAAGATTTTGTTTACTCAACATTTTTGACATGTTTAAGTTTCTTCTTAAATGTTCTTAAAAACCCCAGGAAAATAATATTTATGTTACCTAAATATAATTTTTATATTTTAATGCAGAATCATCAAAATTAGCCGAATCAAGTTAAAATTGAAAATTTATCTTCAGAATTAGCCATAAAATATAAAAAAAAATTACTTTTTAAGCATCACCCTCATAAGTGGAATTAAGAGTTTTTAAGTTTTTGGCCATAATTATGGATTTTACCAGATTTTTATGCAAATTATTTCCAATTTATGAAATACTGACAATTAGATGTTTAAATAAATGGTTTAAATAATTTATTCTCTTTAGAAATTTTATCTTCGAATAGTATTAGAAATTCACGGTTTTTTTAAAAATCTTTCACTTTTGGTCCAATTTTCAAAGAGAGTGAAGTAAGAGTTAATTGGTTTAATAAAAAATAATTTTGTAAACAATTTATTATTATGATTCATAATATTTTCTTTGATAAATGTTTAAAAAATTCAGTTTTATTGTTGATAACATTCATTTTCATATTCTCTTTTTTTAATGCCAGGAAACTGCGATTTTTTCTGAAATTAAATTCTTGTTCACTTTTTACTTATAAAAATGTAATAATTAATCAAATTTATAAATTGTTATTATTTATGACCATTTACTATTATAGTAATGCTACATATTCACGCTTAATTCTAAATTTTTTACTTTTTGCCCTCTTTTTATTTAGTAACGTAATAATTAATGCAATTTAACAAATGCATTTACTTTTTAATTTAAAAATATGAAACTTTGTTTTTCCTTGTTAGTTATGAACAAATAATACATGAACACTAGAGAGAACCATATTTTTAAACACTCTATTTCTGTTTCGTGAATTTATTTTTGTTAAATAAAACAAATAGTTGTAAAATTGATATCTGACTTTAGTTTCCTTCTCACTAGAGATAAAGTCAGCAAAAGTCCGTAAAATGTCATAATCAATTAACAACTTTTTAAGCCTTTTGAATCTTTATGTATGTATATTATCATCAACGAGACGTATTTTTTTTAGGTAAGCTGGAGAGGGGGTGGGGGGGGGCTCATATTAAAATATAATGAATTCCAAATTTACGCTTTGAAATAATCTTCTTCTTTTAATAATAATTCTATTCTTCGTTTTTTGTATCTTGTTTAAAATAGATTCTTTGTTAAACAACAATTGCTTGTATAAATTATCATTTTTGTGAAACAAAATTAATTTTAAACTCACTTCAAGTGAAAAGTATACTAACAGTTAATTTTTTTTTTAAATAACCAAACTTTTCTAGCATTATTCAAATGAATTCTTAGTATTTATCATAAGAAATTTATTAAGAAATTAATTTTATTAACTTTGAATAATTACTTATCGCACTCTATTTCGAAATTGGACAATAAAAGGTAAATTAAAAAAATTAAATTTTCTACCATTTTTAAGCAAATATTATTAACAATCAGGATAAGTCGCTCAAACCAAAATTTGTGTTCACGTTCATTAGGTATTAGCTCACTCATATGAAAAATTTATTATTTTTTAGTAAAATAACACGCAGTATCAAGTGACATTCAAAGTGATTCGATAATTATTCTAAAATCGTTGAAAATGATATCAATCCTAATTAAAAAATTAGAAAATTATTTAATTGGAACATAAGAAAAACAATTTTAAATTGACAATTCACTTTCTCAGTATGATTAACCAGTGAAAGTATTTGCATTCTCACGCACGAAACATAAATGGCCTTTTATTTAAATATTCGTTGATCAACATTGAATAAACAAAAGTTATAAAAGTTATTTGATTACATTTTCGAATTTTAGCTTTTTCAATATTATATCATAAATTAATTACTTCAGAATAACATAAAAATATATAGACTAATCATTTCTCCTGGATACACAGAATCCTTTTTACAGAGTCATAGTTCAAAAATAAATTTTATAAGATCATAAATGATCATGATTTTGAATAAATAAATAATTAAATTAGACAAATTAATTTTGTATTTCTCTTGTATAAAAAAGCCGATAAAAGAAAGGAAAACGTTATAAATACAATATCTCCAGTAAATAATGTCTGTATTCCAAAATATATTACACAAGAAACATAATCTGAAAAGATACATGTTTGAATAAGACTGTTTACAATGGTACCAATTGTGACATCAAAACGCTTCCGCATTAAATTATTCTTTTACCTACAAAAATGACCCATGTTGTCTGCGTGAAGTTGTGCCACAAAGATTAATCGAAATAAATTTCTAAAATTTCAATTTCAAAGGAACCCTTTTGGTTGAAGAATGGGAGGCCAGAGAATCTTGAAATTATAACTTCGAAAAACCAGAATAAACAAAAAACGCACGTTGATTTTCAATATAGTGGTCTCATTGATCTTTACGAGCTTTATGAGCTTTAGCAAAAACCTGACCATATGGATTTTCAGGAAACACTCTTTCTATTTGTTCATGCACAGGAATTTTTTCACCCTCTGTTGAAAAAGGAGGCAGAATTATGAGATGGTCACATTGATTTATAATTTCGAGACCACTTTTTGGAAGCTTTTTCCCATATCCAGAACCTCTGGAACGATCCGTACGAGTTGAAGGATTCGGCTGATTAATAGGTTTGCCATATTGATCTCCACTTTGTAGATTAGTGCATGGAAGATTATTGACATATCCAGAACTTCTGGAACTTTCTCTACGAGTTGAAGAAGAAGGCTGATTAGTAGGTTGGACATTAAGATCTATACTTTGGCGATCAGTTTGTTGATGATTATTGCTATATCTGGATCCTTCAGGACGATCCAAATTTGTTGAAGGATGATTCGATTTGTTTTTACTATTTTCTGATAAACCTAGTTGGAGACTAGTGTCGGGACTAGGGTCTCGCCTTACAGGTGGATATAAATCAAGAGCTTCATGCCCAGTTGAAGAATAAGGTTGGGACATAAAGTTCCTTGTACGGGCATTAGAAGGAAGTCTGCTAGTGGCGAACGGATCAATTCTTCTCTGATCTTCTTCAGAATATGACGATTTGCGTAAATTTAGTTTTCCTAAATTTGACGTTTCTGTGAGAATTAAAAGAAGGCGGAAATTCTCGTTAGTTCAATTTTACAAAAAAAATGTCTGACACCAGTAAACACTCTCATTCCATAAGAAAAAAATGGTATACAGAACTTTCAGTATCCAATTAAAAAAGATCTAGATGTTGACCGAAGATCTACATTTGCCAAGTACTACAAAATTATTATTATTATACTAACCAATTTCGTTGAAGAACAGCATTAATATGGGAAAAAGAAAACATCGAAGAAGCCTCATTTTCTTATATTTTTAAATGTAATTTGCAAGCATTATTAATTTAATCAGTACCCGTTTAGAATCCCGTAAACATCTAATGATTTTAAAGAAATCGGCTGGCTAATATATATACTAGTCGTTTCATCTACATATATAGAAAATGAAGTCAAACATAGATAAAAACATTCGCCTAATACCATCTTGTTTATTCACCTTGAAGTTTATTCTAATGTACCAATATTACATTAATAGACAGAAGTTTTTAATGTAAGATAAATGTTTTTTATGGAAAACACACAAAAACCCAGAGCATCAAAATGTTGCAAACAGTTGTCAACTATTTATCCGTCAAATGAAAACTAATAATTGTATGCTGTTCTAGCTCAATTTAGTACTTGGGCATTTTGTGTGAACTGATTTAGGAATTAATAATTACCGAAATGTATTACATTTTTATTAAGAGACCTGTTTTTTAATAAATAATCACACAAAAATACCTGGCATCAACTTGATGCCACAAATAGATAAAAATGATGCGACATTTTGATTTCCATTTATGATAAGCTAAATTCAAATTTCATGATCAATTATCTGTCGTATGATTTCAACTACTAAGCACATTAGGAGATTATTTAGTTCTCTGACATGATTGCTAATCAATAAAATCGGTTGAAATTAGATTGTTGATCAGATTAAACAGAAAAATTAATGACTCATTTTTGTTTATTAAGCTTTATGAACATCAAGGTTGTGAATGTTTGTTTTTTAAATATCATTAAATCTCAATCACGGATCGATTATTGATTTGCAGAACTTGAATGTGGAAAAAATCAATATTTCTAAAACACAGACAACTGGAGGATATTCAGAACCAAAATGGAGTTATCCTGACAATTTTTCGAAGGTCTTCTAATTAAGAAGTAAGCCTATTAGCCTAGGCATTGAAAATTTATTTTCTTTTAAGGAAGTTGTGCTGATAACTGAAACATAAATTTCGCTGATGTTTTTCCGTATCTCTCTTCATTCTAAAAAAATACCCTGGCATTCTAGATTTCCCAAATACATTCTCCTCAAGGAAGGTGTATTCATAAACCAAAATTTGAGTCATCCTGATCATTGATCTAAACTATTGTAATCCTAAGAAGAAAATCTGGTTTAGATGTGCAAAATATATCTCACCCAAGGAAGACGTGTTCAGAATAGATATTTTAGATTCTTGGACATTTCCTTCAAGGTCTTGTCATCCTAAGAAGTAACCCTGCTAGTCCAGTTATCCAGAATCAAAAATCGCTAAAGAAGCTATAATCAGGATTTAAATTTAAGATTCCTGGACTATGTTTTGAAGGTTTTGTCATATTGACCGTTTTCATAACTGAAATTTAAATCTCCCTGATGGTTTTTCCAATTGCTCGTAGTTCTAGGAAGTAATCCCAGGTATTTAAGACTATCGACATGCACCTTTCTAGACAAAGGTGCGTTGACAATTGAAATTTAAGTAACTTAATTCATTTTTAATGGTATCTTCATTCTTACAATCAAATCTGTTAATCCAGGTGTAAAGAATACATATTTGTTGATGACGTCTTGTTCAGAACAGAAACTTATCATTTCACGACCATTTTTCCAAGGTCTCGTCGTTCTTAGAACTAAACATGGTATTCCATGTATTTAAAATACATTTTCAAGGAAGTTGCATTCAGAAAATAAATGTAAGTCACACTGATCATTTTTCCAGGGACAGGTCATTTTCAGAAGTAAGTCTGATGCTCCAAGTGTTCAAAATACGTCTTCCTCGAGGAAGTTGTGTTGATCAATGAAGTTTGAAACACTTTGATGGGTTTTCGATGGTCTAGTCATTTTGAGAAGAAGCACTGGTGGTCTGGGTGTTTAAAATACATCTTCCTCGAGAAGGTTGTGTTCGGAAAACCTGGACTACCAACCTTGAATGTTTATAGAGAAAGATGTATTTTGAAAACCTAGACTATAACGTTTACTTCCTAAAACGAGTAATTATGGATATCTAGATTACCAGATTTATTTCCGAGAATGATTAAATCTTCCAAAACCCATAAGGGTTTTTTAAATTTTAATTATGAACACAATCTCCTCGAGGAAGTTGTCTTCTGAACACGTGGACACCATCAATCATTTTTCACCAACAATATCAATAATTTTTAAATAATTTTAATATTTATTTTTCAGTTCTGAATAAATCTTAGTATTAGAAATAAAATGTTAAAAAAACAGCTGCCTATTGCATTAGAACTTCGCAAAATCACTTATATCAGTTTGCATTGCATTCTGATGTTTGACTCTGAAGTAGTGCTCTTCAATTTTTATTGATCCTTTAAAGCGAATAATATCAAGATGAAATCCTAGATGAAAATAGATTTTGTGACGAAAGAGTGTATAAATACATTATTTTCAGATTGACGTTAGTTCTGAATAACATTCGCATTTCGTAATTTCATTGTCTTACTGTTGTATCAACAAATGTCATCATTTATTAGCCGGGAACTAAAAAGGTAATGTTTTAGAGCTTCTTACTATTTGCTGATGACGCTGTGTACCACATTTTTCAGTGTTTAAGATTATTAAAATGATTAAAAAATTTACTGTATATAACGACTACGAAAGAAAAAAATTTTCCTAAATGTTCTTTACATTTGAAATTTAATGGTTTCAAAGAAAAGAATTTAACCACATTTTTCATGCGTCAATTATTTGAAACTTTTTGTAAATTTTATTTAGAATCGTCAATATTAGGTAAATCGAATTGCAAATTAGAATTTCTTCTGAAAATTACCTATACAATACAAGTGACTAATGACTTTTTGAATATTACTCCCATTAGTCTGTTTTCATAGTGTCGAAAAGAAAAAACGTCAAATATGAAAAATTAGGTATTGCGAGTTTCTGGCGCAAACTGTGATTCTTTCCCAGTTTTTTTTAACAAATAGTTTTATAATAGATAAAATATTACATTCTACTGATAGCTAAATATTTACAGAAATAGTTTAAAAAATTTATTTTTTAAATAAATGTTCTCTTAGAATATAATTTGAAAGTCACGGTTTTTCCCGAATTTTTAGTCATTTTTAACGTTTTGATGAGGGCGAGATCACAGTTAACTGTAGTTAACAAAAATAATTCCTTAAACAATTTATTATAATTTGGAATAATATTCCCTTTGATTAATGCTGGAAAGTTTCGGGTTTTTCTGATATAATTATAAATATTAATTTGATCAAATTGTTATTGTTTTTAACTATTATTTTCTCTAAAAATGCTAGAACGTTGCGATTTTTTATAAAATTTTCATTCAAATTGAAATAATAATAATTGTAATTGAATGGAAATAATTATGTTAGAAAATTGTTATTGTTCATAACTGTCTTCTAAAATATATTAATGTTGGGTAGTTGTGAGTTTTTCTTTATTCCACTTATTAATTGTTGTGAAGTAGGAATTAATTTAATTTAACAAAAATAATTGTTCATGAAATTTATTAATATTTTCAACAATATTCTCTATAAATAATGCTAAAAAATTACGATTTTTCCTAAAATAGTTAACTTTTTGTCCACCTTTCGGTTATAGCGATGTAATAAATAGCTCAATTTAACAAACATAAATGTTGTAACAAATTTTTAATTGTAAATAAGTCTCTTCTCTTAAATAATTACTAGAAATTTAATGTATTTTTTTTTTTAAATATATTACTTGGCTTTGGCTTCATTTTTGGCATAATTTTTTTAGCAATACCTGTTTTCTGAAATTAAACAAATATTTAAAATGCTCCATAAGTTTTCTATATATAAATTAATATAAATTTTGATATTTATCATTTGTTCATAACTAAACAGTCAAAGAAAATGCTGAATATTTCAGACAAAACTGAACGTTTCTAGCATTAATTCTAATAAAATATAGTTAAAAACGATTAGAAATACTTTAAACAATTTTTTTGACTTGCATTCATTTTTATCCAATTAAGTAAGAAAAAGAAAAAATGTTTAAATTTTCAGAAAACCGCAATTATCTAGCATTAGTAAAGGAAGGTAGTAATAAACTATAATAATTTATCTAAACAATTATTTTTAATATATTCTATACATTTTTACCTTAACCCAAGAGGTTCAATGAAGCGTCAAGCTCCTCACATTTTAATGAACTTTAATTTCAATTAAAATTTCAATCAGACCAAAATTGAAGGCTCTGGACCCTTTTAGACGAAAAAAGTGCATTTCCTCCCTTTGTATGTCAGTCGTCCTAGCGTTCTTGCAAAACAAACCCAACTCTGTTTTTTCAATTTTCTTTTATCTGATAGATCTAAAAATAATATTAATGATCACAAATTCAGAGAGGTAATTAATTCAGCACATTGAAAAAGTGGTCAACTGCTCATCATGAGTCGAAACAGCGAAACTTTTTCGAGATCCAAACTTCCAAATTTGGTCAAGAGTAGGTTGAAAATGGTACAAAATAAAATTTTCTTTACTCTATTATAATAAGCACAGTAAAAGAAACAGAAAATATGATAAATTTGTCTCGAATCCAGTAACTTTTTTATTTTTGCATCCACATTCAAAAATTAGAATCGTATTATTTCTTTCAAGACTATTTCAAGGAAATTCGAGATTTCCTTGAAACATGTTCAGGTGAACTCAAAACCTCATGGAGTTCAAGAATATGAAATAAAAATGTTTGAGATTCTCGACTCGAGATCTAATCTTTAATCTATATCGGTCACGTAATTTAAGTATGGCCCCTTATTCTTTTAAACATGGCCCCCTTTTCTCTATTCTCAATTTTCGAAGTATCAATGAATCTGAATATGTGTCATTCAACAAGGAAATATAGGGTAATGCAACCAAGTACCAGACATCTGGTACCAGAGATGGACTAGAATTCACCAATTAGTTCGGTTGAAGATTTGAAGGATTTCTAGCGATTTAAAAGAATTTTAACTATCGAGACAGTTTCAAGAAAATCTCGAATTTTCTCGAAACTGTTTCAAGTGCATCACTAGTTAATGGAAATTTTTTCACTACTTGTCTCTTTCTGAATGAAAAATTGATGTCCAGTATCGCAAAAAACCATAAAAATAATTAAACCAGAATTAACTGACGACACTATTAACAAAGAAACTCCTTTGATTTCGGTAGGTGATCTCTCGTGCTCTGTTAACTCTCAGTCCGGAACAAAGCCTCAAAGAGACTTCAAGCCCGTCAATAACTCTGAAGAAGGAAATCAGAACCTGGAAAAAGCTTCGCTGAAGCCATAGGAAAGACTGATATAATTAATTATAACAAAGCGAAGCGTGTTTGATGCCTGAGAAACGATAGAAGCTCGATTGATTGGTTAATTTAAAGGGCAGCAAAGGATGAGAGGGAGGAAAATGGGAATTTCTGACATTTGCCTGTTGGTCCTGAAGCGTGTTTGAAGGGTAAACGAAGGGCCGGGGAGTTGGGGTAGTGCCGAAGCAGAGCTGAGATTGGCTCTGTTCGCGGTTCTGTTGTGCTGCCTTTCGTTCGCGTCGACACTCCGACAGCTCTTTCATCTACGGATGATTACGGACTTCCCGCCACTGCTGCCCCAGCCACCCTCCTCCTCATTCCATGATTTCTTCGCCTCTAAACAGCCCGGAAAACCCAACTGGAAATTACTTACCTTTAGATGGAAAATAATTAATGCAGTCCCCACTAAAACCTCACTCCTAGCTCGTTCCGCACAGTGGGGAAAAAAAACGTCCCTGGATAACTTGATTTTCAGAAGACAATCAGTATTCCATTTCTACTTTTTTTAAATTGAAATCTAATCAAATTTGGCATCGAAATTTCATGAGCGATTTTTAAATTTTTGTTAATTTTTTTGTCTGTTTGATAAACAAAAAATAAATTTGTATCTAAAGAAGATTCCAATTCACTTTCCAACACCAAAATACAAATATTCAAGAACAAGTTTTTTCTGATAAATTGTCGAATTTTTAATAAAAAAGTAGGGATTTGAACTAAGTTGTTAGTTTCAATCAAGCATATGCATTTTTAGCCAAAAATCAAGAAAATTGTACTATAACAGGTGAGTTTTTTAATCAAAAAGATCAATTTTGAGGAAAAAAATATTTCATCCAAAAAATTTTTGAGTTGACTTATGAGCAAAAAAATATAAATTTTAAACAAACTCATTTCGAGCAGCTGACTACTTTTTTAATATGGTGGATTCATACAAAAATAACTTCTCTGAATTTTAATCGTTATTATTATTTGTAGTTTTATCAAAGAACATCTCTTAATTAAGCACTATCTTATCAAAAAATTTTATTTTTTACTTTTTTACAGAATACATTTTTCTAGGAAAAAAATAATTGTTGCTTGAAAAAAATGATATTGCGCAAAAAAATATTTTTTAAGTCTACCTAAGCTTAGTTCGCTCTTAAAAAAATAATTTCCTTGTTATTACAAATACTTAGATCGTTCAGCAAAAGCATTGTGTAAAATTGGCAATATATTTTTCAAATCTTAGAGATCGTTGAGTTAAGCTAAAAAAAAGATTTGTTTCTTTTAACCAAGTAAACATGTTCAATGTATAAACAAATTTTTTTTCAACGAAACATTTTTTGGTTGGTTCAAAACAAAATGAAACAAAATAATTTGGCCGCAAGAAAATGGTTTTGCTGCTTATAAAGTAACAAAAAAAACGGTTTTCATTAAAAAGAATTCAGTTGACTCATCCGCAAAAAAATAGAAATTTAAAAAAAAAAGTTAATGTTCTAAGGAAAAATTTAAATTTTGTCTCACAAAGACTGTTTTTAACGAAGTAGTTGAATTTGCTACCAAGAAGAATTTTTGTTAAGAAAATTTTTAATTTTCTTAGCAAATAATAACATTTATAACAAGTTTGTAAAAAATTGTAACAAATTGTCTCGACCCCACCCCCTTGAAATGTTGCAAATTTTAAGCACGGTTTTTTACTTAAAGATACCTTAAAATCTTCTTTTTTTATTTCACTGTTTGCAGTAGCTTCTTTTATAATAATTATCATTAAAAGTACCCTAGGAACTGCTGATAAGTCCACTGAAGTATGTTTTGGACTGAAACTATTTTTTCACTAAAAATCTGTCTTTTTGATTTTAATCTTTCATCTCTTTTATAGTAGAAATATTGTATCTTCCGTAAATAAAATGCAACAATTTCATTAAGAAGATATTCTTCGTATTTGAAAATTCTGCAGTTTTTTGAAAATTTAACTATTTCGTCGAAAATTTAGTTTTTGTTTAAATTTAATATTTTTATGATGAAAAAAGAACTGGAATCTTTTCTGGAACAAAATTCAACCATTGTTTTAAACATTTGTTTTGTTTGAGAAAATGAAAGTTTATCTGTTTTAGGAAAAATTTAATCTTTCTTAGATAAAAATGCAACTATTCGGTAGGGTAAAAAATTTTTGTGAAACATTCATCCTTTGTGGTTAAAAAAATGCATACTTATATTATAATCTTGAAATGTCAACTGGAATCTTTTTTGGATCAAAATTCAACTATTTTTTTAATATTCTTTTTTTTAATCTGTTTTAAGAGAAATCGCATTTTTAAAATAAAAATACAATTATTTGGTAGAACTCAACAATTATGTTAAAATCTCATCCTTTTTGGTTAAGAATTCGTCTTTTTGGAATAGAAATGCAACTGAAATCTTTTTTAATAGTTAATTCAACTATTTATATATTTTTATATATTTTTAGTTGAAAATGCATTTCTTTGGTAGCAAGTTGAACTATTTTATTGATAATTAATTTTTTTAAATTAAAAATTCACCCACTTAAGTAAAAGTTATCTACATTCTTGAAATTTTATTTCTTTAATGAAAGGCTTATGTGTTTGGTGGAAAATTTTAGAGTTTTAATGGACAAGACTAGTTTTTTTGTGTATGAAATTTATTGTTTCACTGAAACTATGACTTTTCCATATTTTTAAAATTGCTCTTTTATACCTGACATTCTCCTTTTTTGATGAAAAAAAAATTTCTGTGCTTGAAAATTCATTTTTGTTGGTCAAACATGCATCAGTTTCGTTAAAAAAAAATTTTATTTTATTTTTTTGCTGAAAAGTCTTATTTTTTGTTTGAGAATTAAAATTTTTGAGAGAAAATTTGTTTTTTAACCTGGAGGTTCAATAATTTAGGTAAACTTTTCTTTTTTAATTTTCATTTTTTTCCCCTAAAATAGAATCGATGGCACTTTTTAGTCAAAAATTTATCTTTTAAGGTTAAAAAACAAATTAAAATTAAAAGAAAATGAAAAATTAATTATGGAAGAATCAGTGAATTTTTAAAGTGAAGTTCTCTGTAAAGGCTGGTAACTTAAGTACGGCCCCTTCCTTTTTTCTGTATTTTCTATTTTCAAGGTATCAATGAATCTGACTATATGTATCATTCGACAAGGAATAGTAGGCTAACGGAACCAATTACTATTAATACCAGAGGTCGAAGATATCCTTTCTATTTCAATTATTTTTTCACGTGAGCCTAATTTAGTGGATTAAGAAGCATAACAGTCCCTTATTGAATGATTTCTGCTAATAAACAACAAAATTAGGTTTGCGAAGTTTAAGGAAATCAACTCTTTCCTCAGCAAGTGCTTCCCTCTCAGTAACTGGTCCCGCTAAGCTACAAAAGCGCTCTCTATATAGAGCCCAGATTTAAGTATGATTCCCCATAAAAATTCTGAAAAAGATACTTACATCTGTTTTCACAAAACCCCCAAAATATCCACTAAGCTACAATCGACAAAGTTGTACTCACCCTTGTTGGATGCCACACATGTTATTATCAATTTCTCAGGTTAGGAAGGTACTGAAAGGACTTGAAGATGGGTGGATATGCATGGTTTAACTGACCAAAGTCGTGAACGAGATTCTAATTATTCAGGAACCGTCGGCTTTCAGAGAAGACTGCACAAGAGGAAGAGGCTAGCACCTGCTAATAATGGCCGTCCAGGTTGCGGTTGCCGTAGGTAGTGGCGTAGCCAAGAGAGTCGGATAATCCCTGTGAAGCTCACCCTTGCAGGAAGGCGAAGTTGAGGGTGACAGCTAGGATACTCCACAGTGCTTCAAACGGAATCATCAAAGCCTCATCGAGTAATAGAAAGAGCATAATCCCTCCCTTCCACCTTCTCTAACCACCACCTATACATACATATACATTTATCTTATCCTATTTTGCAACGTTTCATAGTTTACCTGACTCGACAGTTCACCATCTCTTCAGATAGAATTAGAAAACGAAGAGATATCTTAACAAAATTCTATTTTAATTATTAACAGTAATCATTATCGAATGCTGATCTTAAGGTCATGTGACGAGTGGGTCACGTGACCAGATTCCTACCTTACCAAAGCTTTTTTAATTTCCTAACTTATTTTCACACAAATTTCCACATCAAGTTGAAAACTCGGGAGATTAAATAAGGAGTACCAAGAAAGGCCGGTCTGGTCCCGAATTTTTATGATGATGGAAAAAGTCTTTTTGTGAATAAGTTTTTTTTGTTGCTTTTTTCATAATTATTAAAATTTAAAACCAGAACCATCTTTTTTAGTGCTTTTATTTATTATAGCAAATTTTCAACTCAATGTGTCGCTTTGTGTCAAAATAAGTTAGGAAATAAAAAAAGTTTCGGTAAGGTAGGAATCTGGTCACATGACCCACTCGTCACATGGCCTTGAGAAGCAAAAGAATTTTCTTTCCCTGGCTTCTTCTGTAGAATTTAAGTAGCTGAACTATTTTTCTAAATTCTTTGAGAATTAGAATCAGTTTCAAAGCAAAGATATTTTAAAAAACAAAATTTTCGCATTCTTAACGACGCATTCGACGCCTACGAGGCCGGACTAAAGCTTTACTTTTTACTCCCTAGGTAGTAAAAAGTGTCCTCAGAGGTGGATAATGGAAATTATACATATATAGGAGCTCGAATTTTCTGATAATCAGTCCACTCACCGTAAGAACTCTATGGAAATTTTGTTTTCAGATAATAGAATTTTGCAGTTATTTATGGAAAGTTACTATATATAATTCATCAAATTACAGTAAATTACATGAAATTTCCGGATATTTCTGAACTTTTCCGGAAATTATTGGAAATTTTTAAATTTAATTTTGGATAATTTATTTTAACTCACCACAGCTTAGCTGTACTATTATCCTAAATACCAGCAAATTTCATAAAGTTCCGGAAATTTATGAAAATGTTTAAAATTGACTTTTAGATAACTTGTGGTGAGTTGCCATATTTATCTGTAAAATTACAATAAATTACCAAAAATTTCAATCAATTTCAGAAAATGAATAGAGATTTTTCAATTGATTTTTGGGCAATTTATGGTAAGTTACAATACATTACCTGTAATATTGCCATAAATTGCCAAAAAATGTAATAAATTTTTGGAAATTTATAAAAAATTAAAAATTAAATTTTTGGTAATTTATGGTAATTAACCACGTATGCCTTTAAAATTACTATACATTAGCAAAAATTTCCATACATTTCCGGAAATGTACAAAAAAGTTTAAAATGTGGCTGTCGATAATTTTCAATTTATGCTGAGTTATAATATTTAACTTTAAAAGAACAATAAATTACCGAAAGTTTTCTTAAATTTTCCGAAATCTATAGACGTTTTTGAATTGAATTTTGGGAAATTTATGGTTAGTTGCCATAACTAACTGTAAAATTACCATAAATTACCGAAAATTTTCATAAATTTCTGGAAATTGATTAACATATTTAAATTTAATTTTTTACAATTCATGGTAAGTTACAAAAAATTACCTGTAATATTGCCGTAAATTACAAAAAACTTTCATACATTTCCGGTAACTGATAAAAATGTTCAAAATTGAATTCTGAATAATTTGTGGTAATTTACCATATTTAGCTGTCAAATTACGATAAATTACCGAAAATGTTCGGAAATTTATAGACATTTTTAAATTGAAGTTAGGATAATTGAGCATAAATTACCTGTAATATTACCATAACTTACCAGAAAATTTCATAAATTTCCTCAAATTTATAAAAATGTTTAAAACTGAATCTTAGGTAATTTATGATTGTAGATGAGTATTAGAATATTCTCGAATTTTATTTGCTTTGAAAATTTAATGAGCATTTATCAGCATTTTGATTTAAAATTTAAAAATTTTTTTTTGCTATTTTTATTAATAATAATTAAATTATTTAAATTTCGTGCGAAAATGTGTCGCTTTAAATTGGAAAGAGCGATTAATGTAAATGTTAAAAAAAGTCAATTTATGTAATAGTGTACTTATTATTCGCATTAAAAAGTGCCTCATTCAGGGTTGCTACAATATCCCAATTTCTAAATTATACTACGTATAAAACCAAGCATACACCTGGAAGATTAATAATATTAATTCCAAACAAAGTTTTCTCCAAAATACATTTTAGATCATTTTAAGCTGAGTTTTTAAACCGAAATATGAATTTTTAACCAAATATTTAATTGCATTTTAACAAGAAAGATTAATTTTCTACCAAAATTAGAACAGTTAAAATGTTAGAAAAATAAATGTTTCAGCAAAAAAATAAATAAAAAAATCGTTTTCTTACAAAAGAAACACATTTCTTAATAAAAATAGAAGAATCAAATTTTCAGTTAAAATAACAAATTTTTAACCAAAAGATGAATTCTCAACAAAATAATTTAATTTTAAATCCAAAAGATCAATTTTCTACCGAAAAAAATACAGTTTCAATCAAATATAAAAATTTTCAACAAAAAGTATAGATGGAATGAATGGAATAATAACATCTTCAGTTTGAAAAAAAAATAATTTAAAAATAGAATGAAACATATTTTCAGCAAAAAAAAATAGAGCAGTTGAAGTTCCTACAAAACAGAACATTTTTTAACGAAAAAGATCAAATTTCTACCAAAAAGGTCAGTTTTCCGCCAAAAATGGAATTTTGCTGAAGCGATGAATTTTTAACTGCAAAAAATAATTATTTCAACCAAATACATGAATTTGCAACCAAGAATGAAAAAATTTAATTTTCGGTAAGAATCCTAATTTACAATAAAATCCAAAAAAATTCAACGAAATAGTATATTTTTCAACAAAGAAGATCAAATTTTTATCGAAATAGACCAAAAAGACAAATTTTTAACACAGTAAATGAATTTTCAACCTAATATTTAAATTTATAAATAAGTTTTCTACCAACAAGAGAAATTTGTTGCCAAGAAGTTTAAATATTTTCCCGCAATTTAAAATTTTCAATAGGATGCAGGAATTTTAAATCAAATATTTGGATTTTTAACTTAAAAAAATAAATTTTGAACAAAACATGTACAAGTTAAATTTTCATTAAAAAAATTATTTTCCAACAAAATAATTAAATTTTTGAACAAAAGAAGTTTTCTACTAAAATAATGAATCATCAACAAAATTAACGAATTTTTAACAAATTATTCCCACTTCCAACTAAGTAGTTTTATTTTCAACCAAAAGGAAAGAATTCTCAACGAAATTTTTTTTTTATATCTCCACCTAAAAGAATTTTGCTTTATAATAAAAATAGTTACATTTATCCAATGAAAAGAGATGAATTTTCAACAAAATAGTTTGAATCCAATGAAAGTAACTTCAACTTTAGTTTTTCGAAAATCACCTTAATCTGTCTGGTTTTTTTGACATTCCCTGACTTTATGGAATTACCTGATTTGTAGAAGCTGTGTAATTAAAAAAAAAAGTATATGTTTATTTTACTCTAGAGTGTTTTTGTAAAAATATATGTAAGAATTATGATATATATTTGTTTAAACAATTAATGATTTAAATTCTCCTAAATGCTCTATAAATGCTTTTCTCAAATTTAAATGCTGAGCATATTCTCGAGAGCATTTTCACATAACAAAAAGAACATCAAAATAACAATCCAAATTTTTATTTTAATCAATCATTTCATATAGTGATTTTTTGAGAAAGGAAATTTTTTATTAACATTTTTATTTTTCAACCTTTGATAACAAAAAGACATCACTATTATATAGAAAATTTCATTTTTGTTGCATATATACGTGCTGAAGCTTTGAATTTGAAATATCCTGGAAGAAAATTTCAGAGGTTGAATTTATAACATATCTGAAACATATCAAACTGAAAATAAAGTTTCCAGCATATTGGTCTAAAGAAATCAATTTCCTTATTTTTTTTTTATTTTTTACCGCTGATGACAAAAAAATGTATTTTTTAATCTATATCGAAATGCTAAATTCTATAATTTGGGCAATTTATCTCAAAGGAAAGATTCCAGCATTGTGATGTAAAAAATTTAATTTTCTCATTTTAAACGTCATTTTTAATATTAGCTTGCCAATATTTTGGATTTAATCACATTGTAATCATTTTTTGATAAGACGCCTAGTTTTTGTTTTAATCGTGAAAAATAAGTTATAAATAAAAAATTTGTGGAAACAAGACAAGTAAAAAAAAACTGATAGACACAAGTTGTTAACCTAAAACAGCAATACATTTTATTTTTTTATTATTTTTTGATAGAAGGCGAATTTTTTATTTTCCCTGAAACATAGCATTATTAATAACAAATAAATATTTGATGAAACGACACAAGCTACAAAAAACAAATCAATAGGAAAAAGTTATTTAGTCCAAAAATAAGTACAAAAATTATGAATGATTATTTTTGATAAATTGTGTAGTTTTTGTTTTAATCGTGGAAAATAACATTGCCATTAAAAAAAATGTTTAGGAAAAAAGACACAAGGTATGAAACGAATTAATAAAAAAAATCAGCCAAAAAAGATCGACAAATTTGTTATTAATTATTTTCTCAACTGTCAAGTGTTTTGAATTCTGTAGAATTCTCTTGATTTCTTAGACTTTACACATAATCTTTTGAATTCTTTGAAAGATTTAAAAGATTTCTCTTGAAATATTTAGGATGTAACTTGATTTTTTTTAATTTCCTGAATTCTTTTTAGCTATTTCTAAATTCAGCAACTTTGGATGACGGATTAACAGCCACTGGATTAGGATCCACATATATATTTAATTTTGCAGAATAAGAATTTTAATTCTTTGGAATCTTTTAAATTATTATTTCCAAACTCATCAACTGTGATCGCTGGTGAGCTACTAGTGAACAAAACAATTTTACAGAATTCACAAGACTTGATAGGGTTTAATTATAATTCAACGTGAACTCTAAATTTTAGAAGAATTCAAAAGTTTCAAAAAATTTAAAAGATTTCAATTGCACTTAACGAATTCTGTAGAATTCGCAGAATTAAAAAAAAAAGGTGAATTTAGACGACCAAGAAGTTAGCTATGCATATAGATTTGACATTTCGACCATGAATAAAAAATGCAATAATTGACGTAGCCAAAAAGAAAAAAAAACAACGAAATCGCTTGAGCCAAATCTCTAGGTTTTTTCACTGTTCAATTTAAGTCAATCTTTAAACAATTACTTTGTCAATTAACAGTCAAACTTTATTATAAAAAGAAGTCGTACAGAAAAATTGAAGATAGTTCTGGATTCATCTCGGTAATATCTCCAGGTTCTTTTTTCATATTTTTCTTAAATTATTATATAAACAATCATATTGTTTATAATTTTTAGGAATTTATTTAACAATTTTGTTAAACAATTTAGAGTTAGTAAGTGAAACACAACATACCTTGACGTATCATTAATAAAAAAAATGGTAAACAAAGCAAAAAAATTAGTTTAAGCATTGTTTTTGCCCACTTCACGCACACACATTTACGATATTCAATGGCGCATATAGATTTGATTATTCAACCTTTATTATAAAATAAGCTAAAAGTCATATAGAAAAAGTAAAGATAATTCTTAATACCACTCGGCATTATCTACAGATAGTTTTTAAATTTTCTATAAATATAAATTAATTATTTAAACAATTATATTGTTCATAATATTTGGGAATTTATCTAACAATTTTGGTAAACAATTTAGAGTTAATAAGTGAAAAATAACATACCTTAACGTATCATAAATACAAAAATTTCAAACAATGCAAGAAAGTTAGTTTAACATTGTTTTGCCCCCTTCACGCACATACCCTTACAATATCCCATGGCGCATATAGATTTGACTATACAACCTTTAATATAAAAAAAACAAAAAGTGGTATAGAAAAAGTGAAGATAGTTCTAGACACACCTCGGCAATATCCCAGGTGTTTTTTTTCTTCATTTTTCAAATCTAAATTAATTATTTGCACAATTATATTGTTTATAATTTTCAGGAATTTATTAAACAATTTTGGTAAAAAAGTCAGAGTTAATAAGTGAACCATAACATACCTTGACGTATCATGAATAAAAAAATTTAAACAATGCAAAAAAGTTACTTTAAACATTCTTTTGGCCTCCTTCACACACATACCTTTACAATATCCCATAGGTGTGATTATTCAACCTTTGTGGGCAAAAACAATTTTTGAACTAACTTTTTTGCATTTTTTAAAATTTTGTATATTCATGCTACGATTATTATTGCATTTTTTATTCAAGGTACGAAATTTAAAATCTATATGCATAGCTAACATTTAGGTCGTCAATTTAGTAGCAGTGCATCTGTCGACCAAAGTTGCTGAATTATATAAAAGTATTCATTTGATACAATAAAGTTTAAAGCTAAGTAGAAAAGTTTGCTCCTTAGACAAAATTGAGTGCGAAGCACGAGTAGCTGGATGAAAATATGTTCGTTAAAGCCCAAAGAGCTTTAACAAAAGAGAATTCACTGCATCAAATTACAGTTGTCTGTGCAGTCAATCGCCTAAGGCACGTTAAATATAATCAGTCAAATTCATCTCAGTCTTAAAAGCAAATTAACAAACATAGATATAATTTATTTCATGTATTTTTGTTAAATATATTAATTCAATAAATTATTTAACCCATTAAAAAATGTTATACTCTTAATATTTAAACATTGCTTATTATTAATTTCATTTTTTTTCAATTCCCAATATTAGAAAATATCAATCTAGGGACGCATTTACTGCTTTTATTCTAAACAATCTGAGTATCATCATTTCGGGCTTTAAAATGCATAAATGATCAGTTTTGTAAATTACGCAAGATTTACAAACTTTTCATAAGAGTTCGCTTTCTTATGCAGGATCCAATAACGAAGGGAGACTTCGATATCTTTACTCTCGCCAAATGGTACGTGCAGAGTGGTATATATATGTGTGTTTTTTCGTATAGATGTACATTATTTAATAAAAATGTTATTGTGGTAAGGCAGCGAGGCACGACTGGTGCAATAACAGAAGACGAAAGTATAAGAAAGGGGGGGGGGGGGGGGGGGGGGGGGGGGGGGGTGGACAAACAGAGGAGCACATATTGGGTCCGTCTGAACAATTCCGCCAACCCCTCACTCTGTTTTTCCTTGCCATCTTTTCATCTGGGGTGTGCCTTCTCATTCCAACAATCTTTGACTGTGTACATTTCTATATCTGCAGCGTGGCACATCAAGGCGATTCAGCGTTTATTTTGCCAATTTTCAGAACTCTCAAAAACATTCCATAAAACCTAATTTTTACTATAATTGAAAATTTAAAATCTGTATTGCTTGTTATTACACAATAATGCGCATTAGTACGCAATAATGCGCATTATTGTGCAATAATACGCATTAATAATCAATAATGCGCGTTATTACGCAATACGAACGTTTCATTTAAATTAGAAGCATGGGAATTCTGGATTAATGTTAAAAATCTCAACAATGGAATTCACTTCAACAGTAGAATAGGTCAGTATCAGGAGAAGAATCTTTTAAAATTTTATTGTTTATAATTATAATTTAAGTTAATGGTTTATTTAAGCATCAGTCAAAGTAAACTTTAAACCATACTCGAACTCAAAAGTCATAAATTAAACCAAACTTCTAAAGTCTTTTATTTTCTTAACAATTATTATTGTTACATACAATGAATAGAGTTCTCGAAATATAAAAATAGAACACATCAGTAATTTTATTACAATTGATTAAATTAAATTAAATTAATATTTCTTCCTAGAAAAAAACAGTTTTCTTAATTAATCTTCTGGGAAGAATTTTTGAAAGTTAGTTAATAATAATTTTTGATCAAGATTCTACGTTATACAAAATATTAAATGATATTTACATTGTCAAAATAATAATGTTTAAACAAATAATTAGTGGTGCAAAAAAACTTCCGTGGACAATTAGATTTTCCGAAAGCAATTATCAAGCGATTTAAACGTCTTTCTTAACTGAAATGCATTAAAATTCAGCATCAAAAGGTCATTGCTTGTTTTTTAAAACAAGTGGATAATCATTTCTCTATTTAAAAAAATATTTGGCTTTGGAAGTAAACTGTTTTTTAACAAATACTTGTATTCATTCAAAATACCTAGAAAACATCAAGAAACTATCCAAAAAAGATACGCTATAGCAACAAAAATGTGTAAAAATATCTTTAAATTGTTAGAAAAAATTAAGATTTGTTTTTTTTAACAACAATAATTAAAACACATTTTTATCATTTTGTACATATATTTATAAACAAAATTTGATTCTTTGCCAAAGTTAAAGCCAATTATTAAGTAATGATTTCTTTCTATGATTCGCCACATTGGTAATTGTTTAAATAAACTTAAACTACAAACGCAATATTCGGCACCTTTTCAACATTTAAACTTTGTTCTTTCAACTTAATCAACTGCTAATAACACACGTTCTACCTTCCTTAAACAATTCGATGATAATCCACTATTGTTATTGTTTTTAATAATAAAATTAACGTACCTTCACATAGTGTGAATGAAAACGTCATTTTTAGCGTAAAAATAAAATAGGCGAGACAAACTTGTTTGTACCATTTTTAGTGATAATAAAAGTAAATGATCGTTAACAAAGTGACTAAAAAAAAATCAACAAAATTTAGTATTAACGGTTGATTACGTTAAAAGAACAAAGCTTAAATGCAGAAAAAGTGGCGTGATAGTGAATTTTATTAATTAAATTTTTGTAAACAATGATAAAATAATATTGGTTTAAAGGAAACAGTTATCGCTAAATAACTGACTGTCAATTCCGTGAAAAGGCGGAATTTTATTTGCAAATTAATATAATGATAAATTTCTCTTTCAAAAATTTTTAATAAGATTAAAAATTATCAGTTTATAAAAATGACCCTTAAAATTTGGAAGCTAATAATAATTCATTAAAAAAAAAGGGATCAACGGTCGATAATTATTGTCAGTTGATTTCATTAGAAGAACCAAGTTTGTACGTCCAAAAGCAACTAAATAGTGCATTTGTTAATTAATATTGTTGAAGAAATTATTATTTTTTATCAGGAAGCAAAATATCATACTTAGGTTTCATTAACAAGTTATATGTAATCAGCTCCATAGAGAAAATTGATTTATTCCATTATAAACACCCAAAGTGAATTTTTATCTTAGCATTAATATTTATTAACATTCATTATTTCAACTATAAAAATCTTTTGGATATTAGATTGTTCACAAGTGCGAATTAGAGTTCTTCAAAGAACAGTACTCTGCTAAAGTCAAAATTATTTAATTATTTTTTATTAAATATAAAAATAATAAAAATATTTTTCTAAACTTGGCCAATCCAATTTGGTGCAGTATTTTTTTGAATTTCATTAAAAAGGAAAAAAAACGTTAAGAGCAATTTGTTTATAAAAATTACAACTTTGATGTAATATTTACATCAAATATTAAAGTTAACTAGCCTATAAGAAGCTGTAATGAGAAACATAATCTGGTTCTTAAAAGAAATGTTTCTTTGTGCCCTTTGTTTATACTATTTGTTATTAGGAACAATAATTAGTAAAGCTAACAATTTTTTCCACAATAATAATGCTGAGGTAATATTAAAACATTTATAGTAGAGAAAGCAACTCAATTGAGTAAAAACCATTTGCGATTGCATATTTGTTTAATAAATTGTGCATAGCGATTTTTGATCCAATTATTAGTTAAAAATCTTAACTAAATATCAGTAACAACTTCGTTTTCATAAAATTGATTTAAAAAAACGCAAATTTTTACGAAAAAACGTTTCTTTCGGCAATAGTTAAATAAATTTGTTATAAAAAATGTAATATATGCACTGTTAAAAAATATTAATCTTTTGTAAATCATAAATAACACAGGCACACAAAAAAAGTCAAAGTCCACGGAGGCGACCTTTGGGGTTTTATGTTTTTTGGGTCGCTTATTCAGAATCTTTTGTCAGTTTTTTCAGATCAGATCGCTTTCAAGGTCATTTGAAGGTCAAATGAAGAAAATATTGCTGAAAAAATATGAAAAAATTCAGACATAGGTTTTTTAGCATGCTGAATCCGAATCCGGTGTCAGTTGACCTTCATCAGTTCAATATCAAGGTCATTTCAAGTGCAAACCAACAGGAAGTGCAATTTGTATGACATCAGACACCCCATTTTTCCAAAGTTCTTAATCATTTCGGCTACTATAACTTAATAATTTTCACTTCTTTTATTTCCTAAAAAGTTTTTCACAACTTCCTTAAAACTGAGCCATGCATCCCTTTGAATTTTTGTCATTGTCGTTGGAAATTTATCATCTTGTAAAAGTCTCCTAATTTCTGGACCATCAAAAATCCCTTCTTGCAACTTGGCATCAGATTTATATTGAAACTTCTATTCCAAGTATTTAAAACATCGACTATTTGCATCTCAGGCTTTCACAAATTGCTTCATGGCTCCTAATTTAATATGTAATGGAGGCATCAATACTTTTTTTGGATCAACTAGGGCCGATTCAATGATATTTCCTTTACCTATTTCAAGTGATTTCCTTTCAGCCCACTTATGATTCGTTTAATGTTTTTCGCGATCTCTAATATCCCAAAGGCAAAAGAAACACGGATTCTTTGTAAATTCAGACTAATGAAGGATTCTTTCATTGTCGTAGAGTTTGCGACAGGTACTGCGGTATATTGATTAGTGTTGTGAAGTATTACAGTTTTAAGCTTCTTTTTGATGAGTCAATAAACAGTCTCCAATCATCATCTTTATAAGTATTTGGCTTAAGTTCTTCCATCAGTCCTTTAACGTTGGAACAGTACACTAATTTTTCTTCATCAAAGACTTTTTCTTCGAAATACTTCTTAAAACTCTCATTTCTTTTTTTATAAAACGTTACTTTCGTACCTTTTCTAATAAATTTTTACTTTCAAACTAAAGCTAAATGTTTCGCAGCATCTTTAGGTAGTCCCAAATCTCTTACGAGATCATTAAGTTCGGACTGTGTAAATTTTTCAGAAATTCTATTGCTTACTCCACCTGGTTTAAAAACTTCATTAGAGCTTTCACTGCTATCGCTTTCATATTCATTTTAATTTTCATCATCGGTCTTAGTGCTTTTTTCATCATCATCATCATCATCATCATCATCATCATCTTTAGATTCAATTGATAAATTTTCTATACTATCAACATCAACCTCATCAATCGTTTGAGTTCTCTTAACGGCTTTTTTGGGCGTATTTAAGATTATGTTAATTTTTTTTATTATACTCACGGATATCGGTTTTACAGAAATAACAATCATCTTTGTTGGATGGCTCATTTCATTCTGTGGGTTTAATGAAGATCAATTTAAAATCCTCTTTAGTTTTTCCCAAATAAAAAGCAGGCTCAAAAACCTACATTTGAATTTTTTGAGATTTTTTAAGCCTTTTTTTCTGAATTCGACCTTCAAATTATCTCAGAAAACCTTCAGATAACCAGATATGATCAAATTAACCTTGGATTTGTATTC
>NC_046662.1:24463367-24472425 GCF_010883055.1 Belonocnema kinseyi | reverse complement strand
TATAAATTTTTACAAATTTTTTTGAGGTTATTTTGTTGGTTTGACCTCCGAATGACCTTGATCTTGAACTAATGAAGATCAAACGACACCGGATTAGGATTCAGCGTGCTAAAAAACCTATTCCTGAATTTTTGCAGATTTTTCAGCAATATTTTCTTCATTTGACCTTCAAATGACCTTGAAAGCGATCTGATCTGGAAAACCCGACAAACGATTCGGAATAAGCGACCCAAAAAACATAGAACCCCAAAGGTCGCCTCCGTGGACTTTGACTGTTTTTTCGTGTGCCTGTGTAATTTTAGTTAAGAAATTAGTGTTTTTAAGATTTATACACTATGATGAAGTATTTTGTATGAATATTTTATAACAATTATCATGTACCTTCCATCAATTATTTATGATTTTTAAGTACATATATGCACATATATGCACATATTTTAAGTGCATATATTAGTTGAAGGTATTTAAATATTATATAATAAACGAAACAAAATTTATAAACAAGTTGTTTGTTGAATGCTTTTTATTATTTTTTATAATATTACTTTTTTTAAAGTTATATTGCAACAAATTTGGATAAAACAATATAATAATGAAGATATTTTTTATTGAGATTAATATTGTTAATATTATAAATAATGTTATCAAACAAATACATTAAGCAGACATTTTTCGATGAAAAAAAATTCTTTCTTAATGTAATTTTTTTTAAATTAGGAACTTTATGATAATTTTAGAAAAGTTCATAATTTGTTGATTAATCTTATGATTTTTTTAACAAATTTAATAAAGAAATGCTTTATTCGGGCATTTTTGGACAAAAAAAATGCTTTTTTCGATTAAAACTTTTTAAATGAGGAATTTCATGATAATTTCAGACAAAATTCATAATTTAACATTAATTTTATTTTCTTTTGTTAAATAAATTTAACAAACATATTCGTTATTCGGGCACCTGTTAATGGAAAAGTTCGTTTTTTTATATTAATCCTTTTAATTGGACAATTTAAGATAATTTCGGCAAAATTCATAATTAGTTAATAAATTTTATGATTTTTTACATCAAATTTAAAACCCGAATGTATTATTCGGACTTCGCGTGCGAAAAAATTTGGTTTATTAGATAAGTCTTCTTAAATGTGAACTTTATTTTGATTTCATTAACACTCATAATTATTTTATCTCAGTCCTTTCAGTTTAAATTCCTCAATACTTTCATTATTTTAATAAGGCTGCAGCTTTAGGATAATCCATTTGTTCACTGAATTTGGCTTAAAAACAAAATTAACAACTAATTATGAATTTTTCTAAAATTATCATGAAGTTCCCAATTAAAAAGAGCAAATATTAATCAAAAAATCATAAAGTTGACTAAAATTAGCGTAAAGTTCCAAATTGAACAAATTGACCTCAAAAAAATTGGAGTTTTTTGTCAAAAAAATGCTTAGTAAATGCATTTCTTCATTAAATTTGTTTATAATATAAAAAATAAGTATCTCAAGAAGAAATTTCTTCATCATCATATTGTTTTTATCCTATTTGCTTTTCATCATATTTTTTATTCATAAAAAAATTGAACGCCTAATTTAAAATTCAGACTTGACAACTCTCTTAGAAGTTTAATAAATTTTTCTTTTAATTCTTTTTTGGTCCTAATTGGTCAATATTTGTGAGTTGTACGTTATTTTGAACCAAATAAATAATTTTTTCCCCACTGTGCGCCGGGAATCGAACCACAGAACTTTCGATTGCCGGTCGGGAGCTTTTTCCCTTAAGCTGCTAGAGATATAAAAAGAAGAATTCAGAAATTCTTAACGTCTTTTAAGACTAGAAGGATCAATTTCTATTCTGAAAAGGCGTTACTAATATCTGTTATGCTCTGATGATAATACAAATTCCTTGGAAAATTTGCACATGTTCCACCTCGCAAAATCGTTCGTGTATTTCTCAAAGGAATTCTTCTTTCAATCTGTCTAGTAGCTTAAGGGAAAAGCACCTGACTAGAAATTTGAAGTTCCGTGGCTGGATTCTTGGCGGAGCAAAGGAGGTCTATTTTTAGAAAAAATTATCTACAAAAAATCTAGTCTAAAAAGACGTTAAGAATTTTTTTTTTTATTTGAAGAGTAAATTTAACTCGATAGCGGTGATTTCTAATTTCGCATTAAGTGAAAAGATATGTCCACTGATCAGTACCACATTTAATGATAATACAAATTCTTTGTAAAATTTACTTTATTAATATGCAACACCTTGCTAAACACAGCGTGAGTTTTTGAAAAAAGATTTTTTCATTTTTCTAGTAGCTTAAGGGGAAAAGCACCCAACAGGCAATTGGAAGTTCTATGGAACTATTCCTGGCGCAGCAAAGCAGATATTTTTCAGAAAAAAACTGAATTAAAAAAAATGCAATGCGCAGCTCCATCTAGTCTGAAAAGACGTTAAGAATTTTTGTTATTTGCCGAGTTAAGTTAGATCAATAGCGGTTATTTCTATTTCACGTTCGGTGAAAAGATATCTTTACTGATCTATGGTTACCCTTGTTAATGATAATACAAATTCCTTGTAAAATTGACTTTATTACTACGCAACACCTGGCTAAAGACAGCGTTAGTTTTTGAAAATAGATTGTTCTTTTGATCTCTCTAGTAGCTTAATGGGAAAATAAGCCCACCGTCAATCGTAAGTTCTGTGTTTCAATTCCCGGTGAAGGGAAGGAGAATATCTTTTTCAGACAAATTTAATTTAAAAAATTTACATTATACTTATTAAGGATTTAGAACCTAATGATCTCATTTTTTACTTAAATAGAGTTGATTCCTTTTGGTGTGCCACCCTTAATTTGTATTTCTCCCTGGCCGCAGCACAGCGAGGTAAATTAAATTTTTCGGTTCAAAATACGATCCCGGCTGAACTTGTTAACCGATTTGAATGTTTTTAAAAAAGTTAATGATATTTCAAAGAATGTTGTCGATCCTCATTTTTAATTAAAATTTTCAATTTTTTAATAAAGAAATAAATATGACGAAAGAAATGACAATTTTTTTATTTGACGTTCCCTGTGCTCGTCAAAAATAGGAAAATTGTTGTAATCGCCGATGTGTCATAGATTAAATGATATAAAGATATTCCATAATGATATAATAAACAAAAAAAAATTTTATACACAAATTATTTGTTGCAAAATGTGTTTTCTATAATGTTCAATAATTCAACGTTTTTTGAGTTATATTGCAAGAAATTTGAATGGATAAAATATTTTAATTTAAAAAATTTCTTTTGAGACTATTTTTGTTAATATTATGAACAAAGTTAATAAACAAGCGCATTAGTCAGATATTTGTGGTCAGAAAAATGAGTTTTTTTGAATTTCAATTTTTTTAAATTAGGAACCTCATGATAATTTCAGAAAAATTGAAAAATTGTTGAGAAATTGTATAAGCTTTTCAACAAGTTTAACAAAAAAATGCATTATTTGGGCGTTTGTCGACGGAAAAACTTATTTTTTTTTCAATTTCAGTCCTATTCATTGGGAATTTTCCGATCATTTCAGAAACATTCATAATTAGTTGATTATTTTATGTTCCTGCTAAACAAATTTAGTTAAAAAAAGGATTATTCGAGAATTTGTCGACGTAAGAACTCGTTTTTTACAAGGAATGATTGAATGGAACATTTAATAATTACCATAAATAAATTCTATAACGTGAAAAGACACTCAAAAGTCTGAAGAAAGTTTCTCGCAACTTTTAATATGTTACAGAATTTATTTATGACAAATATTAAATGTGTTGTTTAATCATTCCTTATATTCAAACCCCCTTGTGCTGGCCAGCTGTGAGTACTGAATAAAAAAAACCTTTTTTTGAAATTAAAAGGACTGAATTTGAAAAAAACAAGTTTTTACGTCGATAAATTCCCGAATAATGCATTTTTTATTTAAATTTCTTCAACGAAAACATAAAATTAATCGACTAATTATAAATGTTTTTCAGTCGACAAATGCCCAAATGAGGCATTTGTTTATCAATTTTTTTTTAATAATCATGCAATTCATGAACTAATTATGAATGTTGCTAAAATTAACATGAAGTTCTCAATTGAAAGGACAGACAGTCAAAGAAAAACGATTTTGTCATCAACAGATGCCCGAATACTGCATTTGTTTATAAAATATGTTTAAAAAAAAATTAAAAGGATTGGCATTAAAAAACATGATTTTTTGTCAATGAGGGCTCAAATAATGCATTAATTTATTAAATTTGTTTGATAAAAAAATAAAATTCTTCAACAAATTATGAATTTTCTGAAATTATCATGAGGTTCTTAATTTTGAAAAATTGATATCGAGAAAAACCAGTTTCTCTGACGATAAATGCCTGAATAATGCACTTGTTTATTAAATTGTTTATGATATTGACAAGAATAGTCTTGAGAGGATTTTTTTTCTTCCAAATATTGTTTCCATTTTAATTTCTTGTAATTTAACTTAAAAAAACGTTAAATTATTGAAAATAATATAAAGCACATTTTCAAACAATAATTTGTTTATTAGAATTTTATTTTGTTTATTGTATCATGATTGAATATCTTCATACAATGCGACTCATTTTAATTTATAAGCCCAAATATCTTCTAAAATACTTCCTCTACGAAGAAATGGTTCGGACAAAGGTTGACCAGGACGGAGGGGGACATTTGACTGTACCATCAATCTTGACCTTGAGTTCAACTTTCAAGCCTAAATGGAAGTAAGATCCTCTTCTTAAATAAAAACAACTATTTTTGATTGAGGATTTAAAAAAGCAGGAAATTTTACGTCGAAAATTACTTATGGAAAAATGCTTTCTGTGATCTTGGAAAGGTAAAAATTGAACGTCAAATGTCTGAGAAACGACCAGATGCCCTTTTTCTAAATTGTCTTCGTTTTTCGGGGTGCACATAGGTTTAAGATGATTAACAAAAGTCGATACAATGTTAAAGTGTACATCACTTTGACCACTATGACCTTCAGGTTAGTTTTCAAGGTCACTTGAAGGTCAAAACGATTTTTCTTAGATTGAACTCTGTGCCCCGATGAATTTTTTGTAGACTTCAGGCTGTGGATTATCCTCACATCACCCCCTTTCCTATTTAAACACACTAAAAGTGAGGACAAAGTTTTTTTTTTTTAATTAGTCACAGAGAAGTGACATTGCCAAGATTGTCACTTTTGTAACTACATAGTCACAGTCTTTACATCTTATCCAAAATAATTTGTACTATCTGGGTGTGTTTGGGGGGGTGTGTTGTGATAACAAATCACAGCCGAAAGTTAACAAAAAAATCCATCCAAGCACAGAGTTCAATCTAAGAAATATCGTCTTGACCTTTAAGTGACATTGAAAATTGACCTGAAGGTCGTGATGGTCAAGGTGATGTACACCTTAACATTTCATCAACTTTTGTAAAGCATCTTGAACGTTTCTTTACCTCGAAAAGCCAAGAAAATTCAGAAAAAGGGCATTTCGTCGCTTCTCAGACACTTGACCTTTATTTTTTACCTTTCCAAGATTACAAGAACAGTTTCTCCACAGGTCCTTTTGACGTGAAATTATCTGCTCTTTTCAAATCTGCAGTCAAAAATAGGGGTTCTTATTTCAGGAAAGTGTCTTACCTCCATTTGACCTTCAAAATTGACCTCAAGGTCAAAGTTGATGGTACAGTCAAATGTCCCCATCGGTCCTCGTCATACTTTGTTCAAACCATTTCTTAGCAGATTTAGTTTTTAGAAGATATTTAGCATTATAGATTAAAATGGGTCATTCTGTATAATGTGAATCGACAACTTTCTTTGAAATTTTATCATCTTTCGAAAAAAAAAAACATTGAAATCAGTTTCTCAGGTTCAGCTGGAATTGTATTTTGAACCGATGAATGTACTTTTTCCCCACTGTGCGCAGATGGCTGCAGGTTTCTACTGTTGGAAAAGCTGGCTTGTAAGTGTGGACTCGCCGAGCTTTTCCGGATGTGTATAGGCACGATTGTGTCGAGGATGGTAGAAGCCAAAGGACATGATATCAAGGCAGAAAGAAGGGTGTGGATGGGGTTATTGGCGGAGGCGTGTGTCAAACACACACCAACGTCCACCATAATCTGATCCAAGTAGAACCGTATTTTATTTTAATGTTTTAATATCGTGTTCCTGTGGTCGTTTGGACAAGGTGGTGTCCACCAGGATGTCCGTCCGACATCTCCGATCTTATTCGTCTGATAATTCCAGAAACATCGTCATTTCGAAGCTTTATGGTGGAGATTTTCCCAGCTTTATCCCTGTTCTTTTGTTTATTTCTTTTATTAATTGAAAAAGTTGCAGTCAATGCACCCTATAAATAATAATTTTATTTATATTTATTTTTGGACGCTTTAATTTTATTAAAAGTCATTAAGACATTCAAAAGCAGAAATAAGTTTGTAGAAACTTAAAAAAAATTTAACGAAAGACAATTATTTTGTTTATTTATAGAATAATTAAGGCAATATTAAACAAGCCGCATATCGTTCCGGTTATGTTGAAGCGATTAAATAGATTTTGAAAAAAGTCATCCTTTATAAAAACATTAAAATCAAAGTTCTCTCTCTCTGATTTTTTATTTTTTTAATAACAAACAAATTTCTAAAAGCTCTTACAGTTATCAATACAAAATTTTTGAAAATCAGAAAAGTAAACAGTTGCTCACTTTATTCCGGAAGACAAAAACCTCAATATTTCTACATGGAAATTGGAGAAGTTGTTGTCCATTTAGAGATGATCTTCTACTTAAAGATTTTGTCTTTAGTTACCAGAGTAGTTTTTTTTAAGATTTAAGATTTTTTCTTTTTTCGAGGATATATTGTGCTGAAAAAACAAAAAGGACTTAATTAGGCAGTTTTCATAAAGTTTTGATGGAAGAATAATGGCGTAAGTTAGATTTATCTCTGCTGACGTTACAAAAGTCCTAACAATCTATATAATTATTATCCTTCATTTTCTAGTTTTGGAAAATAAAAGCTCAGATGAAAGAAGCTTCATACTTTTGCAGATAAGAAATTGCGAACTTTTTATTTATAATGTTTGCAAACTCTATTACAGATTTTTTTTTAAATTTTAACAAATCTAAAATGCTAAAATTTTCGAATTGCAGATTCTGAAAAATTGTGTACTTTATATTTTAAATTTTTATCTTGTCTAGCGCTACTCAAATTCAGCATTCTAGATTAATATTTAATGGAAACTTATACATTAAATAGGTACATATTGCAAAAGGTAAAGATACTTTTTTGTATTTAGAAAATGTAATCATAAACAATAAATGTAATTATGATCTTATATTTTCAAATTAAAATGTTTTATTATAGAAATTAACCAAAAAGTTAATTTTCAATCAAACAGTTGAATATATTACTAACTAATTAATTTTTTATCTAAAATGCCGATTTTGAACAAAATATATGAAATTTTGACTACATACTTGAATTTGCAACTACAAAGCCTAAATTTAAACTCAGAGAAAGAAAAGTTGAATTTTTATTCTAAACCCTAATGAAAAGATGTCCTAATAGTTGAATTTAACGAAGGGAGAAACATTTTTCAACAATAAAGATATTTTTCATTTAAGAAATACGACTTTTCAGCTCAGTAGTTCAAATTTTAAAAAAATAAACGATCAGCTTTCATACAAAGAAGCAAAACTTTTTTAATATGTTAATTAAAGAACATACGATCCAATTTTTACCAAAAGAGTTTAATTTTCTACCAAAAAATCTAAATTGTTAAAAAAAATTTTATTTACATCAAATAGTGGAATTTTGAACTAACAATTTAAAATAAAATAAAAAATGGAACTTATTCCGCTTTCTCCCTTTTTTTAAATTGTTTTTTTAGGGCTTTCAGATAAGTTCCTTATTTTCCCCTTCTCTGCTTTTTTTTGTTCAAATTTCAGTTAAATTAATATTAATCCAATTAGTAAATTTAAATATTTATAGTTCAAAATTTGATATTTTTAACATTTAATTATTTGGTTAAAAATTATACTTTTTCAGTTTAAAATTCGACTGTGCAGTTGAAAATCGATTTACAATGCTAAATTTTTTTCTTTTTTGGTATAAAATTTATCTTCTTCAATAAAAATTTATCTTTTTGTGATAGCTCTATTTTGTAGAAAATTCGTATAAAGTAGAGCTACTCTGTTAAAAATAATGTTTTAAAAATCTTTATTACTGTAGTAAAAATTGCATGTTTTATTCGTTCAAACCTTAAAAATTTGATTGAAAATGCGCTCTTTTTAAGAATGAAGACTTTAACTTAAAATGTAATTATTCCATTTCTAGTTTTTAAATTGATATTTTCATTTAAGAAATAATCTCTTCTTTTTGTTAAATTTTATTATCTAGTTGAAAATTTAAGTATTTTTGAGAAAATTCTTTGTTGGTTTACATTACTGGATGTAAATATTCCTAGAAATTAAGTTACAGCGATCGTGCCGAATTCGAGTGGAGCTCATTAATGGCTTTTTGCATTTATTTAATCTTCAAACATTGTAAATATTTTAACAATTTTCGTAAATGGCTCTTCTCTGAAGAATACGTTTAATTCATTATGTTGGGTTGTAAATTCAGAAGAACTATTAATTATTTGAACAATTTTAATTTAAAAATTAAGAGTTTGACTTTTTTCTAGGAGCAATTTGTTTATGGAGTTAACTAAGAAAGTCTCTCCGATGACTCTGTTGTACGTTGCTTTGCAAATTTACAAGAACTAATAATTATTTCAACAATTTCAATCAAAAAACTAAATTTGACTTTCTTTCTACGAGTTCTGCGAGTAAATTTGTTTACGGAGTCAACTAAGAATGTTTATCGGATTACTATTTTCTATATTGCTTTGCAAATTTACAAGAACTATTAATTATTTTAACAATATTAATGAAAAATTTAAAAATTTGGTCTTTACCCTACGAATCAATTTGTTTTCGAAGTCAACTAATAATGTCTATCTAATTGCAAATTTACAAGAACTAATAATTATTTTAACAATTTCGAT
>NC_046662.1:24458403-24463267 GCF_010883055.1 Belonocnema kinseyi | reverse complement strand
TAAAAATAACTTAGTATTTAATTGTTATGAGCTTGTTGAAAATTAATGAATTTAGTTAGAACTGTGCATAATAATTAAAGAATTAGTTTAAAAAGTGGAAAACGTGAAGAATGAAACAATGTAATAAAATACCGCGGTAGTGTCACATTCTTAATACTACTGACACAGTATGAAGGTCATATTCTGGTATCGTACACATCACATAGCCTACTACTCCAATTTAGGAAACACTGCTTTCTCATTGTTTGAGCAAAGGTGAGAAATAGAAGAATTTTTTTCGATTTAAAAATTACAGTGGGTCAGAAATTAAATATATACATCCAGGGTATTCATGCGCTACTTTTTAGAAAAGTTCTGTTTTAGATTTTCAAAATTTATTTCATTTATAAATTTTTCTAATTTTTCTAATTTTCCATAGAAAACAGAAATTATATAGTACAATTTTCCGATGAAAAAATAGTTTGGATTAATTTAAAATCAAAATTTTTCATTTTTGACAAACAAGGATAAATTTTCGATTAAAAAATACGAATATTTACTAAATTATACCGATTTTTAACTAGATAAGACCAATTTCAAATAAGAATATTAAATTTCAACCATGAACGGATAAGTTGCATTGTTAATTAAAAAAATTAAATATCGAATAAGAAAAGAAATGAATTTCCAACATAAGAGCTAAATTTTCTTTAAAAGAGGTAATCCCAAAAGATGACTTTTTTTAAGCTGGAAGAATAATTTTCTAAAAGCGGAATAATTAAATCTGCTATCAAGGAGCTTAATCTTGATAAAATATGCATTTGTAATAAACTACTTTTAAACACGTAGTCGAATTTCACACTAAAATGACGAATTTTTACGAAACAGTTGAATTGTTAACCAAAAATGAATTTTCTAGCAAGAATATTAATTTTTTCACCAAAAACACAATTTTTTAACAAAGTACATTCATTTTCAACAAAATTTTTGAAATTTGGAGACAAAAAGACAAATTATCTTTAAAAATGATAAATTTTCAACCTAAAAATATTATAAAAATAAATAATCTTCTATCCAGAAGTTAAATTCTCATAGAAGAAGATTAATTTATGAGAAAAAAATAATTTATAAGTAATTGCTTGAATTTTCTACCGAATCGCTGAATATTGAAATAAATCAGATTAATTTAGACCCAGACAGTCTCATTTTTAATAAAAAAGGATAGCTTTTTTGACAAGAAGATCAATTTTCGACCAAAAAATGAATATTTGTAATCAAAATACATAAATTTTCAACTATAGAAGATCAATTTTTAATAAAATAATATTTATTTTAAATCAAAAATTGACTAGTTATATTTTTGGTCAGAAGCGATATTTTTTAACTTAAAAAATATTCTAACAAAATTGTTACAGATTAAAAAAAAATGAAATTTCGACTAAAATCATAAATCTTTAACAAATAAATTTTTGAACCTAAAAGATAATTATTAAACCCAGAAGATAAATTTTCTAAGACAACTCAAAAAATGAATTTTTAGAAAATGAATTTGCGACAAAAATATGACTTTTTAACAAAATAGTTGAATAGTTGAACTCCAAAGCCAAAAGGACGAATTGTTTCTAAAACAGTTGAACTTCCAACATAAAAATTTGATGCCAACAAAAGAAAATAAATTTTCTACAAAAAACTTTAATTTTTAAAAAAGTAGCTTAATTTTTAACTCATTCTCTTAATTTTATACCAATTTATTAAATCTTCAAACACATAATATTAATTTAGACCCAGGCAGTTTCGTTTTTAATCTAAAAAGGTAGATTTTTCAAGCCAAAAAAAAAATTACTTTTCACCAAAAAAAGAATATTTTTATCAAAATGGTTATAAATTTTTAACTATAAAAAGTCCATTTTCAATAAAATAATATTAATTCCTAGCCAAAAAATGGTCTAGTAACGTTTTTACTTGAACAATATAAGTCTCCACACAAAAAAATTTCAACAAAATAGTTACATTTTCAATGTTAATTTTTAGATTTAAAAAAATCACAGAATATTTACATATTTAACAAAAGAGACGAATTTTTGAGCAAAATGATTAATCTTTAAAAAAATTAATTTTCGACAAAAAACCTTAACCCAAAAGATAATTTTTTCAACTCAGAAGACAAATTTTCTGAGAATGGAATAGGTACTTTGTCAATCAATCTACAATACACAAAATGAATTTTTTGAAACAGAATACCTGAAAAAAATGACTTTTCAACAAAATAGTTGAATTTTCAAAAAAGTACATTAATTTTTAACAAAATTGTTGAACTGAGACCAAAAAAGACGAATTATTTTCATACGGTTGAACTTTCAACTCAAGAGTCTGATTTTTAACAAAAAAAATCAATTTTCTACCAAATGATTTAATTTTCGACCAAAAACAGAATATTTTTTTATCAGAAAACATGAATTTTTAATTATAAAAGAAATTCCAATAAAAGAATATTAATTCTTAGCCAAAAATGTTCTAGTTAAGGTTTTAGTCAAAAAAAATAATACCCCGTAAATTGGTACACAGTTTATGGTCAACCTCTTAGTAAAAAAACTACTGATTCGATTAGTCAAGATATTTCCTAATTCAAAAGTGAAAAATAAAGAATTGCTTGGTGAAATATATAAACTAATTTAGGAATGTGTATAATAATTGGAAAAAAAACTTATGAACTTGGGAAATTTGACAAATAGAAGAGTTTAATAAAACCCCGCGACAGTGTAACAATTTTAACTTTGTTGAAACAATAAGAAGGCCAAATTAGGAAATTGTTAACGTTACCTAGATTTTTCCCATTTTCGAGACATTGCCTTTGGATTGTTTGCACAAAAATAAGAAGGATAAAAGAATTTTTAAAAGAGAAAAAAGTCTTTGTCTCATGTCAGAGAATAATAGAAAATTTAAAATTAATTATGGTTATTGATGGTTTTTACTTACAAATATTGTTATCAACAATAAAACCTGAAAGACAAACTGGTTATGGAAATTAACTATTTTATTAATTTCATTATAAGGTTGCAACATTTTTATGAAAAAATTGTGACCCTGCTTGGCCTGGATGATTTTTGGTTAACAAATAAAATGTCTGGACGATTTTTGCTCCTATAATTAACAATTTTTTTTAAAAACAATTCATCAATAAACGTTATCACAAAGCAAAAACGTTTTATTCGTGCGCAGAGATTCTAAAGATGATTTTATAAAAAATAGGGTGGTAAATAATGAAATTGTTAAAAAGAATGTTGAAACAAAAACTGATCAGGATTTTTTTTTAAATAACATAAAATTTTTTCACCTGTCGACTTTTCTTGATCTTGATTTCTCAACCACTAAAAGAGATGAATTTTCAACAAAACTAGACGCTTTTACGCTCTAGGCGCACGACCCGCTAATTTACTTATAATTATTCTACTTGGAAATTAAGTTCAAGAAAATACCACGATAATCATTTTTACTTTAATAACTTCAATTTATACACAACTTCGTATGGTTACCATGTACGAATTTTTACCATATACTCGAATTTTGAAACCACGACTAAACACGGGAGGTGGTTTTCTGCAGTTTTCCTCTCATCTGACCAAATGTTTAGGCAAATGCGAGTACTTTGAGCAAACTCGTATGCAGCTGCATTGTAACTAAACCTTAGTAAAACAACTTACCCTATTCATTGAAAAATAGCCAAATTCTAAACTTTTCATGAAATTTCTTTGAATAATTAATAATTAATAATTGTGGTAAATTTAACAAATAGCTTGAAAAGAGTCATCGCACAGACAATCGTAGTTAACTTCGTAAACAAATTTTAATAATACCCCAACTCTCCATATGCTTATGAAAATTGTTTGAATCATTAATAATTATTATAAATTTACAAAGTAACGTGGAAAATGGTCATCGAAAGACATTCTTAGTTCATTCCGTAAACAAATGATGCCTCTTCCTTGAAAAATAGCCAAGCTATAAATATGTTGATAAACATTGTTTAAATAAGTAATAGTTGTAGATTTTTAAAGCATCAGAGAAAAAAAATCATCGGAAAGATATTCTTAGTTAATTATGGTAAAAAATGATGCCTACTCGTAGAAAGAAAAGCAAACTCTCAATTTTTCAATTGAAATTATTTAATAATTAATAGTTCTTATAAATTTACAAAACAACATGGAAATGAGTCATCGAATGGACATTCCTAGTTGATTTCGAGAACCAATTAACTCGTAGGATAAACGTTAAACTATTAATTTATTAATTAAAATTGTTTAAATAACTAATACATCATGTAAATTTGCAAAGCAAAATAGAAAACAGTCATCGGATAGACATTATTGGTTGACTTCGTAAACAGATTTGCTTGCAGCAAAAAGGGCAAACTCTTAATTTTGTAATTAAAGTGGTTTAAATAATTAATATTTCTCGTAAATTTTCAAACCAATACAGAAAAGAGTCACCTGATAGACATTCTTAGTCGACTTCGTAAATAAATCGACTTGTAGAAAAAAGGGCAAACTCTTAATTTTTTAATTAAAATTGTTTAAATAATGAATAGCTCTTGTGAATTTACAAAGCAACATAGAAAAAAAGTAATCGGAAGGACATTCTCAGTTGAGTTCCAAAACAAATTGATTCGTAGGACAAAGGCTAAACTTTAAATTTTTTCATTAAAATTGTTTAAATAATTAATAGTTCTTGTAAATTTTCAAAGCAATATAGAAAAAAGTCATATGATAGACATTCTTAGTTGACACCGGGAACAAATTGACTCGTATGAAAAAGGCTGTACGTTAGAATTTTAATTAAAATTGTTTAAATAATTAATAGTTCTCGTAAATTTGCAAAACTGTATAGA
>NC_046662.1:24448828-24458303 GCF_010883055.1 Belonocnema kinseyi | reverse complement strand
TTGGTACTTTACGAATTTTTTCCTTGACGTCTTCATCGTGAAAAATAAAGTAGAAAAGAGGCCACTCAAAGAGTGTCCTTTTGACGTTAAAGGGTTAATCCGAAATCTTGAATTCCCACTAAAAATTAGAAGTTCTCAAGATATTCATTAAGAAAATTATTTTAAAAATTTGCATTAAAATAGTTGCATGTTTAATATCACAAATGAATTTTTAACTGGAAACAAAATTTCAAACCACTAAATAAATTTTCAAAGAAATAGTACAATTTTGAACCAGACAAATAAATTTTCAAAAAGAATAAATATCTATTAAAAAAAAAGTTTTACAGAAGTGGAATGGTAAAATTTTTAGTAAAAAAACTGTATATTCAATTTTTAAAAAACAATTAATTTTCAAGCAAAGAAATTTATTTTTAAACCAAAAGATTAATTTTCTACCATACAAACTTTTTTTTTAGCAAAGTAATGGTTTTTCAACAGCAGTTCTGAATCATCATTGAAAAAAAATTAATTTTTTGAGAAAGTAGTTCAACTTTCAACTAAGTAGTTTAATTTTTTGAAACGAAAACTATTTTTTGTCCTTATTTACAAACACTGAAAATTTTTTTAGTTCAATTAAATCGTTATTTGAGAAAACAATTCTGGGACTTTCAAAATTAACTGTTTGTGCTATACTTTAGTTTCAGAATTTTTATTTTAATCTAAAAAATGCAATAAGAAAATAAAAAAATTGTTATTCCTCATTAATTCTAAGATTACCATTTTTATTGTTATTTAACAATAAGGTTAATTAGGCTACTATTGAATATAAACTGAGATGCTGCTGTATACGTCTGTCGTGATTGAAGACGATTTTATTTTACATTATAGATCTCGAATTTTTCTAAGTTTCATCATGCAGACAAATATTACATTTTTCTTGCTCTTTATATGTTACAATAACGTTTTTATATGAAAATAAAATAATTTTAATGCAAAAGTAAAATACATCCAAAAAACTCAATAAATAAAATCTTTTAGAAAATTTGAATCAAATTTGAATAGCTTTATTCAATTTCACATTGATCAAAAGATTAGATTAAAGCTTTACAATAAAAATAAAAATCTAACCATTTTGACAAATTTTACATTTTTTACTTGACAAATCACAATTTTGTTAAAAACTCGTATTTTCTTGGTATTAACTTATTTTGGTGGAAAATGCATGTTTTCTGGTCCTAAATTCAATTTTTTGCTAAATATGCGCTCCCTTGTTTGGATACATTATTTTCATTTAAGACTGAAAAAAATCTTTTTTGGTTGAGCACTCAACTTTTTTATTGAAATTAATTTTTTTCTACTTTGAAAATTTACAGGCTTGTTTGGTGAGGATTCAAATAATTTGATAAAAATTAGTATCTTTTGGTTTATTTCCACTGCTTTTAATTGAAAAATTAAATAATTTGCGGTGAAAGTATTAGCTATTACACTTATCTTTCAGAACTTATTGTTTTAATGGAATGTTTCCCACCTTATTTTAAAATTAAAATATTCTGTCGGCAATCAGATTTTTCTCGACTTAAAATTAATTATTTTAACTCAAAATGTAATTTTTTTATTTGTGATTCTAAAAGTGTTTTTTTGATCTTATATTTTCACTGATATCACTAAAAGGGTTTGAAATATATTAAACTACAATTTTTATTCTTACAGAACACTATCGATCTCCTAGATGTATAATTATATTTGTACCAAAAAGAAAAATTTAGAGCGGTCAGAGAAAATGAACTAAACCGAAGAATTTTTAACTGAAGTAATGAATCTTTAAAAAAAAGTATTGCCAGTAAAAGAGTTTAATATCCAACAAAGTAGTTAAATTTCCTATTAAAAAGCTGAATTTTCTATCAAAAAGAAATTTTGTTAAAAATATATAGCCATTTTACATCAAAAAGTTTATTTTTTAACTAAAAAGGACGATTTTTAACACAATAATTAAACCCTTCACCAAATTGTAGATATATAACTGAAGTTTTAGCGGAAACAAAATTTCATCCAAGCATAATTGAATTTGATCAATTTAGCTCCATTTCATAAAAAGTGGGACAAGTTTTTTGACGATACCCATCCTGATAAGTTAATCGGGCATCTCATCTAATCTTTAAATTAAATCAATGTTTTCAAATAAGAAAAAATGTCTAGAGAATTAAATTAAAAGTACTCTCACACTATTATCAACCAGTCTTTACGAATTATTTATTTTTGATGTGACAGTTAGATAAAATTACATTTATATTTCTTATTTAAACTAGGAAGAGGTTCAGCTTCAGTGTGAAATGATATTTTCAAGGGGAGTTGACCAAAATATCAAGAATTGTCACAAGAGGAAAGGGGGAGTCAAAAATCACTAGAAATATTGTCACGTAATACGTAAACACTTCTTTTTCAGTAAGTCTTTTAAAAACGTCGACTGTTCACCTGTTCCTTAACTAACAACCCTTTTTCCAATTAAAAATATATCTGAGACCATTACGAATTCGAATTCCATTACCCGAAGAGTTCCAGGTCGTCCATCTCGCACGTGGGTAAAGGAGTGACATCACGAGGCGTGCATATCGCACTACATGGCTCGGCACGTGTGCAGTTGGTGCAGTCGGGCAATAATTATAAGTTACAAACTTGCCAGGATGGCGGGTTTCGTGTGGACGAACAAAGGTGGGGGAACTGATGCTGAGCGGAAAAGGACTTTGGCGTTGGAAGAGGAGAGCGGAAAAGCCTTTCCCCCTTTTCCCTATTTCAGAAAGAGGGGTAGCCACTCCCAACCCACCTTTTCACCCTGGCTGTGGCTCGGGAAGAGGACACTATCGTGTTACGATGTTGCATTAATCTGCAACGAGCAAGTATCGGCAGCCTCCTGGTCAGGTGTGGGTAAGAGGAAGGGAGGGTTGGGAGGGTCACTTGAAGGTAGGGAGCTGGAACAGGAAGGGGTGAGTTCACTCGAAGAGACGTAGGGTTCGTTACTACACAATGGCCTCGGACCGAGTATACCTACATGCTTCCTAAATATATTGTCGCTATAACATACCGGGAGAGAGGACGAGAGTAGGTGGAATGAGGAGCAAAAGCAGGAGAGAGGGGGACTGTCCACCATCCCTGGGGGTGGAAAGGAGGATGCGAGTCCAAGAGCAGCGAAAGCGGTGTATCGTGTCTCCTCTTCATGTATAGGGGTGCAATTGTGCCACATCCTGGAGTTGAGGGTGTAGGTGAGTCCTGGGTGCATATGTGTTCCTCGTTGTTTTCGCCTCGTAGATGGGAGTGGTCTATGGGAGAGAGGATTGCTGGGACAGCATCCTCGAGGTCCAACATGAGAATAACCCGTGGGAGAGACTTATACCCATGGTATATGATTCTTTATGCATGTGCATATATATGTGTGGTGCACGTCGCACTTAATGTTGCTTGCGAAATGAGTGGAGAAGAGAATAGGAAAGAGGAAGATGGGTCCTTAAGAGAGTAACTAGAGAGGGTTCCGAGTACGAGTTATGTGAAATATCTTTCATAAGGGTGTTCGTGGATTGTAAACGACCCTGTGGGAAAATTATTCTTGTCTTTAATGCCTATAAATTTGTTTTGTTATTTCGGAAACAAAGACATTGATGAAATCCAATAAAATCACTATCCCTCTAAACACAGATTTATGATTTAATTATATTCAAAAATAACAAAATCGATATTTCTCATATATTTTTGTGAGTACGTCGAGGAGAGCCCTCCACCGAAGCAGCCTGCGAAATGCTGAACCCGTATGGACAATAATAACGGAAAATGGGTGGCTTAGATCGAGTCGAGTCCATAGGCTATTCTGAATTTTGTCTGGTAAAAGGATCTCGTTTGTCGGCTCGTAACATAAATATCAAGGGGACGTCGCCACGATGCAGAAACGTCCAGGGTGGACTGGAGAAGTGGAGGACTGGATGTTAGGTATCTATCGACGAGGGCGTAGCTTCCTATTAGTTTGGCACTTCATTTGGATGGGAAGCCTGGTTTCGCCTCTCCTCATCCCTCCTCTCCTTGCCACTCCTCTTCTCCTCGCTCCTCGCCTTGTGGACGATATCGTATAAATATGTCGTTAATTACTTACCCCGCGGTCGCAACACTACCCCGCTTCACTAACGTTTTCCACTCCCATTTCTAGCCCTCTTCCACATCTCTAACCCTTTTCTCTCCTTTAGTACTCATTCTGGCGTTTAGGGTAGTACTGTGTACTGCGTTTGCATACTAGCTTTCCTTTTCCCTTTTCCCTTTCCACCTTCTGCTTTAAACTTTCCACTTTCTCAAATTTCACTTTCCATTTTCCACAATCCATTTTCCACTTTCTGCTTTCCCTTTCCTTTACTTCCCCTTTTCCCTTTTCCATACTGGCTTTCTTTTTCCACTTTCCACCTTCTACTTTCTACTTTCCACTTTTCAACTTTCACTAGTCACTTTCCACTTTCCATTTTCACATTCCATTTTCGATTTTCTACTTTCTAGTTTTAACTTACCCTTACCTTTCCTTTCCCTTTTCCCTTTCCTTTTCCCTTTCTACTTTCTACTTTTTCCTTTCCACTTTCCATTTTCCACCTTCTACTTACTACTTTCAACTTTTTAACTTTAACTTTTCACTTTCCACTTTCCACTTGCCTTCATCTTTCCTTTCCTTTTTACTTTCCATTTTCCACTCTCCATTTTCCACTTTCTACTTGCATTTACCTCACCTTTTCCCCTTTTCTTTCCTTTTCCCATTTCCTTTCCTTTTCCCTATGAAATATTTGAAGCACAATGAATATTCCCTAAAATCTCAACACTTGAAAGTGATCAACTCTCCAAGAATCCGCTCAAATCCATACAAATCTAATGATTGCTCCTAACATTTTTCAAATCTCGTATATTACTCTGAAATCTTACAAAATGATGGGAGACCCTTGGAAATCTTTGCAAATCTTCGGCAAACTCTTGAAATCCTTTCAAATCCAATATTCTAAATCTCTTAAAATTAATTTATATCTCTGATGACCATAAAACATTTAAGAATTTTTGAGGGCCCTCCAGGATTTCTAGCAATCGGTTAAGATCCAAAGAAATCTCCAAAAATTAAGACAATTCCTGCATAATTCATTGAAGCAGCTACAAATCTTTGGGAACCTTTCACAGCATTTTTTTTCTTTTTTCCTTTCTATCCTACAGAATTCTATTGAATCCTTGGAAGCCCCTTCAAAAGTATTAAAATTTCATAAGATCTACTTAAATACCTTGAACTTCTATAAAATACATAAAAATATTTCACAGTCATTTGAAATCAATAATCTTTCTAAATTTCTTGGAAATAATAGGGTATCTCGCACAGTCTCTGTAGCATCTTTGAAATCTTTCAAAAATCCTGTGGAAACCAGTACAATTCTTTAAAATCTGTTATCACTCATTGAAACTGTGCGTACCTTTAAAAACTTTTTAAATTCTTGAAATTCTTTTGGAATTTGTATAAATACACTGAAATCCAATTAAATCTGTCGAAATCGTTGGAAATCTTTTGAAATATAGGAAAATAACTAAACATTAGTACGATCCTTATGAACCTTTTACAGTCTCTTGAAATGCTTTGAAATCTTTAAAAATTCTTTGAAACGATTAAATTCTAATGAAATCTTTGAAAATTAATCGAATTCTGAATCGAATTCAGAATCAAAATCAGAATCAGAATGTCTCGAAATCCATTGAAATCTTCAAACATCTCATAACCAACTCAGATTTTGTATGATTAATTTAAATATCTGGAAATCTTTCGGAATCTTTCTCAATCTATTAAAGTCCTTTAAAATCCTTTTAAATCCTAGAAAATTCCTTAAAAGAATATCAAATCCTTTGAAATTTAGTTATATTTTTCCAGCTTTGTTAAAATCCATGGGAATCTTTAAAGTCTCTGTGAATCCTTTGGAATTCTTAGAAATCCTCTAAATACGATAGAAATTCGTTAAAATCTATAAGCATTTATTGAAATCACATATAACTTTCCAAAATTTTTAAAATCCTTAAAAATCCTGAGGAATTTTCTGGGAATCCTTGTGAATCTTTCGCAGTCTCTTAAATACCTTTAAAATCTTTGAGCATCCCCTGTAAATCATTGAAATTCTTAAAAGTCTCTAGCCATTTATTAAAGCATTATGTATCTTTCAAAACTTTTATGATCCTTAGAATTTCTTTGTAATTTTAAGAAATCCACTGAAATCAAATTAAATCTTACAAAATTAATAGGAAAATTGATGAAAGTAACTAAACTTTAGTAAAATCCTTGGCAATCTATTACAGTATCTTGAAGTCCTTCGAAATCTTTGAAAAGCTTCTAAGACCCATTGAATTTCTTTAAAATCTCCAAACATTCATTAAATAATCTGTAGCTTCGAAACATTTTGAAATTCTTGGAATTGCTTTAGAATCTTTAGAAATCTACTGAAATCCAATTGTTTCAAAATTGATTGGAATCCTTAAAAATCTAAAAAAATCCAAAGTTTAGTGAAATCCTTGAAAATCTTTTAATGTCTCTTGAAATCCTTTCAAAGCATTGGAAAACCTCTGAAAACCATGAAAATTCTTTAAACTCCCTACGATTAATTGAAACCGAATGTTGCTTAAAAACTGTTTAAAATCCTTGGAATTTCTTTGGAATTTTGAGAAATCTAATTAAATCCCATTAAGTATTTCAAAATTGATTTACATCTTTATAAACCTTTGAAAATAACTAAAGTTTATTTGAATCTTTGGGAATCTTTTGAAGTATCTTGACATCCTTCGAAATCTTACAAAATCCTCTGAAACCCATTAAAAGTCTTTAAAATCTCTGAAAATGCATTAAAATATTCTGTAGCATTTAAACCTTTTGAAATTTTTGTAATTCCTTTGGCACCTTTAGAAATCTACTGAAATCCAATTGTTTGGAAATTGATTGAAATCCTTAAAAATCTAAAAAAATACCTGAACTATAGTAGAATCCTTGGGGATTTTTCACAGACTGTCGAACCTTTTTAAAATTATTGGTAAACGTCTGGAAATCATTGAAATTATTAAAAATGCCGGAACATAAATTTAAACATTATGACGCTTTAAAACCGTCTAAAATCCTTGGAATTACTTTGGAATTATTGAATATCCACTGAAATCCAATTAAGTCTTTTAAAATTGATTCAAATTCTTGAAAATCTATAAAAATAACAAACTTTTAGTAAAATCCTTGAAATCTTTTGCAGTCTTTTAAAATCCTTTAAAATCATTGGTAATTTTCTGAAAACCATGGAAATTCTTAAAAATCCCTAACCGTTATTTGAAACCTTATGTAACTTTAAACCGGTTTAAAATCCTTGGAATTCCTTTGGAATTTTTAGAAGTACACCGAAATCCAATTAAGTCTTTCAAAATCAATTGAAATTCTGAAATCTAAATACATATCTGAACTTTAGTAAAATCCTTGGGAATCTTTTACAGCCTCTTGAATTCTTTTAAAAACATTGAAAATCCTCTAAAAACCATTGAAATCCTTTAAAATCTCTAACCATTCATTAAAACCATGTGTAGCTTTAAAAACTTTCAAAATCCTTCAAATTTCTTTGGAATTCTTGGAAATCCCCGGAGAACAATTGAAATTCTCAAAAATTGCTTTTAACCTTACATAATCTTTTGTAACCTTTGAATATCCCAATAAATCCTAAAGAATTTATTAAAGATCAATATTTCATGAAATTCTTTGAAACCTTTAAGTATCTCTTGAAATCGCTTTAAATTTCTCCAAAATCTCTTAATGTCATTTGGAATCTCGTTTAATTTAAAACCCTTTCAAAATACTTGAAATTTCTTTGAAATTTTCATAAAGCTATTAAAATCCCATCGAATGTCTCAAAATTTATGAAAATCCTGTATAATGTTATTTGATGAATTCCCTGCAGATCTTTAAGAATTTCCTGGAATCGTTTAACATTTCTCTAATCCCTAAAAATCCTTAATAATCACTTGGAAATCTTTTGATATCTTTCCAAATCCCTGGATATTTCTTGAAACCTAAATTTCCATGAAATTCTCTTAAATCTTCAGCAATCTCTTGCAATCGAAAAAAATTCTATTTACGCGAATTATAAAATATATTGATAAAAATCGATCGAAATGCTAAAAGTAATCATTTCGTAAATAAAGCAATCGACATTGCTTATCCCTACTTGTTAGTGCGTCGAGGAAATCCTTTTACCGAAGTAGCTTGTGAAATTCTGAATTGACGTGGACAATAATAAAAGAAAATTTTGGCTCGGATCGAGTCGAGTCCATAGCCTATTCTGAATTTTGTCTGGTAAAAGGATCTCGTTTTCCGGCTCGTAACGTAAATACCAGAGGCACGTCGCGAGGATGCAGAAACGTCCAGGGCGAACTGGAGAACTGGATGTTACGTATCTATCGACTAGGACGTAGCTTCCTATTAGTGTGGCACTTCATACAACCGGGAAACTAGGTTTCACCTCTCCTCTCTTTGTCTCTCCTCTCCCCGTCTCTCCTCACCTCGTGGATGATATCGATATAAATGTGTCGTTAATTACTTACTCCGCGGTCGCGACTCTACCTGCCGCCTGTCCTTTTCCACCCTCTTTTCTAGCCCTCTTTCCCCTTTCTACCCCGTTTCTTCCCCCACTAGTGTCCAACGTACCCCTTCCCCTCGATCTCATCCAACGTCATCACCGATTGCAACTACCACCAACATCACCAACACTACTATCGCCAAAACCAACGCCATCGCCAATATCATCCCCATCGCCAACACCTACCGCACCTTCTCCACCTCCAGGTTATGGCACCGCGTGTTAAGGAAACTAATGTTTATTTGAAAAACTAATTGAACGGGACTCTCTCGCGTCTACAGCCAGCAATTAAACGAGATTACTGCCGCAGTAGCGAGTGCGAGTGCCCGCGAAAGCTCCCGTGGGGGGATTAGATAGCACAGTAAGATACGGCGGTACGCGTAATGTTTAACTACGGCACAGAGGCAGTGGACCTCTGAAGCGCCGCTAATAATTAATTGTTAACTCGATACATGTACGAGGAACACGTGCATTTTCTATGTTCTCTTGCTTGTAATATAAACCCTCGCCAGGGCAAGGTAGGTAGGAAAACGTATTCGCTGTTCGTTCGGCGGGTCATATTGGAAAGGGAAAAAGAAGATAATGGAGATGGTCTTTTTTAGAGGCTTGAAAAACTTCATTTTATGTGAGGTGTGAATTAGTATTTTATTTTTCCCGTTTATGGGTCGTTTACAGATTCTTTGGGAATTTGTATTTTATGTTACGAGGGTAGTTCAATAAGTCTTTAGAATGACCAACAGATGGCTCGCGAATCGCTCCAAATCATCTGTTTTCAGTCAGCACCACTCCCGACTAGATATATGGAGCAGTCACAGTCCACATCTTCTGAGTTTACGTGTTTTTATAAC